>NW_004443951.1:4086049-4108900 GCF_000243295.1 Trichechus manatus latirostris | reverse complement strand
TGGTGAAAATGTACATGGCCAAAGATACACCATTTCAAAAATCTCTACATGTACAATTTAGTGACATTGATTATGTTCTTCCAGTTGTGCTGCTATTCTCACTATCCTTTTCCAAATTATTCCATCGCCATTGTCTTCAACTCACTGTCCCCTAGGCTTCCCATCAAACCTTTTGAGTTGCTGTTGTCGATTGGATCTCACATAGATAATTTTTTTTTTTTGTACTTTAGAGAAAGGTTTACAGAACAAAATAGTTTCTCATTAAACAGTAAACATATTGCCCTATGACAATGGTTAACAACCCCATGACATGTCAGCACTGTCCTTTCTCAACCTTGAGTTCCCTATCACCAGCTTTCATGTCCCCTCCTGCCTTCTAGTCCTTGTCCCTGGAGTGCTGTGCCTCATTAGTCCCGTTTTGTTTTATGAGGCTGTCCAATCCCCGGCTGAACGATGAACCTCGGGAGTGACTTCACCACTGAGCTAAAAGGGTGTCCGGGGGCCATACTCTCAGGGTTTCTCCAGCGTCTCTCAGGCCAGTAAATCTGGCCTTTTTTTGTGTGTTAAAATTTTGTCTTACATCGTTCTCCAGCTCTGTCCAGAACCCTCTATTGTGATCCTGGTCAGAGCAGTGAGTGGTGGTAGCCAGACACCATGTAGCTGTACTGGACTCAGTCTGGTGGAGGCCTTGGCAGCTGTGGTCCATTAGTCCTTTGGACTAATCTTTTCCTTGTATCTTGTTCTTTTCATTCTCCCTTGCTCCCGAAGGGATGAGACCAGTAGAGTATCTTAGATGGCTGCTCACAGGCTTTTAAGACCCCAGATGCTACTCACCAAGGTGGAATGTAGAACATTGTCTTTATAAACTGTGTTATGCCAGTTGAGCTAGGTGTTCCCTGAGACCATGGTCCCCACAGCCCTCCGCCCCGTAATTCAGTCCCTCAGGGAGTTTGGATGTGTCTATGGAGTAAAGCTGCGTCTTTTAATAAGAGTATCTGAATTAGTTGCGTGGCCTTTTAAGCAGAGCAGTAAATAGTAAGTTACCCTATTTCTTATTTCCAAAAGCACTTGAGGCCTGGTTCTGGGATTATGGGTCTATTTAAACCCTGAATTTAACTAGATTAGTTTTGCCTTAGTCTCGGCCTGTATTGAGAACTGACATGGGATAATCTCAGTGTTGGGTTAGGATTGTCTGGGATTGTTGAATAGATTTACCTAAGCCCACCCCAAGCCTGGACCCAGCCCCAAATCTGGCCTCTGGGAATGGATGGTCTTTTTATATTTATTTTGTTTTCATAATCTGAATTGTCAGTTTTTGAAAGAGACTAATATACAGGCAGTCCCAGATTATGAAGGAGCTCTGTTCCTAAATCTGTCTTGAAGTTGAATTTGTACCTAAGTCAGAACAGTTAGGTATGATTCATATTTAACATCAGTTAGTCAAATGTTTGTCTTAGTATATAGTATATTTTTCTATGTATAAAAAATATTAAACACTTCCAGATACACTAAAGTGTCTTTAACATAATAATACAGTAATAATAATAATGTTTTGATGTGTGTCACAAAGTAGTGCCCGTTTGTTACTATGAACCATTTTATATACTTTGAATTTTTAATATAATAGGCTCTATGGGGGTTGGTTTGGAACTATGGATTGTACGTAAGTTGGATGTTCATAACCTGGGGCTGCCTGTACTTTTATCCTGCCAAACACAGGATTACCTCTTTTAGGAAAGTAGATTTAGGCAGTCTTTTCAGCTTTAGCTCTGTCTCTTAATTGTTAGAAATTTAATATAACATAATTGATTCAGCAAGTGTTTACTTAGGGCCAACCTTGTAATAGGATCTGAGCTGTGTGCATAAACACAAGTTGTACTCTAAATCTCAAGCAATCATAAGACTGCTAGGATGAAGACTCTGCTATCTGATCTGATTGGGGTCACACCCACAAAGACAGTTTGCAAAGTGTTGGCAAATGAGAGCCATTATTATTATTTATAGAAAGCAAACAGTAAACAGGAACAGATTTGAGGTGAACTGGTCCCTTCTACCCCCACGAGTACCCCACTTAGCATGGTAGGAGGTGACCTACTTATGTCTAAAAGGGGACCCGCTCACCCTTCCCAAATTACCCACGTCCATGTCTGTGTCACTGAGCGGGCAGCAGGCATGCCATTGATCAGGTGTGAGCAGATGTCTCTCTGTCTCTCTTAGCAGGTGTGTCCTCAGGTCAGATCAGGTGTGGCATGTCTGTTCATTCTCTCTGTCTCTGTCTCTCTCCGCGGCTTGTCTTAGCTGGGTCTGGCCCCCTGTGCTTACTGTCCACTCAACCAGCAGCTTTGAGACAACCCTGGGCCAGTGCCAGCGTTAAGCCGGAATCATAACAGCTCTTGAGGCAAAACTGTTTTATAGGCAACCCCTGTACAGTGTATGCCCAAGCCTCTGCAGGCAACCTCTGCTCCCTCTGGACATGCCTTCTCTTGGGCCCCTCTGGACAAGCCTCCTCTAGGCTGCATCTGGACAGGCTTCCTCTTGGCCCCCTCTGGACAGGCCTTCTCTCAGCCCCTTCTGGATAGGCTTCCTCTTGGCCCTCAGGACCGGCCCCAGTTATAGCTCTCAGAACAGCTGATGAGTCTGCTGCTGCCAGAGGCAGGCTAGCTCAGCCCCCATGCTGCCGCTTGCTCTGCTCGGGTGGCCGTTTCTACAGGCCCAGACTGCAGCTTCTTCCCCTTTATGGGATGCCTAGCTCCACTGATGACCTCCTGCCCAGAAGTGCCCAACTCTATTGGTGACTTCCTGCCTGGAGTGCCCAAGTCAGCTCCATGGGCTGACTTACCCACCACAGTCTGCCATTGTTATGGTTCCAGCCGCTTGTACTGCCACCACCATTTCTCTGCTGCTAGGCTCTGCTGTGCTTGCTGCCATTTCTCTTGGTCTTCAGTGTTATCAGCTCAGTGTTACAGCTCTTTTATTTGGGTCTAGGAGGTTTTCAGCATAGAGACCCTGTGTCCAAAGGACATGCTCCTCTCTAAGCTCTTATTGATCAGGAAATCCCCAAAAAACCTCTGTGAGATTGACCACTTATAGGAAAACTCCTTGTCAATTTCAAGGCATGGCTTTTGTAAACCGACCAATCCCTCAGGCGGATCATAAACTGACCAGTCCTATTGGGTGGATTGCAAACCACAATCTTTGGAAGGTCGTTTATGCAGATAGCAAACTGACCAATCCTTGCAAGCCACTTATGCGAATAGCAAACCAGCTAATTCTTTCCTAGATTGTGGCCCGACTAAATATTTTGGGAGAATTGCAAACCCAGGGCCAGAAAGTCTACATAAAAGAAACCCATTGCACCACAGCATTGCATTATATATATATACTGGAGGTGCAAGCATGAATGAGCAATACAGGGAACTCACAACCTAGCAGAGCAGACACCTAAGCATAATTTCAAAACAATATGGCAAATTCTACAATAGACGTAAGAATAGAGTGCTGTGGGAACACTGCCTGGGAAAGGCCAGAGCATTTCAGGCAACGAGGAAGGATTTACATAAGTTTGGAAGCTTGAGAACACAAGGTGCACTAAGAAGATACTGAGAATTTCTGCACAGCTCTAATGTAAAGCTGTGTATGGGGAGATAATAGGAGATTGAATCCAGAAGGTATTTGGAGCCATAGGTCAGGCCTGGAGGTGAAGATCTGTTGGAGTATAGCACAGGATTTGTTAGTTGAATTTTTATCATTAGATAAGATGGGAGGGCTAAGAATATAAATTTGGGAACACTATGTGAGCAACCTATCTTTTATTTGAAAAATGATCTCAAGGGAAGAGGAGAAAGGAAGGAAAATTGGGGAAGGTATGAATATGTGAAGAACTGAAAGGTTAGAAAGTTAGTGGATTTTATCCCTTTTGTTAATGTATCAAATGTTTATTGAGTCCCTACTATGTGCCAGGCACTATGCTAGGGAGTGGGGATAAAATGATAAATAAGGTGAAAGTTGTCCCTCTTCTCATGATATTAGCGTCTACTGCTTCTCCACAAACGAATGCTTTAACATAGAAGAACTAGGTATTAGGGCTGTGATAGGGGAAGCGTAGGGTGTTTGGGGTACATAGGTGGTACTTGACTCTGTCTTGGAGAGTTAGGGAAGATTTCTTAGAAGAAGCAGGTTTGCTGTGATCTGAATGATGAGTATAGGGTAGGCATGTGAGCAGAGAGGGAAATGTGCTTGAGGCAAAGGGAATGAAAGTGTTTGGAGGAGACAAGAATAAGGAGCTTGTGGAAAACAAAGTATTGGAGCTTGGGCTGTGAGGTGGTAGTGAGAGATGAGCTGGAGCGGTAAGCAGAGGTCAGATGATGAAAGGCTTTCTTTGTAAGCCATGCTAAGGAATTTCAACTTTATCCCCAGGGCAGTGGAGAATCATTTAAGTGTTGTAAGCAGGGAATCACCTGGTGGATAGAGAGACAGAGAGAGACGGGCAGTGGTGGTTCAGTGGTAGAATTCTCCCCTACCTTGTGGGAGACCTGGGTTCAATTTTCGGCCAATACACCTCGAGCACAGCTACAACCTGTCAGTAGAGGCTTGTGTGTTGTTATAATGCTGAACAGGTTTCAGCAAATCTTCCAGACTAAGACAGGCTGATAAGAAAGAACAGGAGACTACTTTTGAAAAATCAGCCAGTGAAAATCATATAGATCACAATGGTCTGATCCCATTGTGCATAGGATGGCCATGAGTCAGGGGCTAACTTGGCAGAAGCTAACAACAACAACAATATATAAAAATGTCCAGGGCTCCTTATATATAAATGTAAATATATTTATACACATATACACACACTTATGTTCAGGACATGTACATCCATTTTTTAGAAACTTTTTATTATAGAAATTTCAAGCATACATAAAAGAGGATAATAAAATGAATTCTTGTCATCCAGCTTGTACAATTATCTACATATGGCCAACCTTATTTTATTCATACTCCCATCAACTCACTCTTCCCCCATTGGATTATTTTAAAGCAAATCCTAGATACTATATCATTTCATTTGTGAATATTTCAGTGTGTATCACTAAAAGTTAAGGTTTTTTCTTTTTTAAAATATATCACAATATCACATTATTACAGCTTGTTGTTGCTAGTTGGCATTGAGTTGATTTTGACTCATGGCAACCCCATGTGTGCAGAGTAGAACTGCTCCATAGGGTTTTCAAGGCTGTGACTTTTGGAAGCAGATCGCCAGGCCTATCTTCCAAGGTACCTCTGGGTGGGCTTGAACTGCCAACCTTTTGATTAGTAGTAAAGTGCTTAACCATTTGTGCCACTGAGGGATTCCTTATTACGGTCAAATACTACTACTAATAAAACCCAAAACCAAACCCTTTGCCATCCAGTTGATTCTGACTCACAGAGGCCCTATAGAACAGAGTAGAAACTGCCCCATAGGATTTCTAAGGCTGTAATCTTTACGGGAGCAGATTGCCACGTCTTTCTCATGTGGAGCGCCACCAGAGCTCGTCTACTACGACTACTGCTGCAACTAATGTGCTAATATCAGTGACTTCTCGGAAGACAGGCCTGGTGATCTGAATTGACTCGACGGCAACTGACAACAGCAACAACAAATATCATCAAATACCCAGTCGGTGTTCAATTTTCTTGATTGTCTGAAATGTCTGCTCCTCCTCCCCAACAGTTGATTTATTTCAGGCAAGATTCCAAAGAAGATCCACAGATAAAATTCCTGAGTCTCTTTTAATCTACAGGTCCACCTTCTCTCTTTTTTTTCTTTGCCATTTATTTGTTGAAGAAACCAGATCGTTTGTTCTGTATAATCTTCCATATTCTAGATTTTGCTGCTGGCATCCTTTTATTATATTTAAACATATTCCTTTGCCTTCTGTATTTCCTATAAACTGATGATTGGAGCTAGAAGCTTAATCAAATCAGAGTTTTTGTGGGAGAGGGACAAGAATACTTCATAGGTGAAGAGTGTCCTTAATGTTGTATCACATTAAGAGGCACATGATGTCTAGTTGTCTCTCTGTGATGTTAAAATTGATCAGTATGTTCCGTTAAAAATTTTTTTCTTTAAAGAACATTATGGTCACAGAGAAATAATTCAGAACATCATAGTGGTAGGAACTAGTGATTGATTGGATGTGAGTGAAGTGGCAGGAGGAAGAATTAATCACATCCAAGTCTTTGGTTTGAGCTGGATGAATGATGATAGGGAAGATAGGAGGGTCAGGTTGTGCTGGAAGGTGGTTTGCTTTGGAACATGTTGAAACTGAGGTGAGATGTATTATAGGCTGTTGAATATACGGGTATAGAGTTTAGGACAAAAATCTGTGTAGCAAGTAAATATGAACTTTATACATGCAGAGAATTGAGAGAGTGAGTGAGAAGAGTAGAAAGCCTTGGGTAGGACTCTGAGAAACCACCGAATTAGTTATCTATTGCTGTGTAAGGTTAGTCAGGTTGTGTGAGGAACCAGTTGAGATTATAAGACATGGTTTGTTTAGTTGTGATTGATGAATGCTTAAACGTTTTTGATTAGTATTTTTTTTTGTAACGTTTTGGAGAGGTTAGAAACAGTGAAGCAATAAGTTACTTGGGCCACTCAAGGTATTCTTTGTAAAAGTCATTAGAGAAATCATATTTTTTGCTATTACACACTGACAGGAAGAGACTTACAATGACTTCGCATTTCAAAAGCACCGCTAGTCAAAACAAAAACATTTAAGTGTTATTTGGCAGTCTTTAGCAATGTCAGGAAGATGATAAAAAATCTACCATCTAATTCTGGAATTTTAGGGTTTTTTTTTTTTTTTTTCCTTCATCTCAACAACTGAATTCCCTACCAAGTTTGTGTGACCCCAGGTGTCACCAAATCCCACAGAGGAATTAGGCAACAAGCTGTTTGGGTCTCTTTGGTGCATGTGTGCACTAACCTCAGTGAAATCTCTTTAACCTCAGACTGAGCTCTGCATCCTCTTTTGCCTTCAATGGAGTTTCTGGCTGGCCTGAGTAATTCAAGCCCCATAGCTCGGACGTCATCCTCTGGACGCGTTTGTGTATCAAGTCCCTGGCTGGTTTTTTTGTTTGTTTGTTTTTTGGCTGCATGGACATGGGGCAAATGGAGGTGGAGTGTGTGCAGTTAGTTAGCTTATAGATTTGGTGCAAGAATTCAAACAGAATAAACTGGGAATACAAGTCAGTGAGTTCTTTTTCTCCTTCTTGAGCAGGAATTTTTGGCTTACATTCAAATAATTGCTTTGTCTGTAGGGAAACAGGCAGAAAATCTTTGGCGTGAGTGATGTGAGTTCTTGTAAACTACTTGTGTTCTTCTAGTCTTCACTTGTCAGCAGAACTGAAGCTATGTGAGTCCATGGCTTGGTGGGCATGGGTGGCTTGCCAAGTTTCTGACTTGGTGGGTTTTAGGTTTTTGAAGAGCTTAACTAGATGTATTTGTCTTGCAAAGATGTAAAAGAGGTTGTCTGAGATTCTCCTAAAAATGAGAGTCAGCACCATTCTCATCAAAAACAAAAGTGAATTTATACTTTTCTAAATGCACTATGTTTGAATATATCAAATGTGATTTTTTATGGAAAAGTTAGGTTTATATGGTACATTTTAATAGTCCAAATCTAATAAAGTAGCTTTATTCTGTCCCTCAAAGTGTTTGGTTGTATTCAGGAAACTTCTTAGCTTCGGTTTAGTCCAGTTGTGCTGTCCTTCCCTTCACCTAAGATAGCTCTTGTCTACTATCTAGTTAGTGAATAACCCTCTCCCTCCCTCCCCACCCTCATAACCATCAAAGAATGTTTTCTTCTGTGTTTAAACCTTTTTTTGAGTTCTTATAATAGTGGTCTCATACAATATTTGTCATTTTGTGACTGACTAAATTCACTCAGCATAATGCCTTCCAGATTCCTCCATGTTAATAAAGCAACTTTAGAATTGAAAAAAAAAAAAAAAAAAGGGCAGCTAATCTAAATGCCCTGAAAAGAAAACTAAGTAGTATAAGTGGGAAGAAATATGTGGAAATTTTATATGTTTCACTGTCCTTGAATAGCTAACCAGAGTTCATTTCTCCCTTTTCTCCCTTATCTCAAACTCCTGAGCCTTGCTCATATAATTCTTTTGAGTAATAATTTCACATGTGTTATAATTAATTAACCATATCTCTAGTACATTCTTTATCTGTACAACAAACTTGTAAACTACTTGTATGTGGCACATGGTTCTCATAGTGAGTGGAAAGTCCAAGGCCCTTCAAACTAGGCTTAGAGGTGAGGTGCAGAAAGCTGTTTGGAAGTTTTGCAGAGTATACTCATAACAAATATATACATTTCCATGGTTTATGTTAAACCTTATTGAGCTTTTTAACAATAAGTGGTTCTAGTACCTGTAGAACTGTGTGGGATCTTTTGCTTACTGGTTATATCAGATAAGCAGTCAGTCCTTGCTGCTGTTGCCAGCAATTTTGTTAATGATAATAATTTGGTTTGTGCAGATGGTTAAGCACTTGACTACTAGCCAAAAGGTTGGCAGTTCAAACCCACCCAGAGGCACATCAGAAGACAGGCCTGGTGATCTGCTTCTGAAGGGTTACAGCCTTAAAACCCTATGGGGCAGTTCTACTCTGCACACATGGGGTCGCCATGAGTCAGAATTGACTCAATGGCAACTAACAACAACAATAATATTTGGGGCGAGACAGAAAGTTGAGTTGTTCTTTATTATGTCACTCCCATATGTGGCAATTGTCATAGGATTGGATTTTCAAATAGTTACATAATTCCAACCAAAACTAAACAGTGCACAGGTGATTTAAAGATTGAATTACTTTTACTGTATGGACAGAAAAAATCCCAAACAAATAGCCAGTCCAATCGTTTTCCTTCTCATCTACTTTATTGTAAAAGGACTATCTTCTTAGACTAGTTTGAACTGCCTTAAAAAGAAGATAATTTATTTCAGACTGTTTTAATAGGTATTCATAATTTTTATTTTCATTCACCTAACAATGTAAAAATCATTATGAAAGCTGATTTTCTATTTGATTTTGTTCAGATTAAACCCCCATGCTAAGATTGTCCCCTTATCTCATTTCTTGTATTTTATTTTAGCAGTATAATTATGGTACAATCAGTGAAGTAAATTTATATTATCAATAAACTACTGGGTAAATATTTGCTCTGTCACTCTGGCAGCTATCGCTACAATCTCTCTCCCCTCCCCTTTCCTCCATCATTTGTAAGAGATGCCATGCTTCCCAGAGATAATAGAGTCCATTTGGTAGGCACCCTGAACTCTTTGTACTCTCACCTCATCTATTTATCTACTTTGCTCTCCTGCATTCTTCCCGTCATAATGAAAGAGGTAATTCCTCTGTGTTCTGGATTGCATCTGCTCACAGTTTTACAATAATAGTTATTCACATGCCATATAATCGACACATTTAAAGTGTACAATTCAGTGGTTTTTAGTATATTCACAGAATTGTGCAACCATTACCACAGTTGATTTTAGAAAATTTTCATCACCCCAAAAAGAAACTCTGTACCTATTAGCAGTCACTCCCCACTTCTCCCCAGCACCCCATCTCCAAACCTGTGCAACCACAGTCTGCTTTCTGTCCCTATAGATTTACCTATTCTGGATATTTCATGTAAATGGATTCCTACTGTAATATGTATTCTTCTGTGTCTGGCTGCTTTCATTTCACGTGTTTTCAAGCTTCATCCATGTTGTAGCACATTCACTACTTCATTCTTTTGTATTGCCAAATATTCCACATTTCATCTGTTCACTCATCAGTTGATAGATATTTGTTTTCTTTCCACTTTTGGCAGTTATGAATATTGCTGCTGTGAGCATCTGTGTACAAGTTTTTATATGGGCAAATATTTTCATTTCTCTTGGGTATATACCTAGGAATGGAACTACTGGGTCATAGGGTGGTGCAAACAGTTAAGTGTTCAACTACTAACTGAAAAGTTAGTGGTTGAACTCACCCAGAGGCACTGCAGAAGATGAAACCTGACGCTCTGCTTCTGAAAGGTCACAGCCTTGAAAACCCTGTGCAACACAGTTCTACTCTGCAACACATGGGGTTGCCATGAGTTGGAATGGACTTGAAGGCAACTGTTTTTGTTTGTTTGTTTTTTTAATGTAACTATGTTTTACCTTTTGTGAAACTGCTAGACTGTTTTCTAAAGCAGCTGCACTATTTTACATTCCCACTAACAGTATATGACGTCTCCAGTTTCTCTGCGTCTTCCCCAATACTTGTTATTATCTGTCCTTTGGATTATAGCCGTTCTCGTGGATGAGAAATAGCATTTTATTGTGGTTTTTATTTGTATTTCCCTGATGGCTATTGATGTTCAGTATCTTTTCATGTGCTTATTGGCTATTTGTATATCTCCTTTGGAGAAATATTTATTCAGAAGCTCTGCTCTTTTAAAAATTGGATTATCTATCTTTTTATTGTGGAGTTGTAAGAGTTCTTTATCTATTCTAGATACTAGACCTTTATCAGATACATGATTTGCAAATATATATATATGTTTTTTTCACATTCTTGATGGTGTCCTTTGAAGGACAAACATTTTTAATTTTGGAGGATGTCCAGTTTATCTTTTTTGGTGTTTGTTGCTGCTTGTACTTTTGTTATCATACCTAAAACCATTACCTAATCTAAGGTCACAAAGATTTATACCTATGTTTTCTTCTAAGAGTTTTATATTGTTAGCTCTTACATTTAGATCTTTGATCCATTTTTTACTTAATTTTTGAATATGGTGTGAGGTAGGGGTGCAACTTCATTCTTTCACATGTGTGTATATCTAGTTGTCCCAGCACCATTTGTTGAAAAAGACTATTGTTTCCCCATTGTCTGAGCACCCTTGTTGAAAATCTATTGAACATAAATGTAAAGGCTTATTTCTGGACTCTCAATTGTATTCCGTTGATGTGTGTCTCCTCTTATGCCAGTACCACACTGTCTTGATTACTGTAGGTTTGTATTAAGTTTTGAAATCAGGAAGTATGCGTCCTCCAACTTTATTCTTTTTCAAGATTATTTTGGCTGTTTTAGGTCCCTTGAATTTCCACATGAATTTCAGGGTCTACTGACTTAATCATCAACAAATAAACATGCTCATATCTCTCCCACGTTGAAAAATGTCTCTCTAGTTCTATCTCCTTGTCTCCCTGGAAATACCATCCTAACCTCTCTTCTTCAAGATAGGCAAAACTATTGAAAGAGTTTTCTACATTGTCTGTCTGTGTTCCTTCATCTTGCATTCACTACAACAGTCTTTTTTACCTCCACATTCCACTGAAACTTCTGCCAAGTCTCTAGTGATAGCTTTGTTGCTAAAACCAGTGGGCATTTTTTCATTCTTAATGGAGCTGTCTCTGCAGCATTTGATGATATTGATTACTCTTTCTTTTAAAGCTTTAAAATAATAGTTTTATTATTTTTGAAGAGATGACAACATACTCTTAGTTTAAAAAAATATTTAAACAATAGTGAAAGTTATATACGGTAGAAAGGAGAAAGTAAAAGTCTATCTGAAATTCCCACCATCTGTTAGTATTTTGGAAAATTAGCTTTCTTAGCCACTTTTTATGCTTATATACACATTTATGGAATAATTTTATACATGATATTCTATAACCAAAAATCATTTTATTAAAATCTTCTGATAATTTGTTATACTATTTTGTATTTCTTCCAGTGGCAAAGTAAACAAAGTATAACAGTTTTTCTTTATCATTACTTAATGAGATCTCTGTCATCTGGTTTTGGGAGATTGAATCCTACGTTGTTTGTGATGCTAGAATAGAAGGTACCAGTAAGGCTCAGTGGTGAAGACTAATATGAAGACTAATCCTTGCTCAGGATTTTTTTTTCCTTCCAAGGAAGATTTTATTTATCAAAATTATTTCTGTCAAACACATAACCCAGAGTAACATATTTAAAGGATTCTGGGATGCCAAATTCTTGAATAACCTTACACAAGATCATTCTCTCTCTGATCCAAAGCTTAATGGCATCTTACACATACATATATATATATATGTATGTGTATGTACGTATATATATATTTAAAATCAGACATGGAGTTTATTATTATTATTATTTATGTTTATTTTTGATGAAAATATACACAGCAGAACCCACTCCCATTTCCCAGTTTATTGACATAATGATCAGTGACATTGGTCACATTCTTTACATTGTGTCAACATTCTCATTATTTCTGTTCCAGCTGTTTGATTACCATTACTTTAAACTCCCTGCACCCGAAGTTTCTCATCTGTGCTTTAAAATAACTGTTGACAATTTGGTCTTATATAGATAATTTTTTTAAAAGGACTCAATACTCAATGTGACGATCTTTACTTGGTTTAAAGCTAAACTATTACTTAGTTTAAGGGTGAATGTAGGGGATAGTTTCAATTCAAGGTTTGAAGAGTAACTCAGGCCATAGTCCCAGGGACTCCTCCATTCTCAATAGGTCTAGTAAGTCTGGATTCTTTAAGAATTTGAAGTTCTGTTCCACATTTTTTTCCCTTTCTTTCAGGATCCATCTGTTGTGTCCCTGATCAGAATGGTTGATAGTGTTAGCCGGGCACCACCTTGCTCAGGATTTTTGTCTTTGCTTTTCTTGGTCTGACTCTTGGCACTGGATTAGGTGCTGGATTCAGATTCAGCCAACTTCTAATGAGCCTTGCATCAGTTTTCTATTACTGCGTAATAAACCACCCTAAACTTAATACGTGGTAGAAAACAGCAATAATCTATATTATCTTGCATGGTTCTGGGAGTTGCTTAGGCTTAATTGCTTAGTACTCTTTTAGTTCAAGAAGTCACATTCTGGGCAAGGGAAGGGGACATAGACTCCACCTCTTATTGGGGGAGTGGCAAGGTTCTGAAAGAGCATGTGGGATAGGATATATTGTAGCCATTTTTGGAAAATACAGTTTTCCACAAACCTCTATTATATGTCAGTCACTGTTCTAGGTATTTTCTAGATATTGTTAAACATATCATCTCATTAAGCCTCATAGCCTCTCCCATTTTTTCTTGCTACCACTATGGTATATAAACTACCATCATGTCTCACCTGGTCACCGAGGTTTTGAAAAAAACCTCATAACTGTTGTGTTTCCATTTTTGCTCACTAAAATCCATTCTCTATTACTGGCCCAAGTGAGCTTAAAAAAAAAAAGATCATGTTTACCCCCTTACACTGGCACATAGTGGGTGCTCCGTAAATATTTATGGCACTTGGTGGGTTGCTCAATAAATATTTATGGAATTAACAATACTGTGAAGTAGTTGATATTATTCGCTTTACATAATTAGGAAATTGAGACTTAAGAAGATCACACAGTAGTTCCTACTTGCGTGATGAAGTCTTCTAACTCCAAATTGAATGCTCTTTCTATCCTAGGATTTTGGATTATGTTAACGATGATTAAAATGATGATGAACCCAAGTTATCATTAGTCTACTAACAAGTGATAAACTCTATCTCATTATCACAATGAAACGCACATTTTTCTGCATTGATTAATTATTAAAAAGTGAGGAATCCTTTTAGATCTAAGATGTAAAATAGGGACTTAACATCATCCCTACTGTAATGCCAAGGGTAAACAAAGGACTCTCTCCCTCCTGTTCCAATTCACTGAAAGCCTACTAGATGGGCACGGAGGAGGGGGCGCAGATACTAAGTCTCAGAATGTGTTGAGTGATGGATTTTATATATTCGTATGGCATGAGCGCAGGAAGTTAGTGTCAAATTCTCGAAGACAATTCTACCTCGAAATTTTAGTAAGCAAGAAGAAGAGTAAGTATAAATATCTGATAAGTAATATACTACATGATTAACCCACCGTTTTGTACTCGTTATTTTAACTCTTCTGCCTTCATTTATTTTTTTTGAAAAACACATAAATTTTGGAGTAAAGTTAGACCTGATAAAGAAGGAATGTTTTTAAATTGCTTTTTTTAAAAGTATTTTTTTCCTGGTTGTAGAAGTGAAATATGTTTATTGTAGACTTCTTAAGCCCTTGAAAGTTCCTTAAACCCTTTGGCACAGCTATTGAATTTATGACTTACTTCCTTATTCTCTCTCATAATTCTACTTTCTTTTAAGCACCAACATTTGAGAGAAA
Organism: Trichechus manatus latirostris; assembly: GCF_000243295.1. Lineage (NCBI taxonomy): Eukaryota > Metazoa > Chordata > Mammalia > Sirenia > Trichechidae > Trichechus > Trichechus manatus. Next base: position 4,094,686 of record NW_004443951.1, on the reverse strand, counting down.
TCCTTTATGAAAATAATTTCTTAGGCAATTATATAGTTTCTTGTTCTGTTTGAATTTATAACTATCTTTCCTGTCTTGATATTCACATGCTGTATTTTCAAGTGTTTTTTTTAGCTAATCTAGGAAACATTTTTAAATTTCTCGCAAAATTTGTTTTGAGTTTGAGCTCCAAATTTAACAAGGAGCTTTTGGAACATAGCCTCATTCTAAATTGGGGCCTATAGGATGTGTCTTGGAACAAGGACTAAGAATCCGAAATTCCATAGTTCTAGCTGTTGTTCTTGCTAACTAGACCGTTTTATTTGTGTATTATCCTATCTTTAAATTTTTAGAGTGCTCTTCTTGCTGCTTTTCTTCAAATAATTTTCTTATTATTTTAGGCCTCGAGTCTTCCAAATAAGGAAAATTGTCCTTGGGCATTTTTGATAGAGAAGTGAAATTGAATGATTATAATGGATTAACTGGAGAAGTATTTTATCATTTCGCAGTTTGATGGGAGAAGTACTAATATTCATGGACATACCACCCAGAGTTTAACACTCCCTCTGTCATTTCCTTCAATCAACTTTTGTGGAAAAGCATAAACAGTTACTTAGAGTTCTGGGCAGTATTTTAGAAACAAAACAGAAATAGGAAATCTGCATTGAGATCTAGCATGTATTATTAATTGTTGTAAATAATTTACAGAACTTGTTACTATTTAGTATTTAATATTTAACTTTTAACTTTAGAAAGGATGCAGCAACCCCAAGTCATCATGCCTGTGCTTAATTGAACCCTGTGAAAAAACTCTGTGAAAATGGTTCTCTCCACTGATCTGTTGGCCTAAAATTCCAATTTGAAGAATCAGATAAATTGTCCTTTTTAAGAAATAGGGAAAGACCTGGGACTTACAACGTAATAGATTACTACATCAAAATACAAGTCCATATCTTTTATCTGTAATTCTGAAATACTTAAAGCTCTGAATTCTGGAAGTTTTTTACTATTTTTGTGATATACTTATTTGGAAGCAAAGCCTGCCTTGAACTGATGTGCAACTATTTATAGTCTTTATCACACTGCAGTTACTGATGAAGATCAAAGACTACAGCCTTCAGTATGGAATACAGCTCAACAGAAAGAAAACAAAAATCCTCACAACTGGACCAAGAAGCAACATCATGATAAATGGAGAAAATATTGAAGTTGTCAAGGATTTCATTTTACTTGGATCTACAGTCAACACCCATGGAAGCAGCAGTCAAGAAATCAAACGACATATTGCATTGGGCAAATCTGCTGCAAAAGACTTCTTTAAAGTGTTGAAAAGCAAAGATGTCACTTTAAGGACTAAGGTGTGCCTGACCCAAGCCATGGTATTTTCAGTTGCCTCATATGCATGTGAAAGCTGGACAATGAATAAGGAAGACTGAAGAAGATTTGATGCCTTTGAATTATGGTGTTGGCGAATAATATTGAATATACCATGGACTGCCAGAAGAACAAACAAGTTTGTCTTGGAGGAAGTACAGCCAGAGTGCTCCTTGGAAGCGAGGGTGGAGAGACTTCGTCTCAGGTATTTTGGACATGTTATTAGGAGGGATCAGTCCCTGGAGAAGGATACCATGATTGGTAAGGTAGAGGTCAGCGAAAAAGAGGAAGACCCTTGACGAAATGAATTGCCACAGTGGCTGCAACAATGGGTTCAAACATAGCAATGATCGTGAGGATGGCATAGGACCAGGCAGTTGTACCTAGGGTCCCTATGAGTCGTAACCACCTTGATGACCTAACAACAACAATAACAATTACACTTAGTGTAGATATTTATATATTGTACTACAGAAATATTAATACACTTAATTATGAAAATAATGTGCTTGATTACCCAGACCCTGCTGAAGGTATGACATGGTTTATGCATCATATGTATTACTTTTCTAAAATTGTGAATTCCAAAACACATCTGATCTAAAGATCTCGGATAATGGATTGTGGACCTGTATTTTTGATCTAGTGATGTAGGTGTTTACATGCCAGAAATAATTCAGTCCTTCTGAGGGACTGCTGAGAGGCTTTACAGGGTGACATTTACTTAACCGATTCACAAGGATTGCTGATTTGACACTCAGCCTTTGTGGCTCTGAAAACTTGTAAGGGAGACTTAAATTATCTAGTCTTGTAGTGACTTTGGTATATGCATGGTCATTGGAGTCAGACCTGGTTCGAATCTTGTCTCTCCTATTTACTATCTGTGAGTCCATGGGCAAGTTTCTTAACCTTTCTGAGCCTTTGAGTCTTCATTTGTAAAATGTGTATAATAAAAAAGAACCTATATCTTAAGATTATTGTGAGAAATAAAATAGTATTTAAAGCACTAGCACACTATTTGGCATATAGTACCAAACCAACCCAAACGCACTGCTGTCGAGTCAATTGTGACTCATAGTGACCCTTGTAGGACAGAGTAGAACTGCCCCGTAGGGTTCCCAAGGCTGTAAATTTTTATAGAAGCACATCGCCTCATCTTCTCCCGCAGAGCGGCTGGTGGGTTCGAACCACAGACCTTTTGGTTAGCAATTGAGTGCTTTAACCACTGTGCCACCAGGGCTCCTTTTGGCATATAATAAGTGCTTAATAAATGTTAATTTTTGAAAAAGCTAAAGTTGATGACAACTTTAACATAGAAGATATTCAATATAAGTAGGTTGTGATCACTATTATATAAACTAGTATTTGAATTTATTAATTCATAGTGACAAATATAACTGTTAAGAAGACTGTGTTGTTACGTGCTGTCGAGTTGGTTCCGACTCAACAGAACGAAACACTGCCTGGTCCTGTGCTAGCCTCACAATCATTGCTATGTTTGAGGCTATTGTTGGAGGGCACTTTGTCAATCCATCTCTTTGAGGGTCTTCCTCTTTTTCTCTGACCCTCTACTTTAGTAAGCATGATGGCCTTCTCCAGGGACTGGTCCCTCCTGATAACGTATCCAAAGTATGTGAGACAAAGTCTCTCCATCCTCACTTCTAAGGAGCATTCTGGCCGTACATCCTCCAAAACAGACTTGTTCGTTCTTCTGGCAGTCCATGGTATATTCAGTATTCTGCGTCAGCACCGTAATCCAAAGCCATCAAATCTTCTTCAGTATTCCTTATTCATTGCCTTTATATAGTCAATAAAACACAAGTAAACATCTTTCTGGTATTCTCTGCTTTCAGCCAAGATCCATCTGACATAAGCAGTGATATCTCTCGTTCCACATCCTCTTCAGAATCTGGCTTGAATTTCTGGCATTCCCTGTCTGTGTAGTGCTGTAACCGTTTTTGAATTATCTTCAGCAAAATTTTACTTGTGTGTGATATTAATGATGTTGTTCGATAATTTCCACATTCTATCAGATTACCATTTTTGGAATAGGCACAAATGTAGATCTCTTCCAGTCGTTTGGCTAGGTAGCTGACTTCTAAATTTCCTGGCATAGACGAGTGAATACCTCTAGCGCTGCATTAGTTTGTTGAAAATCTCAGTTGATACTCCGTCAATTCCTGGAGCCCTATTTTTTGCCAATGCCTTCAGTGCAGCTTGGACTTCTTTCCTCAGTACCATCAGTTCTTGATCACATGCTACCTTCTAAAATGGTTGAACGTCAACCAATTCTTTTTGGTACAGTGACTTTGTGTATTCTTTCCATCTTCTTTTAATGCTTCCTGCGTCATTCCATATTTTGCCAGTAGAATCCTGTGGTATTGCCACTCACCGTTTGATGTTTTTCTTCAGTTCTTTCAGCTTGAGAAGTGGCTGAGGATGTTCTTCCCTTTTGGTTTTGTAACTCCAGGTCTTTGCACATTTTGTTATAATACTGTACTTTGTCTTGTCAACCTGCCGTTTGAAATCTTCTATTCAGCTCTTTTACTTTATCATTTCTTCCATTCACTTTAGCTACTCGATGTTCAAGAGCAAGTTTCAGAGTCTCTTCTGACATCCATTTTGGCCTTTTTTTTCTTTTTGTCTTTTTAACGACCTCTTGTTTTCTTCATGTATGATGTCCTTGATGTCATTCCACAGCTCGTCTGGTCTTTGGTCATTAGTGTTCAGTGTGTCAAATCTGTTCTTGAGATGGTCTCTAAATTCAAGTGGGATATACTCAAGGCTGTACTTTGGCTCTTGTGGAATTGTTTTAGTTTTATTTAGCTTTAACTTGAACTTGCATGTGACCAGTTGATGGTCTGTTCCACAGTCGTCCCTTGGCCTTATTCTGACTGATAATATTGAGCTTCTCCATCATCTCTTTTCACAGATGTAGTTGATTTGATTCCTGTGTATTCCGTCCTTCGAGGTCCATGCATATAGTTCCTGTTTATGTTGTTGAAAAAAGGTATTTGCAATGAAGAAATTGTTGGTCTTGTAAGATTCTATCATGCAATCTCCGGCATCGTTTTCTATCACCAAGGCCATATTTTGTAACTACTGACCCTTCTTCTTTGTTTCCAACTTTCCCATTCCAATCACCAGTAATTATCAATGCATCTTGATTGCATGTTTATCAATGTCAGACTGCAGAAGTTGGTAAAGATCTTCAGTTTCTTCATCTTGGGCCTTTGTGGTTGGTGCATAAATTTCAATAATAGTCATTGTTATGGATTGAATTACGTACCCCAAAAATGTGTGTCGACTTGACTAGGTCATGATTGTGTGATTGTCCACCATTTTGTCATCTGATGTGATTTTCCTATGTGTTGTAAATCCTACTTCTATGATGATCAATACCCTAGATGTTAGTGAGCTGATCAGAGGCAGCGTTAAAGGCAGTTATGTTAATAAGGCAGGACTCAATCTACAAGATTAACTTGTGTCTTAAGTAAATCTCTTGAGATATAAAAGAGAGAAGCAAGCAGAGAGACATGGGACCTCATACCAACAAGAAAGAAGAGCCAGGAGCATAGTGCATCCTTAGGACCCGGGGTGCCTGCTCTAAGAAGCTCCTCGACCTGGGAAGATTGATAATAAGGACTTTCCTCCAGAGCTGACAGAGAGAGAAAGAAAGCCTTCCCCTGGAGCTGGCACCCTGAATTCAGACTTCTAGCCTCCTAGACTGTGAGAGAATAAATTTCTCTTTGTTAAAGCCATCCACTTGTGGAATTTCTGTTATAGCAGCCCTAGAGAACTAAGACAGTCATATTAACTGGTCTTCCTTGTAGGCATATGGATATTATCCTGTCACTGACATCATTGTATTTCAGGATAGATCTTGAAATGTTCTTTTTGATGATGAATGCAATGCCGTTCCTCTCCAATTTGTCATTCTCGGCGTGGTAGACCACATGATTGTCCGACTCAAAATAGGCAATACCAGTCCATTTCAGCTCACTAATGCCTACGGTATTGATCTTCAAGCGTTCCATTTCATCTTTGACAACTTCCGGTATTTCTTGATACATACTTCATACATTCCATGTTCTGATTATTAATGGATGTGTGCAGCTGTTTCTTCTCATTTTGAGTAGTGCTGCATCAGGAAATGAAGGTCCTAAAAGCTTTATTCCATCCATGTCATTAAGGTTGACTTTACTTTGAGGAGGCAGCTCCTCCCCAGTCATATTTGGAGTGCCTTCCAACCTGAGGGGCTCATCTTCCGGCACTAGATCAGACTGTGTTCTGCAGCTATCCATAAGGTTTTCACTGGCCAACTTTTTCAGAAGTAGATTGCCAGGTCATTCTTTCCAGTCTGTTTTAGTCTGGAAGCTCCACTGAAACCTGTCCACCATGGGCGACCCTGCTGGTATTTGAAATACCAGTGGCATAGTTTCCAGCATCATAGCAACACGCAAGCCACCACAGTACAACAAACTGACAGACGAGTGGTGAGGGTATCACCTACTCTCATAGGATCATTACAGTTACTGAGTTAATATAAATCAATTGCTTAGCACAGGGTCTGGCGTATAGAAAGCATAAGGTTTATGCCCATTCCTGTCTCTACCTTAAATATAGCAAACAAATCTTCTGATCATTTCCTTAAACCTAAACTAACCCTAATCTCATCTGGCCATAATTTTCTTTCAGGCTTGTCTCCTGTAATCAAACCCAGACTAAGACAGACTGTACAGTTAGGTTATCTGGTTAGTGCATTCATTCTCTGAAAGCATACTATCTAGGATGACAAATTTATAAGTAGAAACAGGCCAAGGGAAGTTAGTTATGTGGCATATATATTTAATGGCATCAGATGTTGATATCAAAATGCAATAGTTTCTCCTTATTAGAGATATATCTATCACCTAAGCTGAACAGATTTAGAGTTTGGGACAGCAAAACTTTTGTCACAGCCTTCTGGCTCTATTAATACTTTCTGATACCTATGTCTCTGACTTCCAGGCTATTCCATCTCTTAAAGATGATCTTGTATATATCTCTGTTCTCTCTAAGGGAGGGTAGCCTTATTCCCAGGTTCTTTGGGAGACCCCTAACATCACTGTCTCTTGTGTACTGATTACATGTACTTTCATAAGGCTCTTCCTGTGGTATAAATAGACAACAAATCTGCTGCTGAAAATGAAGCAATCTATAACTGGGGGGAAGGGGATAAAGGAGTTACCCGTAATAATTTGAGAGGTGAGTGATGGGGACAGTTCTTTCATTATTGCAAGTCTGATTTCTCAGAGTTTTTGTTGGTACACGTTTCTAGCAGAAGGGTTACATTTTTAGGCTGTTTAGTGCTCACAAAGCAGTGACTAGTGAAGGCTATCTCGTACATTAAATATATCAGGATGGCATAGGAGCCTGTGCCTTCCCAAGAAAGGGGGCCACAGCAGTGGGTGTTACTGCTGTCATTTCTGTTCTGAAATTGTTGTAAGCAGTGAATCTATGTGGAATTCTGGTAAGTACTGCTTATTTATTTACTTCTGCCACCGTCTGTCTGTCAGTTTGTCATACTGTGGTGGCTTGTGTGTTTCTATGATGCTGGAAGCTATGCCACCGGTATTTCAAATACCAGCAGGGTCACTCTTGGTGGACAGGTTTCAGTGGAGCTTCCAGACTAAGACAGACTAGGAAGAAAGGCCTGGCAATCTACTTCTGAAAATTAGCCAATGAAAACCTTATGGAGTCACAGCAGAACATTGTCCAACTCACTTGCTTTGGACACATCATTAAGGAGGGATCAATTGCTGGAGAAGGACATTGTGTTTGGTGAAGTAGAGGTAGACTCGAACTGCCAACCTTTCAGTTAGCAGCTGAGCGCTTAACCATTTGTGCCACCCAGGGACTCCTTTCTACTTGTGTTGTTGTAGTGTGCCGTCGAGTTGATTCTGACTCACAGCGACCGTATAGGACAGAGTAGAACTGGCCCACAGGGTTTCCTGAGCTGTAATCTTGACGGGAGCAGATTGCCAGGTCTTTTATCCCGAGGAGCTGCTACTGAGTTTGATTATAGGAGATGTGCCTGAAAGAAAATTAAGGCCACGTGAGAATAGGGTTAGCTTAGGTTTAGTGAAATCAAGATTTGTTTGCTATATTTAAGGTAGAGGCAGGAATGGGCATAAACCTTGTGCATTCTATATGCCAGGCCCAGTGCTAAAATTTATATCAACTCAGTAATTGTAATGATCCTTTGAGAGTAGGTGATACCCTCATTTGGCAAATGAGACAATTGAAGCTCAGAGAACTTAAGTGCCTTGGCCAATGCCACACTGCTAGCACATTGGCATGGCTTGAATTGAAAACCTTACTTTTCCCACTCCAAAACCTATGTTATTTCATTACATTGTGCTATATGTTGGATAATATAAGGTACATATTTATGATTATAAATTTTTTTTAGTAATTTTTTCCTAAAATTGTACTTACTTTTTTTAAAGTATACTCCTGAGAGATCGAAATGATTTTATATATTTAAAATATTTCACATGAACATATCTATAATTCTAGAAGCCTAAATGCAGACTATTTTGAGCTTTTCTTAATGTATATTACTTTGAAATGCATGCACCCAAGTATCTTCTTCTTCTGGAGATTTTTTTCTTTTTATAATTTATTTTATATTTGTTGTTGTTGTTGAGAATATACACAGTAGAAGATACACCAATTCAGCAGTTTCTACATGCACAATTCAATGACATTGATTACATTCTCTGAGCAGCCATTCTCACCTTCCTTTTCCAAGTTGTTCCTCCTCCATTAACATAAACTCCCTGCCCCCTAAATTTATTCTGAAGGTGTTTTTTATGTGGGACACTGAAGTTCAACTAAAGTAATAAGATATAGCTACAGTGTAACAATTAAGAATCCCTAATAGACTTTGTTAACCCTTTGTGAGAAGCGTTAAACTTGAAACAGATTTAAGACATTCAGCTGAATAGTTCTCAGTACATTTTAAAAATTATCTTTTCCTAGGAATTTAAAAAATAACAGAACAGGTCAACCACACTATGTGATGAGATTATTATGTGCTGTTCTGTTGAGAATGTGGGTCACTCCTTATTGTTGTCATCATGCTGTTCTGATTTGGAATCTTTTATTTATTAATTTTTTTTTATTTTATTGTACTTTAGGTGATGGCTTACAGAACAAATAGTTTCTCATGAAACAGTAGTACACATGTTGTTTTATGACATTGGTTAACAACCCCACAACATATTAACCCTCTAAATT
>NW_004443951.1:4061264-4085949 GCF_000243295.1 Trichechus manatus latirostris | reverse complement strand
GCTGTTATTCTCACTTAAGATGAAGGCTTACAGAACAAAATAGTTTCTCATTTAACAGTTACTACAAATGTTGCCCTATGACAATGGTTAACAAGAATCTTTTATTTTTTTTTAGACTAGTTTCCAAGTACCTATTTCACAACCAATTTCAAATGTCATGCTATACAACAAATTTTGCATGACTGTAATTCTTAAACGAAAAAAAGTATTTCTTCCTCTTTCAGTTGCAGGGTGAGAGACCAGCAGGTTTATTTAAAAGTAAAATTCAGTAGCATCTTTCAGTAATTATTGGCCTATACACAAGACGTTTTAAATAGCATTGGTGGTTGAAGTTACATTGTTTTTCAACTTAATTGTTATTTAATGGTACCTTCATTGATAGCTTCCTGATAGATTGCAAGGATTATAATCAAGCAGTGTAATTTTTGTCTAAGGTGGAACCTCTTCACTTTTAACTAGCATTTAGATTTGTACTTTGGTGTATATGTGTGCGTGCAGTGGTAGGGGTAAAGCTTCTACCACTCAATATAACATGACTTAAAAACAACAAAGTTCCTATGTCTTTGAGAATCTGAGGTTGATGACTCCTATTTTGTGGGCAGGCAAATTAAAGGAAGATGATATGATTTGTCAACTAGGTTAAACTTTGAATTCCTTCTTGATTTTGTTAGTTTGCTGGACATTTTGCCTTTTTCTGTAAAGGGAAGAGGGAGAAAGAGAGAGAGAGACAGAGAGATACAGAGGGAGGGAGAGGGGGAGGGAGCGAGGGGGAGAGGAGAGGGAGAGGGAGGCAGAGGAAGAAGAAGAGAGGGAGGCGAGGAAGAGAGAGAGAAAGAGAGATGGATGGTGACCATAACCATCCAGCACCTTCCATTAGGTTGAGATGCACAAGAGAAGGCAAGCTAGAGAGCTCAAGCAACAAATAAGCAAGCAACCACAACAGCTAACATTGTCCACTAGTTGCCAGCTAACTACTTTACATACTTTATCTCATAAATTCTTCAGACAACCCTATTTTACAAAAGAAGACTCTAACGCTCAGCTATGGAGCCTCTATGTAACTTGTCTGAGATCACAACTGGGAGTTGGTACAGTCAGAATTGAAAGTCTGGCAGTGGGACTTCAGAGCCAGTGCTTTTGCCACCTACTATTTCACTGTACTTATTTTGTAGAAACTGAACAGGGATGGGAAAAGAGTCCATCACAGGTACTTTCTGAGTAGGTTGCTGCTGTGGACAACTGGGGATAAAGAAAGAGACTCAGAGGGAACAGTCAGAGGGGTAGTGGGAAGAATCAGAAGGGAGAGTTTTGAGAAGGAATGAGACCAGTGTCAAATCAGACAGAAAGGTCTCATAATGTTCTTCATTCTACAGTTAGCAAAAAGCTTTTTTTTGCTTGCTTAACCCCATCCTAGATTACTTCTCAGCAGGAGCTCATGAATGTGCTCTTGTTATCAGTACAGTTGAGTTGGGGTGTTAGGCTCTGTTCCTGGGCTCCTGGGAGAGGCAGTCAATGCCAGGGTAAATATCTATTTCTAGATCCACAGAATGAATTGATTTTCACATTGGCATGTACTGAAGAAAATCCATACATCCTAAGGTGTTTGCTGCCTAGAGCTATTCACGCAGTATTGGTTAGAATGTTGTGCTGTCAGCATTCCTTAGAAGTTTCTTGGGGGAAAAAATCACTGGCTTTAGAAAACGTTAAGTGTAAAGCAGGTATGAAGATGGTAGTATGAACGACAAAGGTTCTTTTCCTTCTGAGACAGACTAAAAGTTAGGAAACTTAATTTGTCCTTGGGCAACTAACTTAGCAGTTCTACTTTAGTTTTTTGGCCAACGTAATGGAAATAATAAGAGAAGCTTCAGATTACTGGCTGTTGAGAATAGTATATTAGGTTATGGGCTATATTTATTGAAATTTTAAATGGTTATCTGCATTTATATGTATTCTTTTCTATCATTCATTCGTTCAACAAATGTTTTTTGAGTCTCTATTGTATAAACTAAAAACCAAACCAGTTGCTGTGGAGTTCATTCTGACTCATGGTGACCCCATGTGTAAGAATAGAACTATGCTCCATAGGTTTGCTAGTGGCTATAGTCTGCCGGGCTTTTCTTCTGAGGCACCTCTGGGCGGACTTGAGCCTCCAACCTTTCAGTTAATAGCTGTGTGCTTAACTGTTTGCACTACCCAGGGGTTCTTTTCTACAGTATGTTGTTGCTGGGTGCCGTCTTGTCAATACTGACTCACAGCGACCCTATAGGACAGAGTAGAACTGCCCCATAAAGTTTCCTAAGCTGTAATCTTTATGGGAGCAGATCACCAGGTCTTTTCTCCTGAGGAGCAACTAGAGGGTTTGAACCACCGACCTTTTGGTTAGCAGCCCAGCACTTAACCATTGTACCACCAGGGCTCTTTTTCTAGCGTATAAAACCAGTTGCCATCGAGTTGACTGCAACTCATAGCTACTCTATAGGACAGAGTAGAACTTCCCTATAGGGTTTCCAAGGCTGTAATCTTTACAGAAACAGACTGCCACTGGTGGGTTCCAATTGCAGACCTTTCAGTTAGCAGCTGAGTGCTTAACCGCTGTGCCACAAGGGCCCCTTTCCTACTGTATACTAGGTCATTATTCTCCTAGCATTTATAGGCTAGCGAGGATGACAAACATCAAATAAATGATTTCAGAATTGTTTAATTATAGTTTAAGTACTTATTGGGTTTTTAATATTCATTTTTATTAATTTTATCCTGAATGCACACTTGAGGTATTTCTGGATCAGATACAGATTTCTTACTTAATAAGTGTGGCAGCCGCTTTCTCCCTAATCCTTCCAAAGATGATGCAAAAAGAACCAGGCCAACTGTCCTATGTGAGTATGAGTAGCGAGACGTCAATAGGTGAGGGATAAGGAAAAATTATTTTCTCTGTTTATGAAGGGGAAAGGGTGGCCTTGGAAAGATGATAAGCCTGAATCTAACTCTGACCTTTGGTATGTAAGTAAAACCTCTCCAGGAGCCAGACAGCCTCAGAGTCTCAGGATTTACAACCTAGAGATGTTTCCAAATATCTAGGGAGATACTGGCTCCAGTCTTCCTGGCACCTTGGGGGCTTAGCGTTAGGACCTACTCCAGTCTGTAACCATTTGGCATTTTCTGGGAAGTAAGAGAAGTTTTTATTACCTTTGTAGATCAGAGCAATTAGCTTAATTAGGAAAATAACAGATCTAATCCTGTGGTATGTGAAATGTTTCTAGGACACTAGGGTGTTAGGGCACTAGGGCTTTTAATCGGAACATTGAGAAATCCAGGGGACATTTATTTCCTCACGATACTATGAAGAAAAAGAGAACATTATGCTGGTGATGAGGGCGGGGGTGAGGGGGGAGGGAGTAGATAACCTAGTCTAGAGGTTGAGGTAAAGTGTCCCTTCTCCAGGAACTGAAGGATGAGTAGGAATTAGCCAGTTAAAGGACTGAAAGTAGGATGAGTAAAGGCACTTCAGGCAATGGGAACGATCATGTAAAAGTCCTTAGGCAAAAAGGTGCTTGAATGGTTTAGGGAACCAAAAGGTCAGTGTGGCAGGGACATAGGGACATGGGGACTTTAGAGGTAACCTGGAGCCAGGCCAAACAGGGTCTCTGTGGAGGGTAAATTAAGAAATTTGCATTTTATCCTGAGAGCAATGTGGAACCATAGAAGTATTTTTTTTTTTTAAGTCAAGGAAGTGACCTGATCAGAACTGTTTTGAAAAGACTTGTCTCTGGCTACTGTGTGGAGAAAGGATTGCAGGAGGGGAGGAGTGGATGCAGAAAGAGGAGTTAGAAGGTGACGCAGTATAGGGGACAGATACCAGAGGTCTGAATTAGGGTGGTGATAGTGGAGATGGAGTTAAATGGAAGGATTTAAGAGATTTTTAGAAGATAGAAATGAGGAGACTTTGATTGATTGAATGGAAGGTGCTTAGTTAACACTGGGCCCCCAGGTGGTCCCTCTTGGCCTGGACAGTCCCCACACACTAGTGTCAGGTGTGGTCCAGCTCTCAGGAACCAAAACCAAAGACCAAATTGCTCATTGCCAGGTGAGTCATCACCTCACATTTTCTTTCTTTCTTTCTTTTTTTTTTTTTTTTTGATTATGATTTAGGTGAAAGTTTGCATAGCAAATTAGTTTCTCATTAAACAGTTAATATACAAATTGTTTTGTGACATTGGTTGCCAACCCCACGATGTGTCAACACTCTCCCCTTCTCCACCCCAGTTTCCCTGTTTCCATATCACACAGTTTTCCTGTCCCTTCCTGCCTTTGTCTTTGCTTTTGGGCTGGTGTGCTCATTAGTCTCATATACAACATGATTGAACACATTCGTCGTGTGTGTTGTTGGTCCTATTAAAACCAAACCAAACCAAACCCATTGCTGTTGAGTCAGTTCCTACTCATAGCGACCCTATAGGACAGAGAGTAGAACTGCCCTATAGGATTTCCAAGAAGCGGCTGGTAGATTTCAAACTGCTGATCTTTTGGTTAGCAGCCATAGCTCTTAACTGCTGTGCCCCCATGGTGGCCAAAGGGTGAACCTCAGGAGTGACTTCAGTACTGAGTTAAAAGGGTGTCCGGGGATCACCTTACATTTTCTTAATTTTATTTTTGGATTGTTTGTTGTAAGAATATAGAAATAAAACTGACTTTTGTAAATTGATCTTACATTCTGCAACTTTGCTGAACCTGTTTATTAGCATTAATAGTTTTTTTTTTTTTTTAAAAATGGATTCCTTAGGATTTTCTATATAAAATAAAAGATCATGTCATCTGTAAATATAGTTTTACTTCTTCCTTTCCAATCTGGATGGCTTTTATTTCTTTTTCTTGCCTTATTTCCCTGGCTAGAGCCTTCAGTACGATGTTGAATAGAAGTGACAAGAAAGGATATCCTTGTCTTGTTCCTGATCTTAGGCATAAAACTTTCAGTCTTTCACCATTAAGTATGATGTTATGTGTGAGTTTTTCATAGATGGCCTTTATCAGGTTGAGAAAGTTGCCTTCTATTCCTTGCTAGGTGTTTTTATCATGAAAGTGTGTTGGATTTTATCAAATGCTTTTCTGTGTCTATTAAGATGATCATGTGGTTTTTGTCCTTTATTAATATATGTATTATATTGATTGATTATTGTATATTGACCCAACCTTGCATTCCTGGGATAAATCCCACTTGGTCATGGTGTATAATCCTTTTTATACGTTGCTGGGTTGGTTTACTAGTATTTTGTTGAGGATTTTTACATCTATATTAATAACAGGTATTGGTCTTTTCTTGTAATGTCTTTGTCTGGTTTTGGTATTTGAATAATAATGGCCTCAGAGATTAGGTTGGGAAGCATTCCTTCCTCTTTTTTTTTTTGGAAGAGTTTGTGAAGGATTGATGTTTATTCTTCTTTAAATGTTTGGTAAACCTACCAGTAAAGCTATTCGGGACTGGCCTTTTCTTTTGAGAAGTTTTTTGATTGATTGATTAAATCTCTTGTTACAGGTCTATTCAGATTTTCTGTTTCTTCTTGAATCAGTTTTGACAGTTTGTGCCTTTCTAGGAATTTCTTAATTTCATCTAGGTTATTTAATTTGCTGGCATATAATTATTCATTATATTCCCTTATGATCCTTTGTATTTCTGTAAGGTTGCTAGTAATGTCTCTCATTTCCGATTTTAGTAATTTGAGTCCTCTCTTTTATGTGGTCAATCTAGCTAAAGATTTGTCAATTTTGTTGATCTTTTCAAAGAACCAACCTTTGGTTTCATTGATTTTCTCAATTCTTTTTCTATTTCCTTTATTTCTGCTCTAATCTTATTATTTCTTTCTTTCTGCTCGCTTTGGGTTTAGTTGCTCTACTTTGTGTAGTTTCTTAGGGTGGAAGGCTAGGTTATTAATTTGAAATCTTTCTTCTTTTTTAATATAGGTGTTAACAGCTATAAATTCCCATTCAAGAACTGCTTCCATTGTATTTTATAAGTTTTGGTATGCTGTTTATTTATTTTTTTCATTCATCTCAAAGTATTTTCTAATTTCCTTTGTGATTTCTTCTTTGACCCATTGGTTATTTAGGAGTTTGTTGTTTAATTTCTATATATGTGTGACTTACCCAAATTTCCTTCTTTGTGAAATTTCTAGTTTCAATCCATTGTGGTCAAAGGATATACTTTGTATCAATTCCATCCTTTTAAATTTATTAACACTTATTTTATGACCTGTGAAGAATGTATTCAAGCAGCTTCCTTTTAAGGACACAATCTGGAAGTTGTAAACATGGCATCCATTCATGGCCTACTGGCCAGTACATAGATACATAGCCTATACCTGGCTGAAAGACAGGCTGGAAATGTGGTGTCCAGCAGGAGAGCCATGTGTTCAGCTAAAACTCAGAGGTGAAGGGTGTTTTTACTGAAAGGAAGATGGGAAGAGTGGATATTGGGGGATAGTCTATTACAGGTGGCATTATATTTTATTTGTGGTAATTTACTTTGAAACGTCAATATAAATTATAATCTGAATCAGCGCCTTGGTGCTGATTGATTAGCACAATAACTATTATAAATAATTTTTGATTATATGGCTTGGTATAATCAGACCCACTGCCCTTACATGAATAAGGTTTAAGAAACCAGCAAATCCAACCACGAGACCCAACACTCTTTGCTTAGCTGTGAGCCCTTGAGGAGTAGAACATACCTGTATCTACACTTCATGGAGATCTTATTTTCTTATGCAGCTGAAAAGATGGTAGCATCCCTCCAGGATTTCTTTCTTGAGGTGCTGGGCCTTGTAGCTGGAAGCAGAGAGAGGGACCTCATTCAGGCTATAGGTCCTGTATGACTCTTTGTGCCAATTTCCAAAAAATGCAGTCTGTTAGCATTCAGATCATTGGTAAGATAACACTTTGTAGGAAAATTGCTGGGGTGTGGTTATGTCCACCCTGCCTTTCTCTCACTACCAGAAGCTACTAGTATTCATAAAAAAGAACCTGATATTTGGTGATAGCATTAGCTTAGGCAGGCTTACTCCAGACTAGGGTGTAGCTGGAGATCACTGATAGCCAGGACTCTTTCTTCCTGTTCTTTCTGCTTCTCTGTCTGTATAGACTTTATTCATTCCTTTTTCCATATGGAAGGCACGTGACCCCTGGCAGTTGTACCTTACAGATTCAAGAGCAGATTGCAAAGAGTTCTTCTTCTGGCCTGAGTTGAGAAATCCCTGGGAAAGAATGCCATCTGCCTTGCGGAGTCATGGATACTGTGATTGGTCAGCTTGGTAATTTAACCAGCTGGAATTGACGGCGATGGGTTTGGTTTTTTTTATTTTGTAGTGTTCACTGTACCTGGGATATTCAATCACACCAGCTTCCTTTTTGTCCCACATTACAGCTGAGTGGGGGAGAGAATGAGGATGAAGGCCCTGGGCCATTGCAAAAGAGAGAGGAGGATTCCAGGCTAACAGCACAAATACACGGTCTGGGAGAATGATCTGCAGGGCAGCCATTCCAAATTGCTCCTGCTGTGTCAAACTCAGCTACATTTCACATGTGTAACTTTGGGTAATTTACTTGATGTCCTTAGTGTCACTTTCATTTAAAATATGTGAATAATTCTTACCACACGAGGTTTGATGAAGTTTACTGTCTATAAAATGCCTGTCCCATAGAGGGCATTGATAAGTGTATGTCTGCTGCTGCAGCGGCTGCTATTCTTATCATTAATGTCACCATCATCCTTTTTCCCATGTCCTCATATTTAACAGTGTTGTTTTTCTAAAATACGTCTTTGAGAATGTTATTGTCCTCCTTGTGAACCTTCACTAGCTCTCCATTAACTGTAGAATAAAGTTGAATTTCCTTAATTATTCAATAATTTTTTTTCCGGCTCTTCAGGATCTGGTTCCCATTTCGCCCTTTCATACTCATCTTTCTGTGCATTCCTCTCCATACTTCCATCTTCTGGTCTAGTAAATCTCTTCTTCTGTGAATACTTCATGTACAAAGCTTTTGCTGTCTGTGCCGTTGCTGGTGCTGTTCCCTTGCCTTTTTTTTCCTGCTGTCCCCTCTTCTTATCAGACGTTTTACTTTTTTTTTTAATGAGTTGTAGATTGAGATGCGAAGTTTGGTCACATCAGTATTGCTGTCCCTGATTTTTTCCATAGCAGGGACCCTTCTGTAATCCATAGCACTTTGTGCTATTCATGTAACATTTATGTTTGTCCCATATTACACTTCCTTACATGCTAGTCTTTTTGTTGTGTTGTGTTTTTTTTTTTTTTGGCCATTTTGCAAGAGTGTAGGCCAGTTATTTTGCAGAATGTCCCCACATTCTGGATTTGTCTGATGGTTTCCTAGTTATATTTGTTTTAATTATTCTCAGCTATCTCTTTAAATGTTTTCTAACTCGTTACCCCAATAGTGGTACCATCATCGATGTGTCTTGCCTTTTCTCTATGTACTATAATTTTATTTTAAAAATTGTGTTATGGTGGAAGAGGATAAAGGATGAATATATTGGCTCTTACCTTGTTTGAGTTGATTTTACATTTTAATTCTCATTGGGTATTTTCAAACCTAATTATTATTTTTGTATATTTCCTTGATGCTTTTGGAGGGAAGATAAGTATAGGGTATATAATAAAGGGCTATTAAATGCTTAGGGAATAGTTTTTGTTAACTCTGTTTTCTTTAACTGTGTTGCTTGTAAAGAAAAAAAAAACAAAAAACAAAAAACTTTTTGACCCTGTTCAGAATAGAGATTTTTTTTCTAAAATCTGAGTGTTTTTCTTCTTTTTTAAGTAGAATAAAAAGAAGAGCAGTAATTCAGAGTAATAATTTCTGAACATGATGAATTTCTATGGCTCAAGACTCTAGTGCTTGGTACCAGTAGTTTAAAGTAGAACAGTTTTTCCTTAAATCATAATCCCATGGTATCAGCTTGTTTTGCTTCTTTCTCCTGTAGGTGGAGTATGGAATAATACCAGTTGTTGAAGTAGTAAATCTTCTTTAAACTTTGATTATTTGAAGTTTTACTACACATGACAAATTTAATTTTTGGAATATTTACTGAATGTCAACATAGTGCTTAGAGTGAAAAACGTAGCCTTTACTGGGCTGAGTCTAGTAAGGGAGACATACAGGTAAGCAGTGTTTGATTAGTAAATATTTTTTGAGCATCTAATGTGTGCCAGACACTGTTCTGAGGCATGAGATACCAAGGATAAATCAGATATCGTTCCTACCCTCCCAAGGAATGTCCAGTCTTGTGGGTGAGTCAGATAAGTAAGCCAGCTATTACAGGACATGGTTGTGCATGCCATGCGGAGGCTCCCCCGGGAGAGTCAGGGAGCCCAGGCATGGGAATCCAAGTCAGATGGAGGGGAGGCGCCTGATGAGTGACAGCAAGGCAGAAAATCAGGGTCAAGGGTATTCTAGACTGAGGAACATTGGATGGGAAGTTGCAGAGACAAAAAATGCTGTGAGCCATTTGGAGTTACAGAGTTAAAGCTAAAGCAGTGTTGCTCAAGGAAAGCATGGTCCTCTGTCAGAATCATCTGGGAGTGATTCCTAGCCCTTCCCCCACCCCACCCCAGGTGATTCTGAGCCTTCCAGGTGATTTTTAAACAAACTAAAATTTGAGAAACACTGGGCTAGAGTTAAGGAGCATAAAGGAAGAATGAAAATTATATTGTGATATATTCTACATTAAAGGTGTATATTAAGTTTATGATTAGATGTATTTGTATAGACTTTCAGACATTTTCATTTAAAACCTGTTAATTCCCCTATCCTAAGTGGTTTGTTGGAGGGAAAGTGGGTAGAGAAAGGGAAGGGTTATTACTGTCTTGTCTCTTTATCCCCAGATGATTTTAAAAACAATTTATCAGTCTGTTAATCTCTTAATCATTGATTTTTTTTTTTTTCAGTCCAAGGACAAAATGATGAGAGGCTCACGCAGAGGATGTGTTAGACTCAGAGTAAGTATTAATTTCTCTGAAAACCAGTTTGTGACAGAAAGAAAAAAATTATATTTTGATGGAACCATGGAAGTTTAACATCTTTACTATGTTGGGACAGGCAACTAAGGCTTAGAAAGGAAATGTGATTTCCCTAAGGTGACTGCTAGTTAGTGCCAGAACCAGGACTAGAACTCAGTTCTTTTGTCCTATGATTTAATGTTGTATCCATGACTTAATGAAGCTACTGATTTTTTTTCTTTTAACTTCTATTTTACAGCTAGATACTGTAAAGGCTGGAGGTTAAATTAGTTGTAGTGTTGATGATAAATAGGAAAAAACTGGAAGTTACTACTTTTAGCTATTTTGTTTATCCTGTTCAACACTATTTAATGATAATCTATTTAACAACGTTGTCCTGTAGAAGTACAATGCGAGCCACATATGTAATTTAAAATTTTCTAGTAGCCACATGAAAAAAAGTAAAAAGATACAGGTGAGATTAAATTTAATGATGTATTTTGTTTAGCCCAATATATCCAAAATATTATTTCAATATGAAATCAATACAGAATTATTAATGAGATTTTTTTTCTTTTTCTCATACTAAGTCTTTGAAATCCAGTGTGTATTTTATACTTGGGGCACTGTCATTTCAGACTAGCTGTACTTCAGGTGCTCAGTAGCCACATGGCTAGTGGCTACCTTATTGGACAGTGCAGGCCTATAAATAACTTCATGCCCATTTCATTGCTTATTCAAACTGTTTCCACCATTGCCCAAATACCTAAAGGCAGAAAAGAATGCATGGCTGGGATATAGTTTCTAGTACTTCACTGTATCTAAAGAAGGCCCTGCCTCTGTCACAGCTAGATGAATCAACTTCTAGTAGCCTTTTCTTTATCAGGTCCCAGTTGCTCTCTTTCTGCCATCTTTTTTTCTGCACCTTTACTTTTGAAGATGTGAATATATTTGGTAAACATATTATTGCCTTTATTAGCAGTCTCTGGTAGAGTTGGGAAAATAACTCTGAGAAAGAAACCAAATTATAATGGAAAAATTCTATCGCTGAGATAGGAATAAGTGTGACTGATTTGCAAGATAGATGAGGTCTGTTTTGAGCAGATGGTTACATGTGATGGCATAGAGTTTTGAAAATTCAACTTATTTATTCTCCTTTATACTGTTTACTAGGAGCCGTAGTAGCACAGTGGTTAAAGTGCTTCGCTGCTAACCAAAAGGTCAGCAGTTCAAACCCACCAGCTGCTCTGTGGGAGAAAGATGTGGCAGTCTGCTTCAGTAAAGATTACAGCCTTGGAAACCCTATGGGACAGTTCTGCTCTGTCCTGTAGGGTCACTGTGAGTTGGAATTGACTCAATGGCAGTGGGTTTGCCTTGGTTATACTGTTTACTGCTTTCTTCTTTTGGTTTCTCTGTTGTCTCCTTCCTCTAATTGCTTTTCTAAGCACTTGTTATTGACCTCAGTCACCACTGAGTCTGGTATTAACTGCTTTTTTGGCTTGAGATGGGCTTAGTAGTAAGACTTTGGCAGAGCTGTATTGAGACAGATCTTCAGTTAAATACAGGCTGGATTTGGGCCACTGTCTCATTGTTGCATTTAACACACTGTGGTTTTTTTTTGGTTTTAAATGTAGCTTAATTAATTATTAACCCATGTAACTACCACCTATGGAAACCCTGGTGGCATAGTGGTTAAGAGCTACGGCTGCTAACCAAAATGTCGGCAGTTCAAATCCACCAGGCGTTCCTTGGAAACTGTATGGAGCAGTTCTACTCTGCTCCTATTGGGAATCAACTCGATGGCACCAGGTTAACTACCACCCGTAGTGGCACAGTGGTTAAGAGCTCAGCTGCTAATAAAAAGGTTGGTAGTTAGAATCCACCAGCTGCTCCTTGGAAACCCTGTGGGGCAGTTCTACTCTGTCCTGTAGGGTCACTATGAGTCAGAATTGCCTTGATGGCAACAGGTTTGGTTTTTTTGGTAACTACCACCCAAGTTAAGAAGTAGAATTTTGCCAGCCACCCTTGAAGCCTCTGCAGGTGCCCCATTCAAATTATAGCCTCCTCCCTCCCTCCTAAAGTAACCACTATTCTGATGGTTATAGTAATCACTTCTTGCATTTCTTTATAATTTTATCACCCAAGTTTGCATTCCTAAATTCTATAGTTTTATCTTGCCCATTTTTTGTTGTTTGCCCATTTTTGAAACTTGATGTCTTTTCTTTATAATTTATCTACTGAAGAGTACAGACCCTTTGACCTATAGGAGTTTGCCATAGTCTGGATTTTAGTGATTGCATACTCACAGTACAATTTAGCATGTTCCTCTGTCCTCTGTTTTTCCTACAAATTGCAGCTAGATCCAAAGACTAGATCAGAGTCAGGTTTGATCTCTGGCAGCACTATAGTTAGTATTGCGTTCTTTTATCGGGAGGCACATAGTGTCTGATTTTGATACTCAATATCTAATTTGTGTGGTTGTTAGATGCCGTCAAATTGATTTAGACCCATAGTGATCCCATGTGACAGAATAGAACTGCCACGGAGCCACTGGACGGGTCTGGTCTGCCAACCTTTCAGTTAGTAGCCAAACGCTTAACCCTTGTGCCACCAGGGCTCCTTTTACCTAATTCATTGGGGGTTGCAAAATATTCTGTCATTTTGGTTTTTATTATCAGAAATAGTTTTATAGGGAGAGCTTCTTTTCATCTATTATTTTGTTACCCTGTGGTGCAGTTCAAATAAAACCAAACCAAACCCACTGCCATCGAGTCAATTCTGACTCATATAAATAGGCAGGATAAATGCTTGATTCTTTCCTTTTCCTTACCCAGTTTTCAAGGTAATGAATTGGCTTTAAGACAACACTCATTTATTCTCTCACAGTTCTGTAGGTTAGAAGTCTGGGTTTTCTGCCTGAGGTTTCACAAGGCTGAAATCAAGGTGTTGGCTGTGCTGGGCTCTTGAATTAACTGAATTCACTTGAATTAATTGAATCCTTCTAGTGCTTTCAGTAAGGAGCCCTGGTGGTTAAGCGCTCAGCTGCTAACGAAAGGTTGGCGGTTTGAACCCACCAGCTGCTCTGCAGGAGAAAGATGTGACAGTCTTCTTCTGTAAAGATTACAGCCTTGGAAACCCTATGGGGCAGTTCTGCTCTGTCCTATAGGGTCGCTATGAGTCGGAATCAACTCGACTGTACACAGCAACAACAACAGTGCTTTCAATCTCTCTGACTTCCCTTTCTGCTACCAACTGGAGAAAACTCTCTGCTTTTGAAACGTCTCATGTAATTAGATTAGGTTAGGCCTCCAGATAATCTTCCTTTTGCCATATGATGTAGCATAATCACTTCCGTGATATCATATTCACAGGGGAGGAGATTATACAGGGGCGTGCACCATTGGGGATCATTCTTAGAATTCTGTATGAATTTACCCTTGAATTAATTCAAGTATTGCTGACAAGAAGGTGGAAGGAGCCACATGACAGGAATATGTGCACCTTCCAGAAGCTAAGAGCAGCTCCCAGATGACAGCCAGCAAGGAAGCAGGAACATCATTCCTGCAACTACAAGAAACTGAATTCTGCCAACAACCTGAATAGCTTGAAAAAGATTCTTCCTCAGAGCCTCCAGAAAAGAGCCTAGCACAGCCAACACCTTGATTTCAGCCTTGTGAAACCTCAAGCAGAGAACCTAGACTTCCAACCTACAGAAATGTGAGATAATAAATGAGTATGCCAGAGGAACCAAATATACCTGTATTTGAATCCTATTTTTTACCCTTTGCTTTATTGACTGAAAGAGTTGTCCATAAGCTTCCTGAGCTTGAGTTTTCTTTTGTTTAAAGTGGGGATTATAATACCTTTCTTGCAAAATATTGTGAAGATTAGGTACCTGGCACATAGATGATAGCTAATATTTAGTAGTAGTAGTATATGTTTTAAGAGGTTTTGTGGTATTTCCAAAAAGCAGGATAGCAATTTGGCTTCCTGCTTAAGAAACCTCTGGAGAGATTGTTAAAAATACAGGTTCCCAAGTTCCGCCCTCTAGATATTCTGTTTTAGGGTACGGTTGTAGAACCTTTATGTATTTTTAAATACATTCTCCAGGTGGCTGTGCTGTGCAGCCAAGTTTGGGAACAACTGGTGTAGCAGAGAGATCTGAGACTAAATCTCACTCAGTTCCACCCTTTACTGACTCTGTGACATTGGGCAAATTTCTTAACCTCTATGAAGATAACATTACATAACATTGCAGGGTCGTTGCCAGGCTTAACAATTACGTATGTACAGGGTCTGGCACATAGTATACAGCCAATCAGTGATAATTGCTACAGATGATGGTGATGACAGTAGTGATGTTAAGTAATGCATCTATCATTTAGATTCCAAATGTGCTTTGTGGGCTATCATTGACTGTACCACAAAGCTCCCTCTCCCTGCCCCCCATTCATCTCATCCTATATTCACACTGTACTTCTTCCTGTATTTCTTCATCCCTCATTGCTTCTCAGATAATTTTTCTGTGTCAGAAATGTTCTGTGCCCTCTACCTTGTAAGCTCATCTTTTAAATGTCATTTCTGTGCAGCCTTCCTGATCTGCTTCCTTCCAACAGGTTAGGTGCCCCCCATCTACCTTTTCAGAACATTTGTCACTTACGGCCATAAAAGTACTTATTACATGGTACTACATGTTAACGTGTTCTGCTTTCCCCACTCAATAGTGAGTTCTTATCCATTATCACAAGTGCCTGGTACATCCTAGGTACTAAAAAAATGCTTAGTGTTGATTTTGCATATTTATAAAAATAATGACTAAATGTTGGAAAATTGGACTTTACTGTGGTTTGCGTACAAATGAATTATGGGATTTGTTTATCTTAAACACATCATGAGCCAGTGGAATGATATGTTTTCTAAAAAATAAAGCAAAACACCCAGGTGGTTTTAGGCTACATAAAAGGCAAAAGGAGAAAGGAACCAGGAGTTATTGAGGAAGCTGTACGGATCAGGCACTGTGTTTCATGACTTTCACATTTATTCCCATGATAACCCTGTCAGGTAAACAGTGTTATTAATTTTATAGATGAGGAGACTAAGACTCAAGCTATTTTTAGTAACTTATCAAGGTCCCATAGTAAATGGCGAATCTGGGATTGAACTTGGGTCTGTCTCATTCCAAAACCCTGTTCTTAATGTTACTGAGCTCCCATTCCTCTTGATTAGAAGAGCTAATACAGACACCTCAACTTGTTGCAAGATAGTCTAAAAACAGTGGAGAAAGCAAGAGTGAAAAAAGAGCCACTTCATTCCTATTCACATTCTTTGACTCTGTTGGTTGCAAAGTGTGTACACTAGGTGGTGCCATTGCCTTTAAGGAAAGGTGAAGTGTTGATTGAGTCCTGGGGTCTCATATTCCCTTCTTTCCCTCCCCTGCAGATACTAACCAGAATCAAAATATTAACATTTTCAGGTAATATCTGCAAAGTGGAGACATGGCAACATTAGAGAGGCAGGGTAGGGTAGTGGCAAAAACAGGGCCTATAGGCAATGGAATTCAAATCTGAATTCTACCAACTTATTCACTTTGTGGCTTCAGGCAGCTCATCCATTAAGCTCTGAGCTCTAGTTTCCTTATCTGTGGAATGGGCGTCATGCTATCTACTCATAGAATTGTGAATATCAAGTTAATAGATTAAAAAGTACCCAAACAGTGTGTTTGGGACTTAGTAGATTCTTAATGAATGGTAGTTATTGTTGTAATTAATAACTATTATTAATAAAAATGAATCTCAAGTTCTGAAGGATTCTAAAGGGCCTTAGGAGTCAGCAAAGTAAGTTAATTATATTCAACAAAGGTTTTTTTTTTAAATTTTTTAAATGGTGGTTAAAAAACTTATATATAAAACAAAACATTTGCTATTTCAACTTTTTTACATGTATAATTCAGTGACATTAATTATATTCACCATGTTGCACAACCATCACCACTGTTGGTTTCCAGATTTTTCCATCACCATTAACAGAAACTCAGTGTTCCCTAAGTAGTAATTCTCCGTTTCCCCATCCCTCCCACCCCTGGTCAACAAAGTTTTAATACTAGATGTATTGTGAGTTTTTGAAAATTATTAGCTTGTATATGACTTAAAGTAACTCTTTTACCCAGTGTAATGAAACTGAGTACTCCATCTAGCTGTTGTGCTGGGCATCAAGGTGACTGTGATTCCCAAGGAGTATGTCATCTAGTATTTATTCTTTTAGTCCGTCACAAGATAGGTGTCTAATTATCTAGTGCTGCTATAACAGAACTACCACAAGTGGATGGCTTTAACAAATAGAAATGTATTCTCTCACAGTCTAGGAGGCTAGAAGTCCGTTTTCAGGGTGCCAACTGCAGGGGAAGTCTTTCTCTTTCTGTTAGCTCTTCGGGAAGGTCCCCGTCATCAATCTTCCCCACTCTAAGGAGTTTCTCTGCACAGGAAGCTCAGGTCCAAAGAATGTGCTCTGCTCCCTGCACTGCTTTCTTGGTGGTATGAGGTCCCCATGTCTCTCTGCTCACTTCTCTCTTTTATATCTCAAAAAAGATTGGTTTAAGATACAACCTAATCTTGTAGATTGAGTCTCATCAACATAACTGCTGCTAATCCCTTCTCATCAACATCATAGAGATAGGATTTACAACACACTGGGAAATCACATCAGATAACAAAGTGATAGACAATCACACAATACTGGGAATCATGGCCTAACGCAGTTGACAGATATTTTTGGGGGATACAATTCAATCTATGACAATAGGTCATCAGTGTATCAGGACAGATTGTTAGTAGTTTCAACACTGACTTCTGCTAGTGCCTTATTTCATTGATTCTACAACACATATGTATTTTTTTCATATTTTAATATCTCTGGCACTGGGATGTATCTTACAATCAGTGGAATCTTAGGATAGACTCAATAAGGTATTTTTAAGTTAACATATAGTCTTAAGAAGCCCTCCCTCTCCAACCCCTCCTTATATCTGCATCGGAATTGACTCGACAGTAGCGAGTTTATAAGGACTTTTGTCAATTGTCTTGTCATTTCATTATGAAAAATTATTCTACTGATTTCTGCCTTTCTTGTTAATTCGGTAGCTGTTTTGCAAGCTTCATCTCATTGTGAATTTGACATTGAAACTGTCCTCCCTTTGGCAAGATGTAAATATCTATTTAATCTCTGTAATTGGTACATAGGTGTCATTAGTGCTATATTTTCTGAATGTTTACAATATTTCATAATTATACATTTAAAATGAAATAAAAGAGAAAGTGATGGAAAAAGATATTTCAGGTGTATGCTAACCAAAAGAAAGCAGGGAAGCAGTATTAATGTCAGACATAAAAGGCTTTAAGAAAAAAAATAAAATTGTTATGGAAAAAGAATACTAAAGACATAGCATCGTATAAACAATATGCTTTGATAACGCATACTTGTAAATAATTCATGGATGAAAGTAGAAATCATAATGAGAATTATAAAATATTTAGACCTGAATGATAATGAGACCACATATTAAAACTTATAATTTATTATCTTAAATGAATATATTATAAAACATTGAAATTGATGAACTAAGTATTAAATTTTAAAAACTAGAAAAAAAGAGTAATACAAAGAAAGTAGAAGAAAATAGCAAAAAGCATACGTTAATGAAATGGGAAAAAATATTAGGGAGCATCAATAAACAGAAAACTGGTCCTGTGAAAAAAAGTAATGAAATAAACCCTGGTAAGATTGTTAGGGGAAAAAAGCAAAGACACAAATAAATAATATAAAGAATGAAAAAGAAGAGATAACACTTATATAGTAGAGATGAAAAATCATAAATGAGCTACGATGAATATGCCAGTAAATTTGAAAGCTGAAAATACATAATTTCCTAGAATCATATAGATCGCTAGAATTAACTCAAGAAGAAATAGAAAACTTGTTAAAGAAACTGAATCAGTAGTTTAAAAAAAAAAAAATCACTCACAAAAAAGTATTAGATAAGTTTTATCAAACCCTCTAGGAAAGGATAACCATTCTGTTCCTGAGATTAGAAATAGAGAGAACTCTTCATCTAATTTTATGGCACTGGTATAACCTTGGAGCCCTGGTGGAACCAGTGGTTAAGCATTCGGCTTCTAACCAAAAGGTTGGCAGTTTGAATCTACCAGCTGCTCCTTGGATACCCTAAGGGGGAGTTCTACTCTCTATGAGTTGGAATCAGCATGACGGTAACGGGTTTGGTTTGGGTTTTTGGTATAACCTTGATACAAAACCACATAGGACATTATCAGGAAGGACTTTTTAGGCCAGTGTCCCTTATTAATACAGATACCAAAATTCTGAATAAAACATAGTAAACCATACCCAGTAATGTATAGTAAACAAAAGTGTTATAACTAAATAGAATTTATTCTGTGAATACTAGAATGCTAATTTAAAAATTAAAGTAGTTACCATATTAACAGATTAAAAGAGGAAAATTACATGATCATCTGAATAAACACAGAAGAAGCAGCGAATAAAATGAAATGTACATTCAAGATTTAAGCAAACCAGGAACAG
Source organism: Trichechus manatus latirostris (assembly GCF_000243295.1). Classification (NCBI taxonomy): domain Eukaryota; kingdom Metazoa; phylum Chordata; class Mammalia; order Sirenia; family Trichechidae; genus Trichechus; species Trichechus manatus. Next base: position 4,067,350 of record NW_004443951.1, on the reverse strand, counting down.
AGAAAGAGAGGAAGACCCTCAATGAGGTGGACTGACACAGTGGCTGCGATGATGGGCTCAAGCCATAGCAACGATTGTGAAGATGCACCAGGCAGTATTTTGTTCTGTTGTACATAGGGTTGCTCTGAGTCAGAACAGATTGGATGGCACCTAACAACAACAGCAAAGGAATAAAAGAGACCATCCTTAACCTGATAAAGAGTGTTTGTTATTTTAATTTAATTAAGTACTGCAGAGTACTTAATACTGAAACAGTAGAAGTATTCTCTTTAAAATCAGCAGCAAGACAGAAGTGCTTGCTTTTGCTGCTTCTGTTCGACATTGTGCTGGAGATCCTAGTGAATGCTGTAAAACAAGAAAAGGATACAAAAGATATAAGTCTTGGAAGGAAGAATCAAAATTATCAGTGTTTGCAGGTGGTGTTTCTATACAAACTGTACCAGAGATCTTAGCAAACATGGTAATAAAAGAAAAAGAAACAAAGAATACAAAGAAAAAGGATTGGAAGGAAAGAATAAGAATTATTGGTATTTTCAGATGATATGGTTGTCTACATAAAAAAAAATCCCCAAGAATCTGCAGAAAAGCTTTTTTAATGACTAGGAGCCCTGGTAGCGCAGTAGTTAAGTGCTCTGCTGCTAACCAAAAGGTTGGCAGTTCAAATGTCTTCAGCAAAGTTTTTGGATATGAGATCGATATACAAGAAGCAATAGTGTTCCTCTATACTACCCCAACCCAATTAGAAAAAAAAACTTATAAAAAAGAATTCTATTCACATTAGTAACAAGAACTTTAACTTACCTAGGAATATATTTTACAAGATAAATGTATTCCTTTGAAGGTGAAAAATTATAAAACATTATTTAACAACTAAAGGAAGACCTGAATAAAGATAAAGCTATACTGTATGCTGTTCATGCCTGGTTAGTCTCAATATTACACCAGCTATAGGAGAGTCATTACCTCTGGGTACGGAGCAAGAGTGGAATGAGGACAAATGGCCTACCCTTATATACAGTCAAGGCAGTAGCTCTTCCACGTAGCATCTTCTCTGGTGAGAAGGCTGGGTCTCCACCCTTCCTGTGCTCCCATAGCCCCCTTGCTTCCTACTACAGGTATATTGTTGACTTTTCTCTCTCCCCTCTAGACTTACGTGCTCCTTAGGGCAGAGGTGCATTTTATCCTCTTTATATCCCCTAGTTGTTATAGTTCCTGACCTAGAGTAGGTATTTAATAAGTGTGTTGAATACTGCTTATTACTACAGTGCCTATTAAGAAAGGGCTTAGTATCAGGAGTTGCAAGACCTGAATTCTCTTGCCATTTAGCTGTAGGAACAGGTAAATATTTTGAGCTCTCTAAGCCTCAACTTCCTAGTCCCTTAAAAAGAGTAATAATCTGTTCTGCCTAAATCTCAGAGGGCATATTAAAATGTATTACTTGCATGTAAGATAGACTTACATCATTTCAGCAGTGAGGGAAGGTATGTGGTTGTGAAGTTATAGTGGGAGTAGCTGTGCTGTGTGCGTTCTTAGCTCTGTCTACATCCCTTTCAGGAGTTATATGAGCACTCTGTGTCCAGAAGGAGTCATCATTCCATTTTTATTATCTTTGGAGGCAGTTCACCAGCCCACCTTTCTTTTTCTTCTTACAAAGGGAGATTGACCCCCAAATAGCCAAAATTCTATTTTTTTTATTTTCTTTTTTTTTTAATTGTACTTTAGATGAAGGTTTACAGAACAAATAGTTGCTCATTGAACAGTCAGTACACATATTCTTTTATGACATTGGTTAACAATCCCATGACATGTCAACACTCTCCCTTCTCGACCTTGGAGGACCTTTTTTTTTCTTTTTTTTTTTTGGTGAAAATATACATAGCCAAAGTTACAGCATTTCAGAAGTTTCGACATGTAAATTCAGTGACATCGATTACATTCTTCCAGTTGTGGTGCTATTCTCACTATCCTTTTCCAAATTATTCCATCACCATTATCTTCAACTCACTGCCCCCTAGGCTGCCCATCAAACGTTTTGATTTGCTACTGTCAATTTGATCTCACATAGATAATTCTTTTTTTTTTTGTACCTTAGAAGGTTTGCAGAACAAATAGTTTCTCATTAAACAGTTAGTACACATATTGCCCTATGACAATGGTTAACATCCCCACGACGTGTCAATACTGTCCCTTCTCAACCTTGGGTTCCCTGTCACCAGCTTTCTTGTCCCCCCTGCCTACTAGTCCTTGTCCCTGGACTGAAGTGCCTCATTAGTCCCATTTTGTTTTATGAGGCTGTCCAATCCCCAAAAATTCTACTCTTTTCCAAGTCATGAGAACAAAACTATTTTTCTGTCTTTGACACCAGAGGTATGATTCATGTCTGAAATACGTCTGCATGTGTAGAAAAAAGGGGAAGAGGCAAAGTCAGGAAATTCATCTGGTTGGACAAGACTGTGTAGCTCCAGTTGCTTTCTATCTGAACCTGGATAGTGTGAGCTGGAGCAGCAGGCACCTTGGTGAGCCCAAGTGCTAGCCGAACCTGAAAGGTTGACCATCTGAAACCTTCAGAAGAAAGACCTTGAGAAGTTGCTGAAAGATACATATGTTTATTATGTCGGCACAATGGGTCATAAAGCAGGGCTGGAATAAAATCTTTGATATTTTGGTTGGCTGGCATAACAAAGACCTTTGCTTAACAATAGAATACCGTTCCATATATGGATTATCAAAGAAAGGTTTGCTTTACCAGATGCAAAAAGTAGTATAAACCCAGGTAAGGGGAGAGGAAGGATTTTTCAGGCAGAGGAAACACATGCAAAGGTGTGGTGGTGGAAGAAAGCTTGGGGCAATTGGTAAACCTCAAGCAATTCATTATGGTTGGAGTGTAGAATTTAATGGGAGATGAGACTGGACAGGTAGGTATAGAGCAGATCACTCAGGGTCTTTTATGCTAGGCTTGGTAGAGTGACCATATCCCTTAAACCAGAACACTCTTGTGAAAGGGGGATGTATTAATTATTATGCCAGGACATCGGGAGTAATCCAGGGCTGTCAAACTGGCAAACCAGACCATATGGGCACTTTGAAGGTGAAGAAGAGCCAGTGATATGGTTATCTATCCTCCAAAGAATGGGAAGTTAAAATAAATTATAGGCAGGAGGCTTGGACAACTCTAAATAGTCTTGACTGGAGGGGAGTGGGGCGGGGAGCAGTTGCTAGATGAGGATGTGTAATCCAGGGGTTTTGTTTGCTTCTTTTTTTGTTCTTAAAGAGGGTACAGACTTGAACATGTGTAAATGTTGTTGGGGAAAAGCAGATAGAGAGAGACTGAAAATTGGTAGAGTAAAAGATCTGAGAAAAAGTGGCAGGAGATGGAGCATGAGTGGAGAGATGGGTTTTTAATTAGAAGAATGGCCCCTTTTTCCATCATGACAAGGGGAAAGGAACCAAGTGTGGGTTTAAATGTAGGAGAATCTGTATGTAGGAGGGCATAGCAAGAAGGTTAGAGTTCTTACCTGATTATTGCTTTTCTTGTTTTTTGGTTTTGTTTTTGGCATTGTTGTTGGGGGTTCAAGGAGAGTAAAGAAGTTTTTAAATAGCTACAGTGGGGAATAGGAGAGAGACCAGTAATGAGATAAGGATGCCCTCTATCACCACTTCTATTCAACATTGCCTGCCATGGTAGTGGCAGTCCTAGCCAATGAATAAAGCAAGAAAACAAAATATAAAGTATAAGGATTGGAATGGAAAAAATAGAACATATTATTTACAGCAACTTAATTCAATATCCAGAAAATACAAAAGAATCTGCAGATATACTATTAAATTGATAAGTGAATTAAGCAAGATTACTGGATATAAGGTCATGATACAAAAATCAATGATAATTCAAATATTTTTAAAAACAGAGAATATTTAAAATAGCCAGAATGGCTATTACAAAACATCAGCTACCTAGGAATAAATCATAACAAAAGATAGGCAAGACCAGAAAATTATAAAGCATTATTGAAATTAAAGAAGACCTAAACAAATGACAATCCCAGTTCATTCCCAGTCAGTCCAGCCAGTATCCTAGTAAGTGTGTGTGTGTATAAAACTTGTCAAACTGACTCTAAAATTTGTAAATGGCCAAAAATTCCCAATCATTATGAAAGTGCAAAGGCAGGCAACAGGGTGGGAGAAAATACTTGCGTAATTCACAAACAATGAAGAGCTTGTATCCAGAATATATAAAGAGCTCCAACAAATAATTAGAAAAAGATAGTGAAGTCTTGTCAATGGGCAAGAAACTTGAACTATTTCACAAAAGAGAATATTCAAATGGCCAATAAACTGAAAACCTACTCAATCTCATTAGTTATCAGGGAAATGCAAATTAAAACGACTATGAGATATCACTAGTCACCTGGCAGAATGACTTAAGTAAAATGTCAGTGAAGATGTGGAGCAGCTGAAACTTTTGTACACTCCTGGTGTGAGTGTAATTGGCACAGTCACTTTTGAGAACTGTTTGACAGTGTTTACTAAAGCTGACATATGTGTACCCTAAACACAAAAAACCTGAACCCACTGCTGTCGAGTTGGTTCTGACTCATAGCGACCCTCTAGGACAGAGTACAGCTGCCCCATAGGGTTTCCAAGGAGCAGCTGGTGGATTTAGCTGCTGAACTCTTGGTTAGCAGCCAAGCTCTTAACCAGTGTGCCACCAGGGCTCCCATGCATATCCTATGACCTAGTAAGTTCACTCCTTGATTTCTATCTAATAGAAATGTAAGCATAGGTATAACAAAAGATATGAACAAGAATGTTCATAGCAACATTATTCTAATAACCCAAAACTGGAAACAAAATAAATGTCCATTTACAGTGCAATGGATAAATAAACTGTAGTATAGCCATACAGAAGAATACTGTATTTAGCAATGAAAATGAACAAATTACTGCTACATGCAACAATATGGATGAATCTCACAAACACTCTGTTGAGTGAAAGTGGCCGGACACAAAAGAAAATATGTGATATGAGTCTACTTGTATAAAGCTCAAAGACAAAACTAATTTGTAATGTTAGAGCTTATGATAGTGTTTACCTTTGGGATGGAGAGCAGGGTTAATGATTAGGAAGAGTTACAAGGGGGAACTTCTGTTCATTGAGCTATATACTTATGATTTGTATACTTTCCTGAGTATATGTTATATTTCATTGTGAAGCTGGGCTTGGTTTGTTTTCAGATGAGATCGTATATGTAAAATGCTTACCATAAGACCTGGCTCATTGAAAATATTTTGTAACTGGCAGTAATAACTATTTGGTGTGGCGTAGTTCTCTGTGATAGCAGGATCTAGGGCAGTGTTGTTCAGTAGAACTTTCTGCAGTGATGAAAATGTACTATGCCTGTGCTGTCCACTAAGGTAGCCACTAGCCACAAGTGACTATTGAGAACTTGAAATATGACTAGTATGACTGAAGAAAAAACCCAAACCAAACCTGTTGCCATCGAGTTGATTCCAACTCATAGTGACCATATAGGACAGAGTAGAACTGCCCCCTAAGGTTTCCAAGGAGCGCCTGGTGGATTTGAACTGCTGACCTTTTGGTTAGCAGCCAAACTCTTAACTACCACGCCACCAGGGTTTCCATGACTGACAGTGACTGCAACAATGGACTCAAACATAGCAACAGTTGTGACGATGGGGCAGGACCGGGCAGTGTTTTGTTATGTTGTACATAGAGCCGCTATGAGTTGGAACCAACTCGACAGCACCTAGCAACAACAGTGGCTATTGAATTAGACAGTGCAAATCTATGGTATTGCCATGGGGAATGAGTGACTTAAGGAGATTGGCAATGAAGTTTATTTGAGTTGAACAAATCAAGAAATTAGGAGGCCAGAGTGTCGGATGAATTGTGCGTGTATAACTTGAAGAACCCCCAGGTAATGTCAAGACCAAGACTGTTAGTTAGATTCCAAAGACTTCAAAGAAGCCTTTGATTAGAGAGGGGTACAGACTAGAAAGGAATTCTTTCTCCTATATAGGCTGTCAAGGATACTTAGATAGAAATTTTTTTTTTTTTTTTTTTT
>NW_004443951.1:4058999-4060752 GCF_000243295.1 Trichechus manatus latirostris | reverse complement strand
CATTTCTTATTTGGGTTATTTGTGTCCTCTCCTGTTTTTCTTTTGTCAGTCTGGCCAGTGGTTTGTCGATTTTGTTGATTCTTTCAAAGAACCAAATTTTGGTTTTGTTGATTCTTTCTATTGTTTTTCTGTTCTCTAGGTAGAAATGTTTTCGAAGCACAGCTTAGGTAATAAAGAGCCGTTCAAACTTTTAAACAGGAATACAGGATCAGATACTTGTGTGTTAGGAAGATCGTGTGGGTAACTGTATGGATTAGTGGGCAGATGCCTAATTAAGAACTTTGTAGTAATTCAGGCAAAAGATGACAGTGTTTTAAGCTACAATGATTGATTGAATGTGGGCAGAGACCAAGAGGGAGAGTATCAAGGGCAATGCCCAAGTTTCTAATTAGGGTAATTGAGAGGACAATCAGGCCATTTACAGAGATGAGGGACATTAGAGAAGAAGCAGGTTTATGGGAGAACATAAGTTTGGTTTTGGTCATACAGATATCTAGGAAAAGGGAGAAATCAAGGATAAACTCTTAGATTTCTAGCTTATGTGATTGGGAGTATGGTATTACCATTAAGCAAAGGAGGGTACCCCAAGAAAAGGAACAATTTTGTTGGGAGAGTTAATTCATTTTGGAGTGTGTTGAATTTGAGTAGCCAGTGAGACTCTGGAGTCCCTGGGTGATACACACTGTTAATGTGCTAACCGAAAGGTTGAAGGGTTGAGTCTACCCAGAGGCACCTTGGAAGAAAGGCCTAGTGATCTACTTAAAAATCAGCCGTTGAAAACCTTATAGAGCACAATTCTACTCTGACGCACATGGGGCTACCATGAGTCGGAGTTAACAAGAAGTGGTTGGTTGGTTGGTTGGTTAGTTGATAAGATATTCAGGTTGAATGTCCCTGTGAAGTTAGATAAATAGGCCTGGAATTCAGGAGAGGGAGGTAAACTGGAGCTATCATTTTAGGAGTCATCAGCATTATGAATTGTGAGTCCTTAATCTGTTATTTGTGGACTTTCTGATGGTCCATGGTCAGGCTTCCTGGGTCTGTGAATTTCTTTGCAACTATATGTAAAACTTTGGATGTGCTTGTTTGTTTCTGAGGAAAGGATTTTTGTTTTTTCTCACATTTTAGAGGTCTGTAAGAGTAAGAACCATTGAAACCAAAGTAGTTGAAACCAAGTGACAAATGAGATCAGCCAGGGAAAATGTTTGAAATGAGAAAGCAATTTGAAGACAAACCATAGGGAACCTCATTATTTATTTAGTTTTATTTTTTCCCATACAAAAATTTATACATACATTGTTATGTGACCCTAATTACTCTCCCCATACTGTGACAGCACACTCCTCCTTTCCACCCCTGATTCCCCACGTCCATTCAACTAGCTTCTAACCCTCTCTGCCTTCCCATCTCATCTCCGGACACAAGCTGCCCGTTTAGTCTGTTGTGTCTACTTGAGCTAAGAGGCACACTCCTCACGAGTATCACTTTATGTCCCACAGTCCAGTCCAATCCCCGTCTGAAGAGTTGGCCTCGGAATTTGTTTTAGTTCTGTGCTGATAGAGAATCCAGGGGACATGCTTTCCGGGGTTCCTCCGGTCTCAGTCAGACCATTAAGTCTGGTATTCTTACTAGAATTTGAGTTCTGCACCCCACCTTTCTCCTACTCCATCAGGGACTCGCTGTTGTGTTCCCCGTCAGGGCGATCATTGGTGGTAGCCGGGCATCATCTAGTTTTTCTGGTCTCAGGCTGATG
>NW_004443951.1:4046608-4058583 GCF_000243295.1 Trichechus manatus latirostris | reverse complement strand
CCTCCCTCCCCACACTCGTAACCATCAAAGAATGTTTTCTTCGGTGTTTAAACCTTTTCTTGAGTTCTTTTAATAGTGTTCTTATACATTATTTGTCCTTTTGTGACTGACTAAATTCACTCAGCATGATGACCTCCAGCTTCCTCCATGTTATGTTTCATAGCTTCATCGTTGTTCTTTTATCATTGCGTGGTATTCCATTGTGTGGATGTACCATAATTTGTTTATCCATGCGTCCGTTGATGGGTACCTAGGTTGTTTTCATCTTTTTGCTGTTGTGAATAGTGCTGCAGTGAACGTGAGTGTGCATATATCTATTTGTGTGACGGCTCTTATTTCTCTAGGATATAGGGAACCTCATTATTTAAAGGATGAGCAAGAGAATGAAAGCCTGTGAAGGAGACTAAAAAGAAATGGACAGAGTTGAGGGGGAACCAAAATAGACTGCTATCAAAGGAAAGGGAGGAGAAGGTTTTAAGGAAGAAATGGGCAGCAGCAGCAGCAGCAAATGCTTCAGAGAGGTGCTGTACTACAAAATTAAAAAGTAGCAAAGTGGTCATAGGAGACCTGTGTGAGAGCAGTTTGGTGCAGTGGTAGGAAGGAAGCTGGATTACAGGAGTGGATGAAAGGTTAAGGAGTATTGACCCTGAGCAGGGCCAATTTTCAGAAAACTCCTTTGTGAAAGCAATGAGAGAGGCGGTGGTAGCTAAAGGGAGATAATGTGGTTTTGCTTTTGTGTAACGAATGGTGGGGAATTGAGTTTGAAGAAGGGCATACAACAGTGAAATTGCTTAGTGCGTTTTTCAGGGTGTTGAAGAAATGTTGAGGCTGAGTATATATATGATCTCTGTGAGGTGAAAGAGAAGGGGGTATGGGTGATGACAGTGGAAAAGTTTTAAACAGTCTTGACAGGCATTATGTAGAAATGTTGACTTTTATCTAATTGTTTATGGAGAGTCAAGAAAGGTTTTAAACATCTGGGTCTCCTGTAAGAGTCTGTACTATAGAAATATTACTCTGGCAGTAGCAAGGACTGTGGACTAGCACGTGGCTAGACTGACGGCAGACAGATTGCCTTATCAAGTAAGAACTGATGAGAGCCTACATTAGGGCAATAGCATGGAGGAGGGAGAAGAGCTGGTGAACTTGATGGAATAATTCAGAGGTGGAGTGAACACAACTTGTAGTAATGTAATGAAGGAGGACATGTATAGAACCTGGAGGTTTCTAGCACAGTTGACTAGGTGACTAGTGAACTTATATTAGGACCCAAAAGAAAGAACAGGCATTTGGGAGTAGAGTGTGAGTTACAGCTTTATTGAGATATAATTCACATACTGTACAATTCACCCATTTAAAGTGTTCAATCTGAGGGTTTTAGTGTATTCACAGAATTGTGCAGCCATCACCACAGTGAATTTTAGAACATTTTCATCACCCCATAAAGAAAACATTAACAGTCATTCCTCATTTCACCCCGGTGTTCACCCCCTACCCTCCAGCCCTAGATAACCACTAATCTACTTTCTGTCTCTATGGATTTGCCTATTCTGGACATTTCATATATATATGGAATTACACAATATGTTATCTTTTGTGCCTAGCTTCTTTCATTTAGCATAATGTTTTTGAGGTTCATCTTTGTAGAGATCACTTTTTCCCATTGTATTGTACTTACCTCTTTACATTACCTTATCTTCTACACTGGAATGTAAGTGCCTTGAGGGCAGGGACTATTGTTACATGTTCCAGAGCTGTATCTAGCACATATATATATATATTTTTTGTATTTTATTGTACTTCAGGTGAAGGCTTACAGAACAAATAGTTTCTCATGAAACAGTAGTACACATGTTGTTTTATGACATTGGTTAACAACCCCACAACATATTAACCCTCTAAATTCTCAACCTTTTTTTTTTTTTTTTGGTGAAAATACACATAGCCAAAGATACACCGTTTCAAAAATTTCTACATACACAGTTCGGTGACATTGACTACGCTCTTCCAATTGTTAGCACATATTTTTGTATTTAGTTATGGCTTGTCAGATATTTGGTACATCATAAGTTAAAGGGTTAACTCATTTAACCACAAAAATTAAGTTATCCAGAATGAACTGTTCCCCACACATGCTTACGTATCAAGATGTGGCTATATCTGATGTGATGGAATAGGGAGGCATCTTGCCAACAGTGATCCTGCCCTGGTTCTGCCATTAACTCTTGTGTGACCCTGAGTAAGTCGTTATACTCTCTGGAAACACTTTCCTTATCTGAAAAGGGAGATAAAAATTTCTACCTGATCTGAACTGAGGAATAACTAAGATAATTCAAGTTGATGGGATTTGGGGTTCATCCAGACAGTTTCTGTGCAAAACTGAATAAATGTTTGACTCTTATTACCTAATCTTCCTGGAATAGGAATAGTCCCTCTAAATAGAGTTTTCTCAAGGGATTAGGTATTTTGGCCCCTTGAGTCTTTTCAGCCCCCATTTTGAAGGTCTTTGGTTTTGTCTGTGGCATACTGCTTCTCTTGTCACCAGCCTGGAGCATCTGACATATCCCATCTTCCTCTCTGGAATACTTAAGACACTCATTTTTTGACACTAACCAAATAGACTCCCTATTTTGCATAACTTCCTATTTCTTCTTAGTTTCTACTGTTTTAATAGGCTATATGTAGTTGAATATACAGGAAAAAAAAAAAGATTTAAAACCTACCATATCCACCTACCCCAAACAAACAACTTATAAGTGCAATTCCCCACACGGAGAGTTGTTCATGTTTTTATTTAGAAAACATATATTGAGTGTGTACTTGAGTGCCATGTGACAAGATAAATAAAATAGTCTTTGACTTCCAAAACCTCATAGCAGTTAGTGGGAGGAAGCAAACATATAAACAGATAATCACAGTATAGTGTGAAAGGTGTGATGGCAGAGGGATATACAAGTGGTTATGGGAGCACTGGGAGAAGTGGTCAGGACAGTGTTTTAAAGCCAGCATCACCTGACATTTCTGCAGTAACAAGTATAACACAGAAGCAGCCCAGTGAAGAACACCTGCCTTCTGTGAGCCTCATAACAACTAGTGAGGCTGAGGTTCTGATCTCATTTTAGACAGTAATCTAAAGCTTAGAAAGGCTCAGTGGCCGACTCTTAGATTCTAGATTCAACTTCTGTGTTTGTCCTGTCCCCCTACCCCCCACCACATTCATGTCCTTTCTTTGCAGCGCATAGAAAGTACCCATGTAGAGTACCACAGTGCCCTGTTATCCCCTCTCCTTTAGTTCTTCCTCCTTAAGCAAAACTAGAGTCTCAGATTCCCCTTCGCTGTGTCTAGCCTGCTTCCTGTGTCTTCGGTGCATTGAGCATTCCAGGGCTATGGCAGTAGTGAATATTGCTGATGTCATTGTTTGCCTTATTGGGATTTTGCTCTTTGTTTCACAGGGAGCTGTGATTGGTATAGACGATGAGGACGACAGCACCTTCACAATAACTGTTGATCAGAAAACCTTCCATTTCCAGGGTGAGCTGAAAGAAGAGATTCTTTCTCTTCATAGTCCCAACTGCTTCTTTCCTTCTCTTGTGGGTTGTTTGCTGGATGACTTGAATGGTTTTGCAACAGATCCTGCATGAACCGGTGCACAGGAACATTCTGGATGAAGTGGTACTGCAGGTTAGGCAGGGATTTGTATCTGTCTGCAGTGGATACAGATCTGTTTGAAACAACTGTGGATCTGGCTGCAATTGGAGATTAAAAATTTAAAGGATAAAAATCAGTGAAGGGAGAGAGTAATGGGCTGCTGCTGCTGCTGGCTTGTGTTTACAGAAGGTTGCTGATCTTCTTTATTGAGGAGTATGGTTCTCCTTCTGCATGAAGAGTCTAAAGACTGATATTAAGGTTGCCGTGTTTGTCTGCATAAAACTTGAAGTGTAAATTAAATTGAAGCTAGTGGCAACCTTTGGCTTAACGATTTTGCTTTGCTTCAAGAACTGCAAGTTTGCATTCATTTCATCTGCATTTCTGTGTCTTGTCTGCCAGCCGTCGTTTCTTTGCTGTTATCATTTTTATAGTTAATAACACCAATGCCATCTGTCACTGCTATGTTTCGGCATTGCATGCTATGGTTCACCGGTAGAAAGGGTAAGGTACTATATGATCATTCTCATTTCATCTTGCTTTGAAAATTCTAAACTAGCTAATAAAACTCAATTTTAATGATCCTGTTCTAATGTACCTCTCATCTACTAAGAGTGTCTACTGGCTTTAGTACAAATGTTTCTATTATTTTGCCAATTTAGAGTAACCTCTATTTTATGCTTAAAGCAGCCCAAGAAACTTAGAAATGAGAATTGGAGATGTTAGTACTTTCTTTGTCACAGATGACAATGTACTGTGATAGATGCTATGTATTCCAAAATAAATAAATACTAAGTAAATTGTCCTGATTAATTATAGCTTAAAAATGTTTTGGTTATAAAGTGTAATAGTGACCAGATACGTTATGACAGGTGTTCAGACAGCTATTGTCCTTCCATGCTAGGATAGATAGTATATTGCAATTTTTTTTTATTGTCTGTTTAAGAAATTGATATAGAAATGAAAGATGCAGCTTGTATATAATAAAGACAAACCGGTACACTCAATAGTGATATCTGTAATATTTTCTCCTGCTCATTCTAAAAAAAATTTACTGTATTGGTCATATTATTTATTTACAGCTGATGCTGTCCAGAAATTTCCCATTCCATTTAAACCTTGTAAAGGATTTTAAATTCCATTATAAAGCACAGATTCTTTATTTTTAAGTTAAGTATGTGGTGCTGCTTATAAACCAAAGTAGATAATTCCCACACACTGGAACTCTTTACTTGAATGAAGTTGAGCACTTTAATGCATTTCAACTAAGAGCTACTGGATGCAGGTGAAGGCTGCAGTATGGAATTCTCTCCTCTGCAGTTACTAAGGAGACACCTCCTTTGTACTTCCAGAAGCTGTATTGTTTGCTTGTTTAAAGGAGAAGAGACTCAGACCTGTACAGCAAAAACACCTCCACCTTCTAATTTGCTGTTAAATAATTCACGTTAAGCTCAGCTCCCTTTTAACACTACCATATTTATGTGGTTTGCTTGTGAGATGAGCAGTTTCTCTAATGAATGTTTTAAATTGTAAGGATAAGTAAGAGTGATGTGCATTTTTAAAATGGATTCTTTGATCTGAGACTATCAGATTGATGTTTTTCTGCTGTAATAGTTATGGGCATCTCAGGCAACAGGAGATTATTTGTCTTTTGCAAAGAACCCAATAAGACTGTATTTATTTTTCGGCAACAGTGAGAGTTATTTCATGTTCATAGGTCCTTTTAAGAAGATCTTCACAAATGTGATAAAAAGTTCTTAATGTCCCTGTGGATCTTATATTCTTGATTACAATTGAAGACAAATTTGACTGATATATTAACATACATTTAAATGTGTTAAAGTTTTTATTAATGTACCAGAATTTTTTAAAGCAAGGTATCAACTGATGCAGCTATAAAACAAATTCATTTTACTGTGAACTATTAAAGGGAAAGCTAGAATTTATTAATACATTAATTTATTCATTTAACATCTATTTTAGATATTCTAAGTTCTAGGGATATAGTGGTCAAAAGCCAGATAATACTCCTTGCCCTCTTGGGTTATCTATCTATTCTGGTAGAGGAGAAAGCCAATAAATAAAGTAAATTGGTGACATAGAAGTAAATAAGAGAATGATAAGTCCTGGGGAGGGGGAAAAAAAAGCAGGAAAGGAGAAAATGAAATAGAAGTGAGGTTGGGGTAGGGTGCTGAAATTTTAGATAGGGTGGCCAGACTCACTGAGATGGTGCCTTTCGGTGAAAGACCTGAAGGAATTGAGGGAACAAGCCATGTGGCTATGTTGGGAGTGGAGGGAACAGTAAGTGCAAAGGAGTGTATGCCATATTTGAAGAACATCACTGGTTGGAATGCAGATAACCATGGGTGAGAGTAGTGGGAAAGAGGTAACAAAGAGCCTGATCATGTGAGGTCTTATAAATCACAATAAAGACATTGACTTTTACTGAGATGAGAAGCCATTAGAGGGGTTTTGAGCAGAGTGACATGTTGTGATTTATGTTTTAACAGGATTACTCTGGCCACTGTGTTGAGTGTAAAATGCAGGGGAGCAAGGACAGAAGCAGGGAAACTACTTAGGAGGCTATTGTAATCCAGAAGAATGATGGTGGTTTCCAACGTCATGGAAGCTTTCACTATTGTAGCAGTGAGTGTAGAAAGGTAATGAGAAGTGGTCCAATTGTGTGTGTGTGTGTGTGAGTGTGTGTGTGTGTTTAACCAACTTCATTGAGGTATAATTAACATACACTTAAATGTAAACATTATACACGTCTATGAGTTTTGTCATTTATTCACTCATATAAGTGCCACCACAATCAAGATATAGAACATTTCATTTTCATCACTCCAAAGATTCCTTTATGCCCCTTTCAGTCAATCCCCACTCCCAGCCCCCAGGCCCAGGCAATCACTGATTTGCTCTCCACATAATATTTTTAACGTTCATCCATGTTGTTGCATGTGTTAGTCATTAGTTCCTTTTTTTTAATTGCTAAGTAATAGTCCATTGTATGATATTGTATTTATTTTGAAGATAGAGCTATATAGCATGCGAGAGAAAGGAGTCACGACTGATATCAAGATTTTTGGCTTAAGCAACAATAATGGAAGTTGCCATTAACTGAGATGGGAAAGATGGACTGCAAGAGCAACTAGTTTTTGTGTAAGGAGTGGGTGAGTGGGCATCAGGAGCTTAGTTTTGGACATGCTTATTAAATAAGGTTTAGATGTCTGTCAGACATCCAGATGGAGTTGTCAAGTAGGCAGCTGAAGTCTGGAGTTCTGGGAAGTTTGGGCTGGAGAAATAAATTTGAGTGTCATGGGCATACAAATGGTATCCAAAGCCATGAGACTTAGGGAGTAATGTAGAGAGAAAAAAGAAGAGGTCCAAGTACTGAGCCCCAGAGCACTCCAGCATTTCCATAGAGAGCACAGAGATGAGCCAGAACCAGCAAAAGCAATTGACAAAAAGCACCCAAAAAGGAGGAGGAAAACCAGCCGAACGTGGTACCCTAGAAGCCAAGAAAGTGTAGGAGAGAGGATTGGCAGCTATGTCAAATGCTGCTGATTGATTAAGTAAGATGAGGACTGAGAAGCGATCACAGGGTTTAACAATGAGGAGCTCATTGGTAACCTTGAGAAGAGCGATTTTAAGATAGTATAATTTTAAGAGGAGTTCCTGGGTGACACAAAAAGTTAACCTCTCCAGTACAAACTAAACCAAAAGGTTGGCAGTTCGAACCCACGCTGTGGCATCTCAGGAGACAGGCCTGGAGATCTGTTTCCTTAATGTCACAGCCTTGCAAACCCTATTCAGCAGTTCCTCTCTGCACATATGGGGTCGCTGTGAGTTAAAATAAACTCCATGGCAACTAATAACAACAATAACAATTTTAAGATAGTATAGATAGGGCTTTCTGGTTCTGCTGTAAAGGGAAGGTGAGGAGTACAATAGTAGTTGGATTGGGGAGTGAGAGCAAGGGAGGTTTTGTTTTGTTTAAGTAAGAGAAATAATAGTATGTTTGTATTTTGGTGGTGGTGGTTCAGTGAAGAGGGAGAAAATTGGTGATGCAAGAGAAAAAGGGGAGAATTGTTGGATCAATGTCCTTGAGAAGGCAAGAGAGAATAGAAGATGGGACCTAATGCACAGATAGGGCAGTCTCTTTTGTTAGGAGCACAGACAATTCATCCATAGGAACAAGGGGGAAGATTAAGTGTACAGAAATGTATGTAGGTAGGTGGTTACCCACCACCTTCATGCCCACTGTGGTTTAGATGGCTAGTTGCCCTACATGGCTTGTATCCTGAGACATCATTTGTTTATAGTAAAGAGGACTGGTGCCAGGAAGAGAACAAACCTCCCTGAAACAATAGATAACTTGATAGATAATCATTGTGATTCTAGTTCTGGTAACTTGATATTCTAGGACATATCCAATTTTAAAGAGACGCCATAAAATTCTCAAAACAAAGTCAATTATCTTTAATTTTGAAAAAGAAAGAAATGTGCTGTATGTTTTTTCTTTTGTGTGTGTGTTGGGGGGTTGTGGGGGCAGGAGAGAAGGCAAGAATTGAAATTGCAACCCTGTGATAGTAGAGCTTTAAAAAGATTTTAAAACTACAACTTTATTCCATCCTTAATCAGAGATTAAAAAGAAAATATTTGTCAGATTATCTTTACAAACAAGCTCTTTTTTCTTTTGAAAAAGGGCAAAAAATGATACGTTTCCTATCAGTCAGCCAAAGTTGTTTACATATAAATTCTTTTGGGTGGAAAGCAGTTTTGATATTAGACCAACTGTTGCATGCAAACATTTATCGAGTACATACTGTGTGTAACTCCCAGTGCTCAGAAGTTTACCTGAGTGTATGCAGGTAAAGAAAACTTGGTCCAAGATGTCAAGGAGCTTGTAAAGAAGTAATTATAATGTGTGCAATATGCTGCAGTGGTAAAAATGTGGATAGGGCACTAAGGTAATGGAGTGGCAAAAGAGACAGAAGAGTATCTGAGCTGTTTTTTTTTTTTTTTTTTTTGTTACCAAGTAATTCTTTTTATAACAGTCACAATAAAAAATCACACAGCCCTAAAAATTTGAAATTGTTTCAGTCCCCATGTCATCAGATTATATCTCCTTCCTCTCCCTACTCGCCTCTCTCTGGCAGAGTTCTAAAGAATGAACAGAAGTTTGCCGGGGAAATACGGGTTAGGAAAGGGAGAAAAAACAAAAACAAAAAACAGTTGCCTGGAGCTGATTCTGACTCATGGTGACCCCATGTATCTCAGAGTAGAGCTGCACTCCATAAGATTTTCAAGGCTGTGACCTTTCAGAAGCAGATCTGCAGGCCTTTCTTCTGAGATACCTCTGGGTGGGTTCGAACCACTGACCTTGCAGTTAGTAGTTGAGTGCTTAACCATTTGTGCCACTCAGGGACTCTGTTGAGGAAAAGTGGGGGTTAAATATAATGAGGCAAGTTTTTGATGGGACCTGTTGTGTTTGAGGTGTCTGTGGGACACACAGATGTAGATGGTGATGGCAATTGGATTATGAATCAGGGTTAGAGATGGAGATTTGTGGTCATCACCATATTGCTGGTAGGTGGAACTAGAAGTTGAAAGTTTATATGAAAGATCTATGCATATATTTTTTAGTCCCTCTTTTTTGTTTTAATGTTGTCATCTATTGCATACTGATGTCTCTGTTTCCCTATTTTCAGTGTTTTAGCTTTGATTTATTTTTGTGACTTCCCTATCTGGGTTGATCTGGTTGTTCTGTCCTGTGTTCTAGTCTTGGGTTGTTATCTGATGTTATTGGTTTTCTAACCGGAGGACTCCCTTTAGTATTTCTTATAAGTTTGATTTGGTTTTTGCAAATTCCCTAAACTTCTGTTTATCTGGAAATGCCCTAATTTTGCCATCATATTTGAGAGACAGTTTTGCTGGATATATAATTCTTGGCTGGCAATTTTTTTGCTTCAAGGCTTTATATATATGTCATCCCATTGCCTTCTTGCCTGCATGGTTTCTGCTGAGTAGTCCAGAAATTGAAAGTTTAAATGCTTAAGGACTAGGCAGATAAGTAAATGAGTGAAGAGTAAAGCTGGATGAGCACTCTAGTCATTTGGAGAGCTTGTGCCCCGGTTAAAGGGGTAGCTGCTACTTCATTCCAGACAGGTGTAGGCTTTTGATAATGCCGCCCAAATCTTCTGATTTTTCAATAGAAGCCAGAAATTCGTATTTTTTTGGGTGGGGAGTAGGTATGTGTGTGTGAAATCTCCAATTAATCTAAGCAAAATATGCATTTGTGTGTTAGATAAAACCCCTAGATTTTCTGTCTCTGGTTAAAACCATGGTAGTAGGATGTGTGATCCTTCTGGGAGACCAGAGTGAGACGAGCGCTGAGGACTAAACTTTGGAACACATCAGGGTGGAACCATCAACGGGCTCAAAGGAATAATCAGAGAGGTTAGGATTAAAGCTCTTCACTTCAACCATGTGAAATTACTGTTTTTAAAATGTCGAAAGGGGTCAAATATCAACAGTTCATATGGTTCTTCCTAATAGAAGACTAGATAAGTCTATAGTTCATACTGAAGTCTAAAATTAGGGAAAAAATACAGTTATTTGAATTTTACTTACAAAATTGCATCTATTTAATGATGTAATGTATATAGTGATTTATAATGTTACCGACAATGTATCAGGATAATGATAGTAATAGCTAACATTTATTGAATGCTTATTGTGTGCTAGGCACTATTCAGAGTTTTACTTATGTTAACTAATTCAGTTCTCACAACCATATCAAGTAGGTGTTATTACTATTTTTATTTTATAGATAAGGAAACTGGGGGCCACAGACACACAGCTAATATGAGGCAGAACTGGAATTTGAACACAATTGTGCTCTAGAGCCATTTTCTTAACCGCTGTACCAAAGCGATTGTAAAAATTTGTTAACTAGTTTGTAACTAACTTTTATCATTTTATCAGTAAAGGAATTAATGTAAAATAAGGACCTTTACATTACAATGCAGTTTAATGCAATTATTAAAAAATTTTACGATCTTAATTAATGTTCTACCAGATAGTAGAAACAGTAGCAGTAGTGGTGGTGGTAACAATTCCTACTACTACTACTTACTCAGTGTCTGCTCTGAACCAGCCACTGTGTTCAACAGGCACTGTGCATTGTTTACATAATTCCTAATCTCTACAACGTTTCATAATCTCCATAACTAGTTTTATAGTTGAGCAAACAGAGTTCCAGAGAACCTAAGTGGCAGAGTCAGGATTAGTGCCCAGGCCTGCCTAGATCTGTGATTCTTGAAGTGTGGTCCCCAGACCAGCCAGATCAGCATCACCAGGGAACTTGTTGGACATGTAGGTTCTTAGGCCCTACCCCAGATTTTTTGAATCAGAAACTCCAGGGAAGGAGCCTCTCTGGTGATTCTAATGCACTCTAAAGTTTGAGAACCACGGATCTGGATCCAGTGGTTCCACGTTATTCCAGTCTACCATTATAACAACCTTAAACATTAGATAGACTTATCCTCAATTTGTAGGTGACCTGGCCTTGATCTTAGATTGTCTCTCATTGTGTCCTAACTAGTAGTGCCTATAGAAGTGTCTTGCCTTAAGCAAACCTGGTGTGTGAAAAATCTAAATTTTTTAAAGATGAAAATTAGGAATATGTATGTGATTATTTCTTCATAAAATAATCCTTTACTTCCAAAGGACTTTACTGAGGACATCTTTAAGCTGTACTTCAAAATAATTTCCAGTGTGAAATTTGTTCCCATATTTATTTGGACATACTTTTAAAGCAAGAAAAGTTGCATAAGAGAAAATACAAGCATAGACAGGAAAGAATGTCTAAAAGTACTTTCAGGAATTGTGGAAGTCATCTGTGGTTGGTCTGATAACTGACTTTTTCAACTCAGTGCATCAGAGCTCTCTCATTTTTTAAAATGCAAAATTACTACAAATCAGCTCAGTGGTTGATGTTACGGTGAAGAAAAGTGTTCAATTCAGAAAAGGTCTGTTGAACAAGTATATTAGGGCATTAACATCAATCAGCTCAGTGGGGCATATCTGTATCATTAATCATTTAGATGAGTAGACATTAAGTCATTGGACTAAACCATGGTTGCAGGCTTAAGTGTCTTCTGCTTTAAAAATAACCACTTCAACATTATCATTTGTAAACAGGTTCCATTATCTTCTATTGACTTTTTTTTTTTTTATTGTACTTCAGGTGAAGGCTTACAGAACAAATAGTTTCTCATGAAACAGTAGTACACATATTGTTTTATGACATTGGTTAACAAACT
>NW_004443951.1:4021528-4046128 GCF_000243295.1 Trichechus manatus latirostris | reverse complement strand
TTTTGTGAGTTAGAATTTTGTTCTACATCCTTCTCCAGCTCTGTCCAGAACCCTCTGTTGTGATCCTGGTCAGAGAAGTCAGTGGTGGTAGCCGGGCACCATCTAGTTTTACTGGACTCAGTCTGGTGGAGGCCTTGGTAGCTGTGGTCCATTAGTCCTTCGGACTAACCTTTTCCTTGTATCCTATTCGACTATTGACTTTTAAAAAATTTCCCTCTGCAGTTTTATATTTTTGATTTTTGTGTGATAATGCCTCTTCAAACAAAACAAAATAAAAAACCAATTGCAAACTTCAAATAAGGGAAGTAAATCAGCTCTAACTAATTCCCTAATTAGATGTTATAATTTCAGTAGGTGTTAAATAGGGAAATGCCACTGAATGCATGAATTGGTAGTTATGGAAGTATTATTATAGAAAAGACAGAGCTCACTGGTGTACCTTTCCTTCTTTCTAATTTGCTTTCTGTTCAAATTGCCTTGAATATTTGAAATAGTATCTTCCCAAGTTTAACCAATTGTGGACTGTTTGGCTTAGTGGTAACTAGGATTAGAGTGGGTATTTAGTTTTTATGTTTGTTGTTGTTGTTAGTAATTTACATTTTTATGCCACCATTTCCTTTTTCCCTAATTTCTAAATAGTAAAAGTAATACCTGCCCAATAGCACTATGGAAGAAAGGCTTGGTGATCTACTTCCATGAGATTACCAAAATACCAAACCTGTTGCTGTAAAAGTCAGTTCTGACTCATGGAGACCCCACGTGTTTCAGAGTATAACTACTTCATAAGATTTTCTTGGCTGTAATCTTTAGGGAAGCAAATTGCCAGGCTTTTCTTCTGTGTGCTGCTGGTTGGGTTCAAACTACCAACCTTTGGGTTAGTGGATAAGTGCAAACTGTTCGCATCACCTAGGAATCCCTTCTGTAAGATTACAGCCGTTGAAAACCCTGTGGAGCATAGTTCTACTCTGAAACACATGGGATTGTCATCAGTCAGAATCAACTCTATGGCAACAGGTTCGTTTTGGTTCACTGTAGACATTTGGGAAAATATAACCTAGTATAAAGACGATATTAAAAATTACCCATAATCCAAAGCCAGCACAACCTGACCAAGGCAAGGTCTTGGAAACTTCATAGACACATCCAAACTCCCTGAGGGACTGAATTACTGGACTGAGGGCTGGGAACCATGGTCTCAGGGGACATCTAGCTCAACTGGCATAACATAGTTTATAAAGAAAGTGTTCTACATCCTACTGGGGTCTTAAAAGCTTGTGAGCAGCCATCTAAGATACTCCACTGGTCCCACCCTCTCTGGAGCAAGGGAGAATGAAAAAAATGAAAGACATAAGGGAAAGATTAGTCCAAAGGACTAATGGACCACAACTACCACAGCCTCCACCAGACTGAGTCCAGCACAACTGGATAGTGCCTGGCTACCACCAGCGACTGCTCTGACAGGGATCACAATAGAGGGTCCCGGACAGATCTGGAGAAAAATGTAGAACAAAATTCTAAAACACACACACACAAAAAAGATCAGACTTACTGGTCTGACAGAGACTGGAGAAACCCCAAGAGTATGGCCCCCAGACACCCTTATAGCTCAGTACTGAAGTCACTCCTGAGGTTCACCCTTCAGCCAAAGATTAGACAGGCCCATAAAACAAAACGAGACTGAATGGGCACACCAGACCAGGGGCAAGCACGAGAAGGCAGGAGGGGACAGAAATGCTGGTAATGGGGAACCCAAGGTTGAGAAGGGGAAAGTGTTGACACATTGTGGGGTTGGCAGCCAATGTCACAAAACAATATGTGTATTAATTGTTTAATGAGAAACTAATTTGTTCTGTAAACTTCCATCTAAAGCACAATTAAAAAAAAATTACCCATAATCCTACCACCCAATAACTACATAACATGCTTGTATATTTCCTTCTGATCCTTCATTTGTATTTATACATGTGTGTGTTTGTATATTTTATAAAATCAAGTCATTCTGTGTAAATAAATTTATCTAGATTTGCAATTCTTAATATTAAATCAAAAACATTTCTCCATGACATGAGAACATGATTTTTAATAGTTACTTAATATTGTATTTTATAAATTAATCCTATTTAACCATTCATCTGTATTGTACCGGTTTTTCTCTATTTTGAATAACACCATATTGATCATCCTTGTATATAATTCTTTAACTAAGCCTCTCTTTCCCTTAGGATAGATAGATTCATAAAAGTAGAAATGTCAGGACGAAAGGCATAAATATTTTTAAGGCTCCTGGAACATTCCTGTCCAAATTGTTTTCTAGAGAGGTTGTGCTGATTTATACTCCCCTTTAATTCATCACACCCTTCATCACCGTTTAGTATTATAGTTTTAGAAGTCTGCCATTCTGATGGCCCCCTCAGAAGTATAATTTTAAATGTTTTTTGTTTGGTGACTTGTTCATGTCTTTTGCCCATTTTTTTAGTGGTGTATTTATCTTTTTCTTATGTCCTTTTTTATTTTTTTTTATAATAGTCCATTTAAACAAATAGTTATTTAAAAAGAAGACTTTTTTTGAATAGTCTTAGACTCGTTCATTAACCCTAATATCTGAGAAATTGCTAATATACGTTGTGGAGTCCCTGGGTGCTTAAGTGCTGAACTACTGACAGAAAGGTGGGCAGTTCAAACCCACCCGGAGGTGCCTCGGAAATAAAGTCTGGTGATCTGCCCCTGAAAAGTCACAGTCTTGAAAACCCTATGGAGTGCAGTGCTACTCTGTACACATGGGGTTGCCATGAGATGGCCATTAGACGGCAACTAATAATAACAACAGCAACATTGTTAAGTAATACTTTTATCCAGTTTGGAGCCCATTGCTTGGTAGGTATTAGTGTGAAGAGTAAATGAACATATATAAAGAAAGGCAATTCCCTAGTTTGGTACATAATGTGTACCTGAAAATATGCATGAAAGTAGACTGTGTGAGTTGAACAAAGACTTGCATTGTATAAGAGGGAATATTCTTACCACATATTATAAACTCCTTAATGACACCTTGCCTTTTAGACAACATTTAATGATTTGTTCATAAATTTTATTCCTTTCTTTCAAAAATGAACATATAGGCAGTGGGCCAAAATCTAACGGGCTAAAGTCAAAGTGATTTCCAGATTATATTATGTTTATAAACCTTATATTTATTGTCACTCCTATTGAAACTTTAGTTTTTCTGTTTTTCGACTAATTAAAAGAATAGCAGGATATATGCAAAATATATTCAAATAGTTACATGAGCACTTCTCTTCAAATAGAGAGTTAAATTTTACTATATCTAGATTGTGTTTTACAAGATAGGGTTAAAGCTTGGGGTTATAGCTGAGTTTATACTGCAGTCTTGGTTTGGGAATATATGCTTTCTGAAAGAAAGGTGAAGATAGGATATTAATGGCTTACAGCTAAATACAGAGAAGGAAGGAAGTAGCTTACTGCTAGCTCTCTGCCCTGAGCAGAATTCCGTGGGGAGCTACTGGGGGCGAAGAATGAAGCCTTTAGAAAGGTTGTTTATTAGGAATATTACAAGATTATAATGCAGAAATGCCTCCACTGTACTGGAGCAAGGGAGAATGAAGAAAACGAAAGACATAAGGGAAAGATTAGTCCAAAGGACTAATGGACCACAACTACCACAGCCTCCACCAGACTGAGTCTGGTGGAATATATATTTGCATATATATATATTTTTGGTCTTAAGGGCCTCCCGCCCCTAGTGTGAGAAGGAATAGAATCTATTTTCAGAAAGCTCTCTAAACATTTTAGTTGAAGTAACGTAAGTCAATCATAGTTTTTATCCTTAATATGGGCTTCCCACTCCCAGTGTGTAAGGAATAGAATCTATTTTCAGAAAACTCTGTAAGCATTTTATTTAAAGTAACATAAATCAATCATAGTTTTTTATTCTTAATATGGTTCTGTCTCTTGTTAGGCCACATCTATTTTGGTTCTTGCCTCAGATGGGGACAAAAGAATGAACTAGCAAATTCTCTTGTCTTATAGATGTATATTATTTGCCTTGCTTTGGTTTTCTTCCTGAATTTTCTAACATGTATTAATTTTTTTCTCTCTTTTTATTGCCTACCTCAAAAGTTGAGTGATTCTGTAACATCATTCTTCTTTTCTAAACAACCTTAACCTTGATAATCGTGGGAAGTATTTTTGAAGTTCTGTATTTCCCCTCTTGAGCTCAGACTTGACTTTAGCTTCTTAAAATTACCTCCTTCTCGGCCTTTACCCACCTTCCCTAGAATGCATTAAAAATGTATTCTACCTTTTGACGTTTCCTGGAGAGAGGAAGTATTTTCTAATGACGTATATTTGAGCAATTACTGTTAATTAATAATTTCAGCTACACTTCTGAAAGCAGGATTACTGAGGAGGTCAGGTTTACCAAATTCCAGGATTAATTGAATCTGAGAATCTTCAAATCCAAAATAAAATATTTTGCAAACCACCACCTCCCAACCTGTTTTTTCTCATATATTTCCTATGTTGTGGAACAACACTTCCGTTAACCCAGTTAACCAAGTTTGAAGCTTTCTCTTTGCCTCTACTTCACATCTAATGAGTCACCATTGCTTTGGATTCTACCTTTTCTCTATCCCCTAAGTAATTGATATGACCCAAGTCTTTATCAGTTCTTACTGTCTTAGTTATCTAGCACTACTATAATAGAAATACCACAAGTGGATGGCTTTAGCAAAGAGAAGTTTATTCTCTTACAGTTTGGAAGGCTAGAAACCCAAATTCAAGGAGTCACCTGCAAGGGAAGGCTTTCTCTGTTGGCTCTGGAGGAAGGTCCTTGTCATCAGTCTTTCCCTGGTCTAGGAGTTTCTCAGCACAGAGACCCTGGGTCCAAAGGAAGCGCTGCTCTCCTGGCTATTGTTTCTTGGTGGTATGAGGTCCCCCTGTCTCTCTGCTCACTTCTCTCTTTTATATCTCAAAAGAGATTGGCTGAAGACACAACCCAATCTTGTAGATTGAGTCCTGCCTCATTAACATAACTGCCGCTAATCCCATCTCATCAACATCATAGAGATAAGATTTACAACACACGGGAAAATCACATCAGATGACAAAGTGGTGTACAATCACACAATACTGGGAATTATGGCACAGCCAAGTTGACAGATATTTTTTGGGGACACAATTCAATCCATGACCTTACCTTCACTCTTTCTGTAGTCTTTTAAACTTCCTTCTCCCTTTTCCTGGTCTCTGTTCTGCCAAATCACCCTCTTTATCTATGTCTGAGTGATCTCTCTAAAACCATTCTATTCCTAACATTTTTTTTACATCCTCAGTATTGTAAGTCTTAAAGTTTGAAAACTCAGATTTTAATTTTTCTGAAGTTCAAAATTAAGGAGTAGTGACCTCCTACGATTATGCCTTCGCCAAAATCTGGAGTTAGGAAACATCTCCTACAGGAGCTAAAATTATTAGGCTGTATTTACATATATATACATATAAATTTGGTGAGGATTTTCATTGACTGGGGATAATTTGACTTAGAAGCATGTGATTGTAGAATGAGTTGAAAGAACCTATCAGTCTACATCTGGTTTTCGTTGTCTGCTTTGACTGAATCACAGATATCCATTTGCCCAATACAATGCTGACTGTGTCCAGAAGAAGCACAGTATTGCTTCAGATAGCCAAAGCAGAAGTTGTGGGGTAGAAACACTTTTGTAAATATTTGCTTGTGTTTTACTAGACAGTTTTGGGGACTTTAGCTAAAAGTATTTATAAATCTTTGAGGGAGCCAATTTTGGCAGTTTTAATAGGTTAGTAAGGAAAAAATAGTGATTTGTTAGGAAATCCAACGTATTTTTAGACTCCAAATGTAAAAAGGGAGTGTATACTGGATAATTATATCAATGTATCATCATTCCTCATTCAGCAAATATTTATTGAGCATCTCTTGCCAGACGTGATTCTAGGGGTTTGGGATTCATCAATAAATGAAACAAATGAAGACCCCTGCCCTTGTGGAGCTTACATTACAGTGGCAAGAAAC
Source organism: Trichechus manatus latirostris (assembly GCF_000243295.1). NCBI lineage: Eukaryota > Metazoa > Chordata > Mammalia > Sirenia > Trichechidae > Trichechus > Trichechus manatus. The sequence goes on along the minus strand of NW_004443951.1, from coordinate 4,040,064 downwards.
AGACAATAAATAATAACCTAAATAAGTATAGATGTTAGAAGGGATAAGTACAATGGAGAAAAGAAAAAAACAGAGCAGGATCAGGGGAATTGGGAATGCTGGGCTTTAGGGGCAGGTTTTAGTGTATGCTGGTTAGGAGACCTCTTTGAAAAGATATCAGTTGTCCAGTAATTAATGAGTATCAGTTGCTAAGCACATGTCAGGCTTTAGGAATTAAGAAAACATGAATCAGATTCCATCCTAGATCTCAGAACACAGCTGAGCAAAGGAAGGAAAAAGATGTAAACAAACTAGAGCATTATAGTGTTATAGATGGCTTTGATAGAAGTTTATACAAAGCGTAGTAAGGCACATAGACCTCTATTTCTCTCTCTTTCTCTAATTCGATCTCATCTCTGTGTAATTTATTTATTTAAACTAAGACTCTTAAGCCTTCTGGCTACCAAGACATTGGCTTAGATTACCTTAGGTTTAGAGTCATGTGAATTGGCCATTCTCTCTCAACACTTCTTCATTACCTTCTTCAAAAAACACTGTCTACTCAACATGTCCAGATCGGTTCCAAATTACAGTCAGTGGCACTTCAAACTACCTAATTATTTAAACGGAATATTTTCATTCAGCATCCATCCGTCATGTACCCTTAAGTCCTTTGTCGTCGAGTCAATTCTGACTCATAATGACCCTATAGGACAGAGTAGAACTGCCCCGTAGAGTTTCCAAGGAGCACCTGGTAGATTCGAACTGCCAGCCTTTTGGTTAGCAGCCATAGCACTTAACCACTATGCTACCAGGGTTTCCATCATGTACTCCCCCCAAATATATAATGAGCACCTAACATGTGTAAGGCATTTTGCTAAATGCTAGAGATACAACAAAGAATAAGACTGACAAGCTTCTGCTTTCTAGGAGCTTACATTGTAGTGGAGGAGGCAATCAATAAGAAATCAAATGCGATGTCCCATATATTATGTATCAACAATTCTGAAACTTTGTGGTCTCAGGATTCCTTTACACTTTTAAAAATTATTGAGGAAGCCCAAAAACGTTTGTTTATGTGGTACGGGTTATGTATCTATTGATGGTTATCAGATTAGAAATTAAAACTGAGAAATTAAAAAAGTATTTGTTCTTTTAAAAATAGCAATAACAAGCCCATTACACAAATAAAATGAAAAAAAAATTAATGAAAAGAGTGACGTTGGTTCATATTTTTATCAATCTCTTTATTGTAATAGAAGATCACTGGATTTCCATATATACTTCTGCATTCAACCTATTATGATGTCTTGTTTTGGTTGAAGTGTATAAAGAAAATATGGCATCAGACAGATACATAGTTATTAAAAAGGGAGATGTATTTTAATAGCCTTTTCAGATAATTGTGGATATTCTTCTCTGATATTTCACCAAAACTCAACAAGTGATAGTTTCTTAAAGATTAGTTTCTATGTGGAATCTGAAACTATATCAGTGAAATTCTCATACTGTATTACATTGAAATCCATTGGTCAGTCTTCCTCTTTGAATGGATCTTTTATACTGTGTATGATTTTGTAACATCCTAAATTGCAGATCTTCCAAATGTTGACACATTTCATTATCTGATTTTAAAAAATTGTGTTTATTGATATTGCCACTTATCTCATCAGAAAAGTGTTTAAGGATCTTTGAAAGTCTATCAAGGTCATGGTGGTGGGGGACTACAAGTTTCCCAAAGGTCTAATGTTAGCCTGGAAGCTTGAATTATGTAATTGGCAGCAAGTAATGTCAGTTTTCCCTGAAATGATAGGCTTACCTTGTGTGAATAATACAGTTTTATCAGTTGTTCTTTCAAGTAAAAGCGTTGTTTAATGAGTAAAGTGTCAGTTTAGTTCAAAACTCAGACAGTTGCACAAGTCCTTTTCCTTGAGATGACCATTATACTTTAGTCTGTAGCAGAAGTGTTTTATGCATACTTCCTATTTGTTCACATAGAATATTTAAAAAGTATGTACCCAAAGATAAAGAAGTAATGTTTATTGCTCTTCAAGGGCATTCGTAAGTGAAACAGGCATGTTTTTTTTCTACAAGGACATGATGGTGAAGCTAGTACATTTTGGTGCCACTGCCTTGTTTTGTGGTAAGGTGCCAGCCATTTTACCACTATTGCTGTTGCATCATCAGTACAAACATCAACACAGTGAAAAATGCAGATAACGTTATAGCATTATTACAAAAATAGTTTTGCCCTCATGGGCCTCCTGACCTCATTGGACCCCTAATGTTGTTATGTATCTTATTTCACCTAATTTTCACAGTAGTTTTTTGAGGTAGTTAATGATATTAACCTCTTTTGAAATATGTGGTTACAACTCAGAGATGTTAAGTACTATCTGCCTGAGGTCACATAGCAGTAAAGCAGTGAAGCTGCAACTTGAACCCAAGTTTTTTGACTCTCAGGTTCTTGTTCTTTCCTTTTCATAAACTGTCTCCAAAGGTTTATATTGTTATCTCTTAGGAAGGACTTCGTCTAGTAAGAAGGGTATGGAATGAGACTTGTTTAACAGGTTGCTTGAAGCCTAGAAGGAGCCCTGGTTGCTTAGTGGTTAGAGCACTTGGCTGCTAACCAGAAGGTTAGTGGCTCAAACCCACCAGCTGCCCCATGGGAGAAAGATGTGGCAGTCTGCTTGCTTAAAGATTTACAGTCTTAGAAACCCTATGGGGCAGTTCTACTGTGTCTCATAGGGTCATTATGAGTCATAATCGAGTAGATGGCAATGGCTTTGGTTTTTTTGGCTTTTGAAGCCTAGGGACTCCATTTTTATTTGCTGTTTTCTAGGTGGTATGTGGTTGAAAAATACTAAACTTTCCTGTTTCTTTTTTCTGTAAATAAGCATAATAATACTACTACTAATAATATCTACTTCATAATTTAATTCTCATAGTTGTTGTGAGAATTAAATTAGTTAATAAACATGTCATGTGTTTAGACCTGTGCTGGCACAAATTAAGTGCCAAATAGATTTAACTTTTATTATTTACACAGATAAAGATGGGGCTCCGGCATTTCAGCTGAGGGAACAACTTGAACAAAAGCCTGAGATTTATGAGTTGTGTGAGCTTTAAGTACAATATAGCTCAAATGAAAGAGTTCATGGAAGAATATATTGAGAATAAGACCAGAAAGGTAGATTTGGGCTCTGATTATTGCTGGACATGGAGCCCTGGTGGTGCCGGGTTTAAGAGCTACGGCTGCTAACCAAAAAAAGGTCGGCAGTTTGAATCCACCAGCCGCTCCTTGGAAACCCTATGAGGCAGTTCTAATGTGTCCTGTAGGGTCGCTATGAGTCAGAATCGACTCGACAGCAATGGGTTTTGGTTTTAGAGCTATAAAATATTATCAAATTTGTGTCTCTAGAGCCTAAGACGGTGACGAGCACATGGTATGTATTTATGTTCTACCTGAGTATTGGAATATTTGAGTTAATTTAAGGAAGGAAAGCATGTCCTTTTAGCATGAGCAACTTATGTGGAGAAGGTGACATTTCACCGTAGCCCAGAAGGATAAATAGAATTTTAATAAGCAAAGATATCAGAGGCGATTAGAATGGGTGAAGATAAACAGTGTACTACCCAATCAAGTGATTGTACTTTCCAGGAGACTGTAAGTTATTTGAGATCATGGATTGTGTCATCCACGCTCATGTACCCAACATAGTACCTGATGCATATTGCGGCTGAGTAGACATTTGAACGAACTGTCTCAACACTTAATCTTGTAAATATGGTTTTTGCATAATGTTTTCATTTCACAATAACTTTCAGAGAAAATGAGGTCTTCCTGATTATAGAGGGTAATTCTTTTTACGTCAATTACGGAACAGGCAAATAACCACTTCCTTTTGCAAACAGGCAGTAATTTATTCGTAGCTGTTGTATGTCTTAAAGGGGAAGAAAATGTGACTTTAGGAAGACAGATTCCTAAGCAGTGGATCAAGAATGGTAAGATATAGGAGTGTTGGGACCTTCTCTTAAAATCTACTTCTTGTGGTTTGTTGATAGTTGCTGTCTAGTTGGCTCTGACTCATGGCAACCCCTTGTACAACAGAACAAAATGCTGCCTGGTCCTGTGCCATCCTCATGATCGCTAGCATGCTTGAGTGCATTGTTGCCTTACAACCTAGGGGGCTAATCTTCCAGCACTGTATTGGACATTATTCTGTTGTGATCCATTTTTATTGGCTAATTTTTTGAAGTAGATGGCCAAGCCTTTCTTCCTAGTCTGTCTTGCTCTGGAAGTTCCACTGAAACCTGCCCACCATGGGTGACCCTGCTGGTATTTGAAATACCAGTGGAATGGCTGTAAGCATCATAGCAACATGCAAACCACCACAGTTTGACAAACTGACAGATGGGTGGTGGTCTTGTGGTTTAGTTTGTAAGAATCACAGTGGAAGAGTGAAGCCTTTTTAATGACCTCATATTTTTACTTATTCAAATATGTATAATGTAGGAAACGTGATTAGATTTGTAATAAAAGAGCGAAAATGATAAAATCCTAAAAACTTAAGTATTTTACTTACTGGATGAATTTTGTTTTTTCTACTATGTGCCTTATAGTTTCCATATAAGCAGGCATTATGGGGAGTTAGGAGTTACAAGTAATCCACTTCCTATTAATTTTCTCTGGCTAATTGTTTATTAAATTATTATTAGTACTTGTTTTGTCTTAAGGCTGTGGGTGATCATAATAACATGTATTAGTATTATCGACGCATTGCATTGGGCAAATCTGCTACAAAAGACTTCTCTAAAGTGTTAAAAAGCAAAGATGTCACTTTGAGTACACCTGACCCAAGCCATGGTATTTTTCAATGACTTCATATGCATGCGAAAGCTGGACAATGAATAAGGAAGAACAAAGAAGAACTGACACCTTTGAATTGTGGTATTGGTGAAGAATACTGAATATGCCATAGACTGCCAGAAGAACGAACAAATCTGTCTTGGAAGAAGTACAGCCAGTATGCTCCTTAGAAGAGGGGATGGTGAGACTTTGTCTCACGTACTTTGGACATATTATCAGGAGGGACCAGTCCCTGGAGAAGGACATCATGCTCGGTAAAGTGGAGGCTCAGCAAAAAAGGGGAAGATCCTCAACGAGATGGATTGACACAGTGGCTGCAAAAATGGGCTCAAGCATAGCAACGATTCTGAGGATGGCGCAGGACCAGGCAGTATTTCGTTCTGTTGTATACAGGGTCACTGTCAGTTGGAACTAACTCAACGGCATCTAACAACAACAACAACAAGAATTAGTATTATAGTATGTGTCCAGCACTGTGCTAAATATTGCACTGATGAATTATTTCATATAACTCTAAAAACAACCTCATAAGGTCTAGGTATTATTACTATCTTGATAGGTAATATTGTCATCCTCATTTTAGAGATGAGAAAAGTAAAGTTCAGAGGGATTAAGTAATTTTCCCAAGGTTAGGGTGAATAATGAATGGCAAAGCTAGTTATCAAACTGGGGTTTGGCACTCCTAGGAATATATCCTAGAGAAATAAGAGCCGCCACACAGATAAGACATATGCACACCCATGTTCATTGCAGCATTATTCACAATAGCAAAAAGATAGAAACAACCTCAGTGCCCATAGTTTGAATGGATAAACTATGGTACATACACACAATGGAATAGTATGCAATGATAAAGAACAATGATAAATCTGCAAAACATCTCACAACATGGATGAATCTGGACGGCATTATGCTGAGTGAAATAAGTCAATCACAAAAGGACAAATACTGTATGAGACCACTATTATAAAACTCATGGAAAGGTTTACACACAGAAAGAAACAATCTTTGATGGTTACGAGGGAGGGGAGTGGTGGGAAGGGAAAAACACTAAATAGACTATAGATAAGTGGTAACTTTGGTGAAGTGTATGACAGTACATGATACTGTGGAAGTTAGCACAAGTTGACCCAGGCAAGGTCATGGAAGCTCCATAGATACATCCAAACTCCCTGAGGGACCGAATTACTGGGCTGAGGGCTGGGGACCATGGTCTCGGGGGACATCTATCTCAATTGGCATAACATAGTTTATAAAGAAAATGTTCTTTGGTGAGTAGTGTCTGGGGTCTTAAAAGCTTGTGAGCAGCCATCTAAGATGCTCCACTAGTCCCACCTCATCTAAAGCAAGGGAGAATGAAGCAAATGAAAGACATAAGGGAAAGATTAGTCCAAAGGACTAGTGGACCACAACTACCAAAGCCTCCACCAGACTGAATCCAGTGCAAGTAGATGGTGCCTGGCTACCACCACTAACTGCTCTGACAGGGACCACAATAGAGTTCTGGACAGAGCTGGAGAAAAATGTAGAACAAAATTCTAACATACACACACAGAAAAAAGATCAGATTTACTGGTCTGACAGAGACTGGAGAAACCCCAAGAGTATGGCCCCCCAGACACCCTTATAGCTCAGTACTGAAGTCACTCCTGAGGTTCACCTTCCAGCCAAAAGACAGGCCCATAAAACAAAACGAGACTAAATGGGCACACCAGCCCAGGGGCAAGCACGAGAAGGCAGGAGGGGACAGAAACGCTGGTAATGGGAAACCCAAGGTCAAGAAGGGGATTGGGTTTACTGGTTGTGGGGTTCACAATCAATGTCACAAAACAATATATGTATTAATTGTTGAATGAGAAACTGATTTGCTCTGTAAACCTTCATCTAAAGCGCGTGCGCGCGCACACACACACACATACACATACACACTAAAAATACTGGGGTTTGACCCAAGAACTAACCCTCTTATCCTTTACACTAAACTGCTAACCACAGCCAGTTTTGTCGAGTCGATTCCGGCTCATAGCGACCTTATAGGACAGAGTAGAGCTACCCCACAGGGATTCCAAGGCTGTAAATCTTTATGGAAGCAGACTGCCACATCTTCCCCCGTGGATAGGCTGGTTCGAACCACCAACCTCTCAGTTAGCAGCTTTAACCACTGCACCACCAGGGCTCCAAACTACTTAAGAGATACTAAAATAAAGAGCAATCACTTTGTGGGGCATTGGGATGTTTTAATGAGCCCTGGTGGTACAGTGGTTAAGCGCTTGGCTGATAACTGAAAGGTTTGTGGTTTGAACCCACCAGCCGCTCTGTAGGAGAAAGATGTGGCAGTCTGCTTCTGTAAAGATTACAGCCTTGGAAAAAAGCCTATGGGGCAGTTCTATTCTGTCCTATAGGGTCACTATAGGTTGCTGTGAGTTGGAAATGACTCGACAGCAATGAGTTTCAACTGTGGATTTGCAATCCATTGTGGATCGTCAGTTCAATTTAGTGGGCCAAGACCAGCATTTTTCAAAAAGTGAAATACAACAGAAACGAATGTTCCAGTTGTATATATATGTGTATGTATGTATATATGTGTGTATGTATTTGTGAACTGGGCCACGTTATAAAATATATTTCTTATTGTGAGTTATAGTCAAAATTTAGAACCACTGGCTTAGAGGATGGAAAATGAGCTTAAAAAATGTAATTAAAAATAGAGGTGGGTGCTAGAGATGAAATTCTAGGGATAAACTGAATGTATAAATAACATTATAAAAAGAGTGAGGAAGAGTTAAATTGTCTTTAAAGATTTGTGTTTTGGGGAAAATAATGTACTATTATAAAGGTGTTTTAGTTAATTCATTAAATTGAGCCCCTTTTAGCAGAGAATCACTCAGAATTAATATAGCTTTAATTTTACTTCTATAGAGTTGCCTATGCAGATGGTTGGTGAATCACGTATATTTTTACTGTAATTTTATTTCTAATATGAACAAATTATTTATGATTGAGTAATAACCAGACATCTCATTGGTGCTTTGTGTTCACACAGGTATTTTTCCCATTAGATCCAGTAGTGTTTATTGGCACACGGGAGAATGGGAGAGGATGAGCTAGATTAGTCATAGAATAATCGAATCTTGAATTTTCAGCTGGAAGGGACAATTTAATCCAAGTCTCCCATTTTAAGGTGCTAAAATGAATATTCAGATGGTATAAGTGACTTGCTAAGGTCTACACAAGAAAAAGTAACAAATCATGGACTATATCTTCTGATGCTTAGTCCTCAATTCTTATATAGTAATATGCTACCTATTTGCCTTGATTTATTCTTCCTGTCAGCACCCCTTTTACACACACACACACACCCCTACCTTTGCCTCTAATTCCTATTCAGTCTTTAAAACAACTCTAATCTTGCCCCCAGAAGCTTTCCTGAGGCTGTCCCCACAAACACACACTCTTTGGGATAGGTTCCTGAACTCTATGCTTATACTATTATTTCCTCTCTGGTAGCACTAGTCATTCTGTATAGTAGCAGTTGTCTGTTTGCATACATTTTTCCCTGTCACTAGAGCATAAGATCCCTAAAGGCAGGGACTGGGCCTTATTTGACTTTATGTCCCCAGTTTCTACACAGTATTTGGTACACAATAACCAAACAGACAAACAAACTGGTTGCTGTCTAGTCAGTCGATTCAGACACATAGTGACCTCATGGGACAGAGTAGAACTGCTCCATAGGGTTTCCAAGGAGCGACTGGTAGATTCAAACTGTCCACCTTACAGTTAGCAGCTGTAGCTCTTTTTTTTTTTTTAGTTTGAAATTTTTGTTTTTATTGTACTTTAGGTGAAGGTTTACAGAACAAATAGTCTCTTATTAAACAGTCAGGACACATATTGTTTTATGACATTGGTTAACAACCCCACGACATGTCAACCCTCTCCTTTCTTGACCTTGGAGGACCTGTTTTTTTTGGTGAAAATATACATAGCCAAAGATACACCATTCAGAAATTTCCACATGTACAATTCAGTGACATTGATTACATTCTTCTAGTTGTGCTGCTATTCTCACTATCCTTTTCCAAGTTATTCCATCACCATTATCTTCAACTCACTGCCCCCTAGACTTCCCATCAGACCTTTTGATTTGCTATTGTCAATTTGAGCTCATGTAATTCTTTTTTTTTTTTTTGTACATTAGATGAAGGTTTACGGAACAAACAGTTTCTCATTAAACAGTTAGTATGCATATTGCCTTATGACAATGGTTAACAACCCCACGACTTGTCAACACTGTCCCTTCTTAACCTTGAGTTCCCTATCACCAGCTTTCCTGTCCCCTCGTGCCTTCTAGTCCTTGTCCCTGGACTGCTGTGCCTCATTGGTCCTGTTTTGTTTTATGGCACTGTCCAATCCCCGGCTGAACCGTGAACCTCGGAAGTGACTTCACCTTTGATCTGAAAGGGTGTCCGGGGGCCATACTCTCGCGGTTTCTCCAGTCTGTCAGGCCAGTAAATCTGGTCTTTTTTTTTGTAAGTTAGAATTTTGTTCTACATCCTTTCCCAGCTCTATCCAGGACCCTCTCCTCTGTTGTGATCCTGGTCTGAGCAGTCAGTGGTGGTAGCCGGACACCATCTAGCTGTGCTGGACTCAGTCTGGTGGAGGCCTTGGTAGCTGTCGTCCATTAGTCCTTTGGACTAATCTTTTCCTTGTATCCTGTTCTCTGCATTCTCTTTTGCTCCCGAGACCAGTGGAGTATTTTAGATGGCTGCTCACAGGCTTTTAAGACCCCAGATGCTACTCACCAAAGTAGAATGTAGAACATTGTCTTTAAAAACTGTGTTATGGCAACAGAGGGTTCTGGACAGAGCTGGAGAAGGATGTAGAGCATAATTCTAACTCACAAAAAAAAAGACCAGATTTACTGGCCTGAAGGAGTCTGGAGAAACCTCGAGAGTATGGCCCCCAGACACCCTTTTAGCTCAGTGGTGAGGTCACCTCCGAGGTTCACTGTTCAGCTTGGGAGTGGACAGCCCCATAAAACCAAATGAGACTAACGAGGTACAGGAGTCCAGTGACAAGGGCCAGAAGGCAGAAGGGGACAAGGAAGCTGGTGATACAGAACCCAAGGTTGAGTAAGGATATTTTTGATGTGTTGTGAGATTGTTAACCATTGTCATAGGGCAACATTTGTAGTAACTGTTAAATGAGAAACTATTTTGTTCTGTAAACCTTCATCTTAAGTGAGAATAACAGCACAATTGGAAGAGCGTAGTCAATGTCACCAAACTGTGCATGTAGAAATTTTTGAAACGGTGTATCTTTGGCTATGTGTATTTTCAACAAAAAAAAAAAAAGGGTTGAGAAGTTAGAGGGTTAATATGTTGTGGGGTTGTTAACCAATGTCATAAAACAACATGTGTACTACTGTTTCATGAGAAACTATTTGTTCTGTAAGCCTTCACCTGAAGTACAATAAAATATTAAAAAAAAAAAAAAACTGTGTTATGGGAATTGAACTAGATATTCCCTGAGAGCATGGTCCCCACAGGCCTCTGCCCAGCAATTCAGTCTCTCAGGGAGTTTGGATGTGTCTGTGGAGCTTCCATGACCTTTCCTTGTACAAGTTGTGCTGGTTTCCTCTGTATTCTACTGTCTTACCCTTCACCAAAGTTACCACTTATCTATTGCCTATTTAGTTTCCCCCCAGCCCTCCCATCCTCATAACCAACAAAGATTGTTTCTTTTTGTGTGTCAACTTTTACATGAGTTTTTACAGTAGAGGTCTCATACAATATTTGTCCTTTTGTGATTGACGTATTTCACTCAGCATAATGTCCTCCAGTTTCCTCCATGTTATGAGATGCTTCACAGATTCATTGTTGTTGTTTATCGTTGCATAATACTCCATTGTGTGTATGTACCATAGTTTGTTTATCCATTCTTCTGTTGATGGGAAAGTAGGTTGTTTGCATCTTTTTGCTATTGTGAACAGTGCTACAGTGAATATGGGTGTGCATTTGTCTACCATGTGACGACTCTTATTTCGTTAGGATATATTCCTAGGAGAGGGATTGCTGGATAGTATGATATTTCTATTTCTAGCTTTCTAAGGAAGTGCTATATCATTTTCCAAAATGGTTGTATCATTTTGCATTCCCATCAGCAGTGCGTAAGAGTTCCGATCTCCCCGTAGCCTCTCCAACGTTTGTTATTTCCAGTGTTTTTGATTCGTGCCAGTAATGCCAGGGTGAGGTGGTATCTCATTGTGGTTTTAATTTGCATTTCTCTAATGAGCAGCTGTAGCTCTTAACCACTGTGCCACCAGGGCTCCAATAGCTACCCAAAATGTTATATGAATAAATGGATGAATGGATTTCTCTTTACCTAGATCAATGCAGAAATAAATGAAACAAAGATAGGAAACTAATAGAACCAATAAAAGTGCTAAGTGCTTTGGTAAATATTTTCAGATAACTTAAAATCTAATTATAGAGACAAACACGTGAAAAGTAGAAATAACAGTGTTGAGCAGTATATGATTAAATATTATAGGTAATCAGTATATACTTGATCAAAGAATAATTATTGGCATTTGGAAGTCCTCTAGGAGTTCAGAGGAGAGAGATCACTGCTTTCGGACTAGTTTTGGAATGCTGCTTTGAGGAGAACTAGGACTTGTTCTGAGGCATGTGGGGTTTAGGTAGATGGGAAGCAGGATACAGTCAGTGTCAAGGTTTAAGGAGGGGAGTTTATAACAGGAGCCAGGAAGATAATTCAGGTAGAGTATTTAGGGGTCAATGAGAAGATGGTTTGGTTAATGTTAAAAAGGCATGAAATGGAACATGTGGAGAGCTTTTACTATTAGAGAGGGTGTTTGGACTGAATTAGGGGAGAATGTTGAGATTTTTGATAAACAAGGTATTTCAGTAAGCTCAATTTGAGTGAGGTGTGCAGGTTGCATTGAGGGTGGCAGAGCCTATAGCATGTACTACATTTGTGGTTATATTTTGTATACAGGCATGAGTTGATGAAGACTTAAGCCGCCATATTGTAAGTGCAAATTGAAAGAAAGGACAGAATGAGAGACTGTATCAAGGTTTTAGTTCTTACATTTAGGTCCTTGATCCATTTTTAGTTAATTTTTGTATATGGTGTGAAGTATGGTTCCAGCTTTGTGCTTTTGCATGTGGAAATTCAGTTGTCCCAGCACAATTTATTGAATAAACTATTCTTTCCCCTTTGAATGGACTTAACACCCTTGTCAAAAATCAGTTGACCATAGATACATACATTTATTTCTGGACTTTGAATTCGATTCCATTGGTTTATATGTCTGTCGTTATACCAGTACCAGCTGGTTTTGATTACTGTAGCTTTATAGTGTGTTTTGAAATCCGGAAATATGGGTCCTCCTACTTTGTTCGTCTTTTTCAAGATTGCTTTGGCTATTTCACATAAAAGTGAGGATTGGTTTTTCCATTTCTGCAAAGAAGACTGTTGGAATTTTGATACTTATTGTGTTTTATCTATAGGTTGCTTTTAGTAGTATTGACATCTTAACAATATTAAGTCTTCCAATCCATGAACATGAAATGTCCTTCCATTTATTTAGGTCTCCTTTAATTTTTTTCAGCAATGTTTTATAGTTTTTAGTGTACAAATCTTTCACTTCCCTGGTTAAATTTATTCCTAGGTATTTTATTTTTCTAGATGTTATTTAAATGGAATTGTTTCCTTAATTTCCTTTTCAGATGGCTCATTGCTGGTGTACAGAAACCCAATGATTTTTGTGTATTGACCTTGTACCCTGCCACTTTGCTGAATTCATGTATTAGCTCTAGTAGCTTTCTTGTGGATTCTTTGGGATTTTATATATATATAGGATCATGTCATTTGTAAAAAAAGATACTTTTACTTTTTCCTTCCTGATTTGGACATCTTTTATTTCTTTTTCTTGCCTAATTGCTCTAACTGGGACTTCCTTTGCAATACTGAATAGCAGAGGTAAGAGCAGGCATCCTTGTCTTGTTCATAATCTTAAGAGGAAAACTCAGTTTTTTCTCCATTGAATATAATGTTAGCTGTGAGTTTTTCATAAATGTCCTTTATCAGATTGAGGAATTTCCCTTTTACTTCTATTTTGTTGAGTGTTTTTATCATGAAAGGGTGTTGGATTTTGTCAAAGATTTTTCTTTGTCAGTTGAGATGATCTTGTAGCCTTGTCCTTTGTTTTGTTAATGTGGTGTAATACATTTGATTTTCTAATGTTGATCTACCCTTGCGTTCCTGGGATAAATCTTAATTAATACGGTGTATAATCCCCTTAATATGCTTTTGGGTCCAGTTTGCTAGTATTTTATTGAGGATTTTTGTGTCTATATTTATAAGGATATTGGTCTGTAGTTTTTTTTTTTTTTCTTTCTAGTGATATCTTTGTCTGGCTTTGGTATCAGGTTAACGCTAGCCTCATAGAATGAGTTAGGAAGTGTTCCCTCCTCTTCTGCTTTTTTGGAAAAGTTTAGGATGTATTGGAGTAACTTCTTGTATAAATGTTTGACAGAATTCCCTAGTGAAGATATCTGGTCCACGACTTTTTTGTTGTTGTTGTGAGGTGTTTGATTACCAATTCAATCTCTTCACTTGTTAAGGGTTTGTTGAGATTTTCTGTTTCTTCTGGAGTCAATTTAGGTAGTTTATGTGTTTCTAGGAATTTATACATTTCATCAAAGTTATTTATTTTGTTGGGGAACAGTTCATAGTGTTTTCTTAAGGTCCTGTTTATTTCTGTAGGGTTGGTTGTAATGTCTGTACTTTCATTTCTGATTTTTTGATATTTGAATTTTATCTCTCTTTTTCTTTGTCAGTATAGAAAAAGGTCTGTTGATTTCATTGATCTTTTCAGAAAACTAACTACTGGTTTTATTGGTTCTCTCTATTGTTTTCCTGTCTTTGTTTAACTTGTTTCTGCTCTGATCTTTGTTTTTTTCCTTCATTCTGGTAGCTTTGTGCTTGGTTTGCTTATCTTTTTTTAGTTCCTCAAGTTGTAAAGTTAGGTTATTGCTTTGGGGTCTTTCTTCTTTTTTAACATAGGTGCTTACCACTATAAATTTTGCTTTGAGGACTGCCTTTGCTGCATCCCATAAGTTTTGATATGTTGTGCTTTATTTTTCATTAAATTCTAAGTATTTTCTAATTTCTCTTGTTTTCTTCCTTGACCCCAAACCAAAAACTAAACCCATTGCTGTCAAGTCAATTCCTACTCATAGCTTCTCTATAGAACAGAGAAGAACTGCTCCATAGGGTTTCCAAGCCTGTAATCTTTCTGAAAGAAGACTGCTACATCTTTCTTCTGTGGAGTGGCTGGTGGATTTGAACTGGTGACCTTTTGGTTAGCAGCCTAGAGCTTACCCACTGTGCCACCAGGACTCCTTTTCTTGACTCATTGGTTATTTACTAGTGTGTTGTTTAATTTCCACATATTTGTGTATTTTCTAGTTTTCCTTCTGTTATTAATTTCAAGTTTCAGTCTATGTGCTTGCAGAAGATACTTCGTATGATTTTCACCTTTTTAAATTTAGTGTGACTTGTTTTGTGGCCTGGCATGTGGTCTATCCTGGAGAATGATCTATATGCACTGGAGAAGAATGTATATTGTACTGTTGTTGGGTGGAGTATTCTATTTATGTCTCTTAGGTCTAGGTGGTCAGTAGTGTTGTTCAAATCCTTGTATTTCCTTAATGATCTTCTTTCTAGATGTTCTGTCCGTTATTGAAAGTGGTGTGTTGAAGTCTCCAATTATTATTGTAGAACTGTCTATTACTGTCTCCAAATCTGCCAGTGTTTGCTTTATATATTTTGGAGCTCTGGTGTCAGGCGCATATATATTTATAATTGTTACATCTTCTTGTTGAATTGACCCTTTTATCATTATATAATGTCTTTCTTTGTCTCTTATAACAGATTTTGACTTAATGTCTATTTTGTCTGATATCATTATAGCCACCCCTCTTGGGCTGTCTTTAAGATGTTTACTGCATTTTTGGTTTGCAGTAATTTTTGCTGTAATGTACCTACCTGTGGATTTCTTTGGTTTATCCTGGTTGGGTTTCCTAGAGCTTCTGAAATATGTGGCTTCATGTCTTTTATCTGTTTTGGAAAATCCTCAGCTAGATATTACTTCTGTTCCACTCTTTCTCTGTTTTACGTACTCTTTCTTATATATCTTCCATTCCTGTGACTCATTATCTCTTGTTCTGATGAACTTCTTCTGACCTCTCGTCTAGTTCTTTGTCTAATCAGCTGTTGAACTCATTCATTGAGTTCTTAATATTGCTTATTATATTTTTCAATCTTAGACTTTATATTTAATTTCTTTTAAAAGCTATCATTTAAAAAATAATTTCTAAGGCCTTGCTAAAATTTTCAGTCTGTTATCTTACTGAATGTATTAAACATAGTTACTTTTAAAGTTTGGATTTGTTAGTTCAAATATCTGGAACGCTGTTGGTCTCTTGCTATTGTCTTTGGTTCTTAGTGATTCTTTATATGTGGTCTTGTCTCCTTGTGTACTTGGTGCTAGACATTATGTTTGAAAAGTTGTTTATAGAAATAATTCAGCAGCTAAGATGATATTACCTTCCTGTAGAAAAGGTTTTCATTTGCTTTTGCTAGTTACTTGAGGTCACTAACAATTGGGGGTAGTTTTAACCCATTTCGGAGCCCTGGTGGCACAGTGGATAAGAGCGTGGCTGCTAACCAAAAAGTCGGCAGTTTGAATCCACCAGCTGCTCCTTGGAAACCCTTTGGGGCAGTTCTGTTCTGTCCTGTAGGGTCGCTATGAGTTGGAATCAACTCGATGGCAACAGGTTTGGTTTGGGTTTTGGTTTAATCCATTCCAGGCATCAAGAAATTTCTGGCTACCCAGATGACTCAAAGCCAAGCAGTTGTTTTAATTCTCTTTCATCCTTAATCCCAATGTGCAACCCTTTGTGGTCCCAATCAAAGCATGAGCTATTTTCCAGAGTCCCCCTATTGGTAGATCCTGGTCTCTAAACCTTTGACCAGACAAAGCTTTTAAGTGTATTGCCCAGCCTACATCTCTTCTCCTGCAGTAATTACCCAGATACTTATAATGCCACCAGGAAAAAAACCATAAAAACCAAACCTGTGGCCATTGAGTGGATTCCAACTCACAGCGACCAGGAGAAAAGCAGCTCAAAATACCAGGTTTAGATCTTAAAGAGTTTTGTCTTCTGCCAGAAGTTGACCTGGTAATTCTTTACTACCTTGTTGGTGTCTAATGCCTTCAACCAGTTGTTTTTTTAAATAATCTGTCCAATTTTTCTGGTTGTTCTCAGTGGGAAGATTGCTCTGAACTACCTAGTCTGCCATAATTAAACACAGTTATTCTTTTTGTTATAAATTGTTGGAAGTAGATTGCCAATCTGGAAAGAATAGACCAATGTAACTGTATTAAGGAAATGGTACAACTAAAAAGCTTTCCTGCTGGCCTCACGGTTTTAAAACTTTCCTTTCAAACATGGGGACATATTGCATACATTAAGGTTTTAATTTTCATAATCTTTTATTTCAGCTCGTGATGCTGATGAGCGAGAGAAGTGGATCCATGCCTTAGAAGAAACAATTCTTCGACATACTCTCCAGCTTCAAGTAAGAGTCTTTACATGGCTTTTGGACAGTTCATTAGTTTCTTGTTTGTTTCTTTTTTGTTTTTTAAATACCTGTGATATGATGTAATGAGAATTAATTTCTGAGTTGCTCATTTTTTGCTTTATAAGTGTGATCATATATAGTAAAGTCATGTCATTTCTTCTACTTTCTGGAGGGTAAAATACTAATTTTTGTCTAGAAACAAGATAGTACAAGGCAATGTTGAAAGTGAAATGTTATGTTAAAATGTGCTAGATTCATTTTTTAAATTTAGTATTTATAGTTGGTTATTGACATAACTGAACTATATAGTTAGATGTGTGCATTAATTGCTATAAGCTGACCTCT
Source organism: Trichechus manatus latirostris (assembly GCF_000243295.1). Taxonomy (NCBI): domain Eukaryota; kingdom Metazoa; phylum Chordata; class Mammalia; order Sirenia; family Trichechidae; genus Trichechus; species Trichechus manatus. The sequence continues at coordinate 4,023,197 of NW_004443951.1, read as the reverse complement.
GAGCACTGCTTTTGCTGTGTCCCAAAGGTTCTGCTACGATGTGTTTTCTTTTTATATATGTATATATATTTACTGTAGTTTAGATGAAGGTTTACAGAACAAATAGTTTCTCATTTAACAGTCAGTACACATATTGTTTTATGACATTGGTTAACAATCCCATGACATGTCAACACACTCCATTCTTGACCTTGGAGGATACTTTTTTTTTTTTTTTGGTGGAAATATACATAGCCAAAGTTATACCATTTCAAAAGTTTCTACATGTACAATTCAGTGACATCGATTACATTCTTCCAGTTGTAGTGCTATTCTCACTATCTTTTTCCAAATTATTCCATCACCATTATCTTCAACTCGCTGCCCCCTAGGCTGCCCCTCAGACCTTTTGAGTTGCTGTTGTCAATTTGATCTCACATAATTTTTTTTGTACTTTAGATGAAGGTTTGCAGAACAAATAGTTTCTCATTAAATAGTACACATGTTGCCCTGTGACAATGGTTAACAACCCGGCGACATGTCAACACTGTCCCTTCTCAACCTTGGGTTCCCTATCACCAGCTTCCTTGTCCCCTCGTGCCTTGTAGTCCTTGTCCCTGGACTGCTGTGCTTCATTAGTCCCGTTTTGTTTTATGAGGCTGTCCAGTCCCTGGCTGAATGGTGAACTTCGGGAGTGACTTCACCACTGAGCTAAAAGGGTGTCTGGGGGCCATACTCTCAGGGTTTCTCCAGCCTCTCTCAGGCCAGTAAATCTGGCCTTTTTTTGTGTGTTAGAATTTTGTTCTACACAGCTCTGTCCAGAACCCTGTATTGTGATCCCAGTCAGAGCAGTGAGTGGTGGTAGCTGGACACCATGTAGCTGTACTGGACTCAGTCTGGTGGAGGCCTTGGTAGCTGTGGTCCATTAGTCCTTTGGACTAATCTTTTCCTCGTATCTTGTTCTCTTCATTCTCCCTTGCTACCGAAGGGATGAGACCAATGGAGTGTCTTAGATGGCTGCTCACAGGCTTTTAAGACCCCAGATGCTACTCAGCAAGGTAGAATGTAGAACATTGTCTTTATAAACTGTTATGCCAATTGAGCTACATATTCCCCAAGAGCATGGTCCCCACAGCCCTCTGTCCAGCAATTCAGTCCCTCAGGGAGTTTGGATGTGTCTATGGAGCTTCCATGACCTTTCTGGTAGGATATGGTTTCATTCTCATTTGATTTTATGAATTTCTTTGTTCCATCCTTAATTTCTTCTATAACCCAGTAGTTTTTGAGCAAGGTGTTCAGTTTTCATGTGTTTGATTTTTTCTCCTTGCTTTTTGTGTTGTTGATTTCTACTTTTATGGCTTTATGGTCAGAAAAGATGCTTTGTAATATTTCAATGCTTTGGATTTTGTTAAGGCTTGCTTTATGGCCTAATATGTGGTCTGTTCTGGAGAATGTTCCATGTGCATTGGAAAAGAAAGTATACTTGGCTGTCATTGGGTGGAGTGTTCAGTATATGTCTGTGAGATCAAGTTGGTTGATTGTAGTGTTTAGCTCTTCCGTGTCTTTGTTGAGCTTCTTTCTGGATGTTCTGTCCTTCACTGAAAGTGGCGTGTTGAAGTCTCCTACTACTATTGTGGAGCTGTCTATCTCTCTTTTCAGTGCCGTTAGTTTGTTTTATGTATTTTGGAGC
>NW_004443951.1:3996954-4015509 GCF_000243295.1 Trichechus manatus latirostris | reverse complement strand
GTTGTTTATCTTTTGGATTTCTAATTGTTGTCTTTGTATAATTTCTAGTTGTGAATTTATTTTGGCATTTTGTTCCTGCATTATTTTCCTGAATTCTTCCGATTTTTTGTATGTATTTTCCATGAATTTGTCTATTTTTTCCCCATGTTTGTCAGTTTTTTGCCTCAGCTCTTGGAGAATTCTGAGTATTAGAGATGTGAATTCCCTATTAGGTAGTTATAGTGCATTTTCTTCCACTGGAGAGGCATCTGGTGTTTTATTTTTGGACACCTACTGGAACCATCCTGTCCTGTTTTTGTACATGTTTTGATATTGTATGCTGTCCTCGGGGCATTCAGTAGTTATTTTTCTCTTTTATTGATTGTAGATTTGTTTCATCCCTTTTTTTAAAAAATTTGACTATGTCTGGGCAGGCGGACTGTGTGTTGTTTGTTGTTTGCTCATCTGTGTGCACAATACTTTTCGCCTCCTTCTCCAATTGGCAGGGTCAGTCACTCAGGTGTGGTATGGCAGGGCAGGTCTAGCTGAAGAGGAGTTACTGGGATGGGTTGTTTGTGGCACTTACTACAGCCACCAGAGCGGGTCGGTAATCAGTGCAGGGCAAGTTCTAGTAGGCCATGCCTGTGCTGCTTGGTGGTGTAATGTCAAGCGCACGGTGCATGCAGGCAGGATGCAGCGGGAAGATTGTTATGTGTGGAGCTAAGATGGATATGTGAGAGAGGAACAGGAGCCAAAAATATACAAACTAACAAAAAAGAATTCTAGGGGAGCTTGCCTTTGGAGTGGAGAGATGAGAGACTGTGAAATGGAGAAAAACAGAAAGGTGAAGAGGAAGAAAAGAAAAGAATGAATAAATAAAAATCGGAAAGATTAAAGAATCGCAGAGTTCCCAGGGATCCCACGAGTGCAGCTATGAGTCTGGGGAATTCGCTCTCAGGTGGTGCAGTACAGCCTGGCTGGAAGGCGTAGAAGTATACAACTCCAGGTATTCCGGGAGCAGAAAGAGAAGGAAGATATAGAGAGATGAGAAACTGAGCAATGAAGAAAGACAAAATGGGTAAAAGAGAGAAAATAAAACAAAAGAAATTAAAAAAGAAAAAAGAACAAGAAAGGCCCCCCAAAAAACAGAAAAAAAAAAAACCCACAAAAAAAGAAATTCCCTCAGGGATCCCTCTGCATGTCTGTGCAAGCCGAGGGGGTAGTCTCCTTGCCACGCAGCACCGGCTGGCCAGAAAGGGCTCCCAACTCAAGAAAAGGAAAAGAAAACAAACAATTCAAAACAAACGAACAAAAGCCCCGGGATCCCTCCAGCGTGGCAGCCCAGACTGGAAAGCAGCTCCACACTTGAACGGAGCTCCACAGCCCCTCAGGAAGAAGCAAAGATGGCACACGGAGCCAGCTATTTGAGCGAAAGAAGGGGGAGGTGGTGAGATGTAAGGAAGAAATCAAAAGAAGTGGAAGAAAAAGCAACACCAGCAGCCAACAAATGGCAGTCAGAGAGCCGGCCCGTTCGGATGTGTGGAATCCAACCAGCTGGTGTTTCCTGGACAACAGATTGTGGCCGCGGGAAGCAGAGGAGGCCAAGTGGGGGTGAAGAAGGGTAGCGGGTGGGAAAGCGTATATCGCAAATTACCGGTTGTTTTGTCTCCCTCTGGACGCTCCGTGAGGCTGCTTTATCATACCCTGTTTGCTGGTCTCCGATAGGAGTCCAAGATGGCGGATCTGTGCTGCGTTAGCTGTTAGGGGACCTCTGCATGAATCTCTCCTTACTCTCTGTTCTCTGTCAGATTACTCACTCCTTTTGGTGCTTGGGTGAGTTCTTTATCTCTTCATTTGATGTTTTAGGGTTTCAGGATTGTTGTATTCCCTGTTTGGCTTAGTTTTTCGGATCTTTGCTGTGGAGGGACAGCATGGTGCTTTTCCTAGAGCGCCATTTTGCTTTAACCTGCTCCAGATTGTGTTTTTTAATCCAATCTTCCATTTTCTGTCTGTTTAGTGGTGCATTTAGTCTGTTCACATTCAGAGTAATTATTGATAGGTATGAGTTTAGGGCTGTCATTTTGATGTCTTTTTTTGTGTGTTGTTCACAGTTTCTTTGTTCCCCTTAATTTTCTGTGCTGAGTCGTTTTTCTTTATGTATTTTCTTTTCATCTCATTCATTGTTGTTGATTTTGTGTTTGCTGAGTCTGTATATTTTTCTTGTTTTTTATTTTGACTTGTAGGATTGTAGTTTCCTTTGTGGTTACCTTAATATTTACCCCTATTTTTCTATGTTTATACCAGTCTTTTATTTCTTTATATAGCCTTGACTTCCCCTCCATATGAAAAATCTATGTCTACATTTTTGAAGTCCCTCTTTTTTTGTTTTAATGTTGTCATTTTTTACATGTTGATATCTCTGTTTCCCTATTGTCGATGTTTTAGCTTTGATGTATTTTTGTGACTTACCTATCTGAGTTGATATCTGGTTGCTCTGTCCTGTGTTCTAGTCTTGTGTTGTTATCTGATGTTATTGATTTTCTAACCGGAGGACTCACTTTAGTATTTCTTGTAATTTTGGTTTGGTTTTTGCAAATTCCCTAAGCTTCTGTTTATCTGGAAATGCCCTAATTTCACCATCATATTTGAGAGACAGTTTTGCTGGATATATAATTCTTGGCTCGCAATTTTTTTCCTTCAAAGCTTTATATATGTCATGCCATTGCCTTCTTGCCTGCATGGTTTCCTCTGAGTAGTCCGAGCTTATTCTAATTGAGTCTCCTTTGTAGAATACTATTCTTTTATCCCTAGCCACTCATAAAATTCTCTCTTTATCTTTGGTTTTGGCAAGTTTGATTATAATATGTCTTGGTGACTTTCTTTTGGGATCTACCTTATGTGGGGTTCGATGAGCATCTTGGATAGATATCTTCTCATCTTTCATGATATCAGAGAAGTTTTCTGTCAACCAATCTTCAACAGTTCTCTCTGTATTTTCTGTTATCCCCCCCCCACCCCCCGTTCTGGTACTCCAATCACTTGTAGGTTATTTCTCCTGATAGAGTCTCATATAATTCTTAGGGTTTCTTCTTTTTTTTTAATCCTTTTATCTGATTTCCCCTCAAACAAGTTGATGTCAAGTCCTTTATCTTCAATGTCACTAATTCTGACTTCTACTGACTCAATTCTGCTCCTGTGATTTTGTATTGAGTTGTCTAATTCTGAAATTTTATTGTTATCTTCTGGATTTCTGATTGCTGTCTCTCTATGGATTCTTGCAGCCTATTAAATTTGTCATTATGCTGTTGAATAGACTTTTTAATTTCCGCTACTGCTGTGTCTGTGTGTTCTTTGGCTTTCTCTGAGTTTTGCCAAATTTCCTCAAGAGTTCTCTATATTAATCTTTTGTATTCTGCCTCTGGTAATTCCAAGAAATTCTCTTCCTCCAGAAGATTTATTGATTATTTTGGGAGCTTGCTGAAGCCATCGTGGACTGCCTCTTTATGTGATTTGATATTGACTGTTGTCTCTGAGCCATCAATAAGTTATTATAATTTTATTTTATATTTGTTTAGTGTGTCCTAGCTTTCTGTTTTGTTTTATTTTGATTTTATATGCCGAAATAGGCTGCTCGTGTGCGCTAGTTTGATTGTTGCCTCCTTTGAAGCTCTAACGTCCTGTCACCAGGTAGTTAGGTCTGTAACTAAGTATGTGTGCCGAGGAGTCCGTTAAATTTTCCTGTATGGATTCAGCTCAGGTGTCCAGGTAGTTGGTCACCAAGTGTGTGGTGTAGGCTCTCCCCTACACTCTTAGAGAGGCATGGGTGATTGGTGTAGGCACAGGTATCTGGCTGCAGAAAGGGGTCACGCTTTGAGCAAGGCAGGGGGCTGACGGCTGCCTCTGAGTGTCTGAAAGGAAAGCATGTGCCTGTTCCGTAGAGCGAGTAGGTAGTTGAGTTTTGCAGCCAGACTGTGAGCACTGTACTCTGTTGGTTGCAAGGACTGGGGGGCACGACTTATTCTTAGACCTCTGTAACAGGTGGCTAGGTGGCATGGGTGGAGCCACCAGTCCTCAAGCTTCTGATGTGGACAGGTAAGGCGCCTGCTTAAAGGGCAGAGCAGTGTCAAGCGTCAGAAACCTGCCACTTCACAGCTGAAACAGTTGAAGTTAGACTTCAGGTATTTATCCTGTTGTACTGTGGTGTTGAGGGCTTATGCTGTTGAGATGGGTCCACACAAGTCTATACAGGGGTGGAAGGCCCTCAAAGTCTGCAGACCCCTTATCCCTGTGCCTAGGCAAAGGAGCTGTGCCAAACCTGAGCTGGTAGCTTATTTTTTCCCTGTTTGTTAATTTGTTCCCTCTCCAAGGCTAGGAGAATGGGTCAGGGCACCTTATGGGTTCTACTTTTAGCCCAGGGGACTCACAGATGGTAGAATCCAGCAGGACCCGGTGCAGAGCAGGGAGGGAGGAGGTAAATGGGAGAGAGTTATTTTCCAAATGGGTTTTATTTTATTTTTTTTAAATCCCCGCGAAAGGCCAAATGCAAGTCCTTATCTTTAGCTACTTGGATGCTGCTTTTCACTGGTTTGGAGTGTCCAAGTAGAATCTCTGCTGCTGGATCTCTCTCGGTGTGGAAAGTGTCTCCTGAGCGAGCGAGTGGAACTGTATGCTTGCCTCACTGCGCACCCTGAGCCGATTGGGCTGAAGGGCTGTGTCTTCCGCTGGGTCAGGTCAGGCAACTCCTCACTGCTTCCAAACCGTCTCTCTCTCCCCCCGTCACTCAGTCTGATTCCTCAACTTTGCCTTGTTCAGGGCTCCTAGAGATTCACATATAATCAGTTCACTTGCTTTTTCAGGTCTTTGTTGTAAGAGGGACATAGGAAGCCATCTGACTACTCTGCCATCTTAGCCCCGCCTCCACCTGAACTGTATAATTATACATGACGATAGACAAGTGCCGCGAAATAGTCCTAACTTTCTTAGTATAGAATTTGGCTTTTACCATATGTATAGTTAGCACTCTTTCATATGAAAAGGAAAGAAAACTCAACCCAAACTGGTTTAAGGAAAAAGCAAACATTCTGGCTGAGGTGTGGTTTGCTATAGGTGTTTAAACGATGTCATGAGGATCCAGATCCTCCATCTCTATTTCTAGGTTCCAGTTTTTCTGGGTTGACTTCATTTTCAGATAGATTCTCCCCTTGTGTTGGCAAGATGATTGCAGCAGTTTAAGCCTCACCTTGTAGGAACTTCAAGTCCATAGAAGACTATTCATTCTGGACCATAACAGGATTAATAAGATTAGCTCTAGTCACCTTAGCTTGAGTCATTTGTCCAGTCCTGACCAATCACAGTTTCAGGCCTGGTCTGAAACATCCCTGGAGCTGAGATGTTTCTAACCTTACCAGAAACACATTGCTGATTGGGTAGCAGGTGGTTCTCTCAAACAAAGTCAGAATGAGGAAAGAAGATACTGGGTGACAAAAGCAATACATGTCTAGTATGCCACATTGAAGGCACTTACCTATGTTTATTCTTCAGTGACAGAGCTTGTATTTGTGGTATATAGAGGGGTTTGTTTTGATTATTTTGATTTAGAGGATTGAATTGTAGAAAACTGGTATTTTATAAACCCCTCCTCTCCCTACTTATCTTTATCCTACACCAGGAATTGGTGTAGGGCATCTTGGTTCCTACAAGATGGTGATCTCCTCATCACTTCCAAGTATTTAAGTAGATGCTTAAATAAACATTATTCGAAGATGTGGTTATAAAAGGACTGTAAGAAATAAATATGAAGTTGAACTAGGAGATCTTGTAGTTACCCTATGAGTTCTGTTTTTTAAAAGCAACTTGATAATTTCTATAAGTTTCTTTTTAATTAAGCAGTTTTATGAATTACTGAAGTATCATTTCAGCAAATTTATGATCCAGTAAAAAGATAAGTGTTTTAATAATCATATCAGACTGAATATGGCAGGTGAGATCCCACCTCAACACCTTCTTAGAATGACATTTAGTCTCTCTATGATCTGTTCTCTGTCTACCCTTCGGAAACCCTAGTAGAGTAGTGGTTAAGAGCTACTGCTGCTAACCAAATGGTCAGAAGTTCAAATCCACCAAGCGCTCTTTGGAAACCCTATGGGGCAGTTCTACTGTCCTATAGGGTGGCTATGAGTCGAAATCGACTCGACGGCAATGGGTTTACGTTTTTTTTGGTATGATCTGTTCTCAGCCCACCCTTCTAGATATTTCTACCACTATACCCCTACATAAACTTTCTACTAGAGTGCTATTGCTTACTTGCTTCCTTCTGAACACATCTTTTTATTTCTGGCCTGCATATTCTTGCTCATAATATTCTCTCTTTTTAAAATGCCATTTTCCTCCACTCTGCTCCATTCTACCTTTGCTTGCTGTCTGCTTTCTTCAAGGCCCAGTTAAGAACTGACCTCTTCTGTGGAACCGGAGCCTTCTCGGACTGAAACCCCTCCCACTCAAAGTGATCTTTCTCTGAATGCCATACTGGTTGCGCTATTCACTAAGTCCTTACCATATTTGTCTTGTTTATCTTTTCAAGTATGTATAACTTCCACCTCCCCAGTTAGGATGTATACTCTTTAAAGTCTGGTACCTAATTTGACCCAGTTTTGGAGTTTATGAGCTTATTAAGAAGAGAGCTTACATGTCTTTGGGAATAAATAAGAAAAGGACAACTTTGAGAAGTCAGTCTTCTGAGAGCATTGATGTATTTTTAAAATACATATAACACAAAAGACTTTTTTGTTTTTTAAACTTAATGCATGGAGAGGATAGGACATTGGAAATATGGAATTAAATGTTAATTCAAGTGGCAAAGAGGTGAAGATTCTTTTCCCAGAGGCAGTGACATGTAGTGAAGAACTTGACTCTGGAGCCAGAATGTTTGGGTTTATATCCCAGCACCATCACTTATGTTTAACCCTTGACATTGAACTTAATCTCTTTCAGTTCCAGTGTCCTCATCTATAAAATAAAGGTACTAAAAGTGCCTACATAGGGGTATTTTGATGATTAAATGAGTTAAATGCAAACTACTTGAATAATGCCTACTGTCTTAGTCATCTAGTGCTGCTCCAACAGAAATACCACAAGTGGATGACTTTCACAAAGAGAAATTTATTTTCTCACAGTCTAGTAGGCTACAAGTCCAAATTCAGAGTGTCAGCTCCAGGGGAAGGATTTCTGTCTCTGTCGGCTCTGGAGGAAGGTCCTTCCTTGTGTGGTGCATCTATCTTCCCTTGGTCTGGAAGCATCTCAGCGCAGGAACCTCAGGTCCAAAGGACGCGCTCAGCTCCTGGCACTGCTTTCTTGGTGGTATGAGGTTCCAGTGTGTCTCTGCTCACTTGTCTCTTTTATATCTCAAAAGAGATTGCATTAAGACACTATCTAATCTTGTCAACCTCATCAGTATAACCTCATCACAGTGATAGAATTTACAGCACATAAGGAGATCACATATAATCTCATCACAGTGATAGAGTTTACAACACATAAGGAAATCGCATTAGATTACACAATCATACAACACTGGGAATCACAACCTAGCCAAGCTGACAGATATTTTTGGGGGACACAACTCAATCCATGACACCTACCTATGTAAGAATTTGATAAATATTAGTTGCCGTTACTAATACAACAACTAGTACTCCTACCATTCCCACTCCCAGTGCCTGGCATTCTAATAGTGCTCAATAACAATTGATTAAATTAGGAAATAATTGAATGAAATTAACAAACAAATAGGTGGCATACAGTTTTTTTTATTCTATTACTATTTTTTGAGTACAACATATTATCTATTAGGCACTGTGGGGTATGAGCTCTTCAAATTGGAGAAGAGATTCAATGATGGTAGCAACATACTTTTTAAATATATATGTGTACGCACAACTGTGCTAGGTTATTTTCTTTTATTATTTTAGGTTCTTATAAAATATATCCTTTTGTCCTCGATTTGTAGATGAGGAAGCTTTCTACTACATAACACTGCTTCCCAATCAAACACTTGGCTTCGTGGTATTTGCATGTTCTGCTTTTCCGTTGAAATTCACCTCTACTTTAACCATTAAATTACAGTGCCTTGGCCTTGTCATTACTAAGAATTGTACTACCTTCCCTATATTGAATTAAAAAGTATTTTCTGTTTGACCACGGTTTTTTTATTGTCAACATCTACCACTTCGCTTCTTCTGAACTCTTATTTTGGTCTGAGCTCTACTCTTTTTTTTCCTGCTCATTAGTACTTTTCTAATTTTCCTTCTCATTCGCCGGTGTAGGCTTTATGGTCTGCTTTTTCAACATTGATTTTGTTATCACTCTTAGAATTTCTTGTGCTGGGACTTTTGTGCTGTATACCATCCTGGTCTCCATTCTTCAGGGTCCCTATTGTCTGTTTTCTTTGCTTCTAGCACTGTTAGAGGTCACAAAAGCAAGATGGCTCTGTCTATCACAATTTTAATTTTGTCTGACTTTAATTGCATATCCATTACTACTTAACAGTCTTCTTATTGACTTCTTGTTGACTTCCAATTGAATCTCCACAGTGGATTCTTTTTCATTAGTATTGAGTATCTAGTTACAGCCTGATTCCTTCTTTATCGAAAAGAGACTCTTCAACATTTCTTAGTGACTTCACATACACTTCTCTGCTTCTCGTATTTTAAAGAAAAAATATTCTCCTTTCCCAATGTTAATGCTACACCCATGATGCTTCCTGTTAGATTGTGACTTTACTCCTTCTCCCTCTAGCAGCCTCCAGCATAGATTCACCTAAAACTTATGCATATATAGATGACTTTTGTTTTTTCCCCTTAATCTCTATATCTCTTTTCATATGTAACTTTAGAACTACATTTCTTCCTTTCGGATTTTACCAGTTAGATGTTTCTCTAGGTCTCAAACTGAACATGGCTAATTCTGAGTTTGTCATCTCTTTCCTCCCCATACCTATCTCTTTTTCTAGTTTTTCTGTTTCTGCTAATGACAGCATTATTCTCTGAGCCATTGATGTTTGAAAGTTGAGAGTCTTTTTAGGTAATAACTTCTAACCTGCCAGACCTGGGGGCTCTTCATTTACAGAATGACTTATATCTGTCCTCACACTTTGGCTATCTTTGCCACAACCCTAGTTCAGGTTTTTGTTACAAATTACCTGCACTATTTCTCGTTTCATGCTTTTACTTGTGCTGTTTTCTCCAAGTCCTCACCAGTCCCAGTCCTCAAATTTGTCTCTGTCAGATTCTTTCTAATCATTCAAGGCCCAGCACACCTATTACTTGTTTTTTCCATCCTTTTCTTATCAGTATAATAAAAAGCAGTCTTACTTAACCTCTGCTGCACTTTCTACTTCCTGGTAGCCCATATAACATTCTAAAAAACACCAGTTGCTGTCAAGTTGATTCCAACTAATGGCATACCCATGTGTGTCAGAGTAGAACAGTGCCCCATGGGTTTTCAATGGCTAGTTTTTCAGAAGTAGATCACGAGGTCTTTGGGTGGACTAGAACCACCAGCCTTTCAGTTAGCAGCCAAGCACATTAACTGCTTACACTGCACACTCCATATAATATTCTACTTTATAATAATAACAGCCACAACTAGTGTTTGTTAGGTGCCGTCGAGTAGGTTCCGACTCATAGCAACCCTAATATACAACAGAATGAAATACTACTTGATCCTTGGCATCCTCACAATCGTTGTTATGCTTGTCAATCCAAGTAAAATGAAATCCTTGGCAACTTCATTATTTTCGCCGTTTATTGTGATGTTGCTTACTGGTCCAGTTGTGAGGATTTTTGTTTTCTTTATGTTGAGGTATAATCCATACTGAAGGCTGTGGTCTTTGATCTTCATCAGTAAGTGCTTCAACTCCTCTTCACTTTGAGCAAGCAAGGTTGTGTCATCTGCATATCGCAGGTTGTTAATGAGTCTTCCCCCAATCCTGATGCCCTGTTCTTCATATAGTCCAGCTTCTCAGATTATATGCTCAGCACACAAATTGAATAAGCATGGTGAAAGGATACAACCCTGATGCACACCCTTCCTGACTTTAAACCACGCGGTATCCCCTTGTTCTGTTGGAACGACTGCCTCTTGGTCTATGTACAGGTTCTTCATGAGCACAATTAAGTGTTCTGGAACTCCTGTTCTTTGCAGTGTTGTCCATAATTTGTTATGATCCACACAGTCAAATGCCTTTGCATAGTCAATAAAACACGGGTAAACATCTTTCTGGTATTGTCTGCTTTCAGCAAAGCTCCATCTGACATCAGCAATGATATCCTTCGTTCCACATCCTCTTCTGAATCTGGCTTGAATTTCTGGCAGTTCCCTGTCAATGTACTGCTGCAGTCGGTTTTGAATGATCTTCAGCAGAATTTTACTTGTGTGTGATATTAATGATATTGTTTGATAATTTATGCATTCTGTTGGATCACCTTTCTTTGGAATGGGCGCAAGTATGGATCTTTTCCAGTTGGCCAGCTAGCTGTCTTCCAAATTTCTTGACATAGATGAGTGAGCACCACCAGCGCCACATCCATTTGTTGAAACATCTCAGTTGGTATTGTGTCGATTCCTGGAGACTTGTTTTTTGCCAGTGCCTTCAGTGCAGCTTGGACTTCTTCCTTCAGTACCATTGGTTCTTGATCATATGCTGCCTCCTAAAATGGGTGAAAGTCGACCAAATCTTTTTTGTACAGTGACTCTTTGTATTCCTTCCATCTTCTTTTGATGCTTCTTGGTTCATTCAGTATTTTGCCCATAGAATCCTTCACTATTGCAACTTGAAGCTTGAATTTTTTTCTTCATTTCCTTCAGCTTGAGAAATGTCGAGCATGTTCTTTCCCTTTGCGTTTCTAACTCCAGGTCTTTGCACATTTCATTATAATACTTTACTTTGTCTTCTCAAGGTGCCCTTTTAAATCTTCTATTCAGCTTTTTTACTTCATTTCTTCTGTTTGCTTTAGCTACTCTTTATGTTTAAGAGTAATTTTCAGAGTCTGTTCTGACATCCATTTTGGTATTTTCTTTCTTTCCTGGCTTTTTAATGACCCTTTGCTTTCTTCTTGTGGGATGTCCTTGATGTCATCCCACAACTCGTCTGGTCTTGGTCATTAGTGCTCAATATGTCATATCCATTCCTGAGATGGTCTCTAAATTCAGGTGGGATATACTCAGGGTTGTATTTTGGCTCTCATGGACTTACTCTAATTTCCTTCAGCTTCAACTTGAACTTGCATATGAGCAATTGATGATTTGTTCCACAGTTGGCCCCTGGCCTTGTTCTGACTGATGATATTCATCTTCTCTGTCATCTCTTCCATAGATATAGTCAATTTGATTCTTGCGTATTCCATCTGGCGAGCTCCACATGTATAGTCACCGTTTATGTTATTGAAAAATGGTATTCACAATGAAGTTGTTGGTCTTGCAAAATTCCATCATGCGACCTCCAGAGTCATTTCTATCACCAAGACCGTATTTTCCAACTACCAGTCCTTCTTCATTTCCAACTTTCGCATTCCACCCACCGGTAATTATCAATATATCTTGATTGCATGTTTGATCAATTTCAGATCAACTAGCATTAGAGCACTTCTTATGTGCCACAAACTGTGCGGGCTTTACATGCTTTATCTCTTATAATAACATATAACTGATTTCTGCCTCAGAGATTGTAAATTTCATGAGAAGAGAGAGAAAGAGAAAGCGAGAGAGAACCTATATTACTGATAGTATGTTTCCAAGTACCTTGGGCAAAGCCCAACAGCTATCCAAACTTCTGACTGTGGTTTGAGAGGCAGCATGTTATAGCAGAAATGCTTTAGAGCCAGGCCAACCAGAATTTGGGTTCTGGCTCTGCCCTCTTACTAGCTGTGTAATCTGGGGCATGTACTAAATTTCTTTCAAGCCTCAGTTTCCTCATCTTTAAAACTAGGTATGAAAACTCAACAGAATAACTGTGTTAAGATATTATAATATCCCCCCAACATATAAAGCAGAGCACATAGAAAGTACTTAACAAATATTAGTTCCATTCTGATTAAATGTAAATCCATCCAGATTATCTCTTCTGTCTTTTTCCTTTCCTTCTCTTTCCTCTCTTCCCATTGCTCCTGCTCCTTTGTGGGTATCAGAAATTGTAACTAGGATAGTCTGAGGATAGGAGAAGACAACTAAATTCCTCTTTATCCTTTCAAATCCTATGGAAGTTGAGTTTCCAATAGTCATTTGAAATTTGTTGTATATTAATTTGTGGTATCTTTTTATGTATTTACACCCAACTAAATTAGGAAGCTTCTTGAAGCGAGGCTAGAAGGGCTGCTGAATTTCTTAATTCCTTCTTCTTATCCTGTAAAAGATGTTCAGTGGATGTTTGATACTGATTAAAGGAGGGAAACCATTCAGATTCTTTGTCTACCCTAGTAACGTTTAGTGGAGTTCCTGGGTAGCACAAATAGTTAAGCACTCAGCTGATAACCAAAAGGTTGGTGGTTCGAGTACACCCAGAGGCACCTTAGAAGAAAGGCCTGGTTATCTACTTCTGAAAAAATCAGCCATTGAAAACCCTATGGAGCATAGTTCTACTCTGACTTATGTGGGGTTGCCATGAGTTGGAATCCACTTGATGGTAACTGATTTGGTTTGGTTATTAAACTTTAGGACAGACTGAATGCTGAGAGATTGCTAATCAAGGAATTGATCACTGGAAGGAGACTCAGTCAATACGATGTTACATCCTATAGGTTTTATAGTATCCTATATCCTATATAGGGTTCCTATGAGTCAGAATTGACTTGGATGACAGCGAGGTTTTTTTTGGTTTATATTGTGTAAGATAAGTGAATTATAACAGCTTGTCTGGATGACATACAGATGTAAAAATAAACCTTATTAACTTGAGTAAATTTGGGCCCATTTTAGGAAAAGCTCTCACAGCCCAGGATGCTGATATGTAAAGTATTATATCATGATGTTACCGTATTTTTACACAAATAATGTGAGAGTTATCTCTTTTTTTGCCAACTGCACCCTCCCCCCACCCCACGAAGTATTTTCGTAAGTGTGCTGTGCTGTAAGTGCACTATGCTAATTTTTAGCATAGTTCACTTAGGAAAATACCTGGGTGGGGAGGAGAGCATGGTTGGCAAAATAACATAAAACATGCACATTATTTGTATATAAATAGGATACTTAAATGTGGGCAAACATAAAGCCAGGTATAAATTTATTATGTTTATAATCTTATGGAACTGCACATCCAAAAGAAAAATTCAAATTAAATACACACAAAACACAAAGCAGTAAAATCTAAATTAATGTTAATTTGATTTGATGAATGTGGGTCAGTAGGTATAAAACGTCAGCAACCAACAAATCTCAACCTGCAATGTGAAAATGGTACTATTAGGATATAGGTTCTTTGTAAGTTTCACATGCATACGCTATTGTGTGGAATGTGATGACTATCATGTTACCACTTTTCTCTTGTCTAACTACTGGGGAAACTTATTTGTACAGCACATACCATGAATTCATTTGGCTTTCACACAGATGCATATTTACATGGTTAAAGCTGTTGTGTGACAAAGTAGTAGTGCTTGATGCCAAGGAGATTATAAACACGGACAGTGGAAATGAAATGACTCGGTCGCACTTGGTTTTTAGGTTGGTACCGAGCTAATTCAGTGTATGGTTACACTAATGTTCATAGATTATCAGAAGTGGAAGTATAGAAGATTGTAGCAGAGACTTAGAGATTCCTGTTGAAAACACTCCTGTAGGTGCTTTGAGTGGTGTAGAGCTTTAGTGTTCTACTTTTATGCTATAAACGAGTCGATATTTAAAATATTTTATACTAAATGGCTTCTGTGATTATTCTTTGGGCCAAGAAATTGGGCTGTGATTTTTCCTCTTACGAAGAATTTATATAGGCTAGTATAGACTGAATCTTAGAAAATTATCCAATTGAAATTTCATTGCTACTGTCTTGTTATTTTATAATTTCCCCCCTTTACTATTTGTTCACTATTGACTGGCTTTGATCTCAAGCCCCTAGAGAGGAAGGACATGATATATTGTGTAAGAATATGGGTAAGGGAGGGCGCTGAGAGATACAGGTAGGCTGTTAGAAATTTCACCAACCAGAAATGCTATTGAATCTGTGGGTAAAACATCATTATACATAAAGGAGATGTGATAGAATTCATATTGCAAATCCTTATCAAGGCTGCAAAATCAACAGAGTCATTCTGAAGCCTTTTTTCTGAAGAAGATATTTTAGTATGATAATTATGTATCTGCCAAACTTTTATAATAGGCAAACAGAAATTTAGTATTTAAGGTGTAGTTTAGGAGAGTAGCTGAGAAATTAATCTTTAACATTAATATATCCTGATTCCACCCTAATTTACTATAATGGCTTATGTGTCTAACTGGGTAACTAAGGTTAATGGAAATCTTTTGTGTGCTTGAGTGTTAAGCTACTTCACTGAAGATTAGTGTTTAGAACATACATTTCCATCTCTCAATTTGTAAAGATATGTTAACTACTACTGTATTGTTTCCCTTGGCTTCATTAGATTTTATTTTTTGTATCACATAGACAAATAGATGTGTTTTGTTCTTCTCCCTTGAAGCCATTTGTTTCCCAAAGGAAATTATTGCAGTATAGATGTGTCAGCCCTTCCACAGGTAAAGTGGTATGGAGAAATAGCCAGTTGGGTTTCCTGTAACAAAGGAAGATTCCCCTGAGGGCCGTTGCCAATGTCTTTGCCATTAATGAGGGCAGACAAATTTCTGGCTTCTAAATTGGAACTTAGCATTCTAGGATTCATTTTTCTTATTGTTTCTATTGT
This sequence comes from Trichechus manatus latirostris, assembly GCF_000243295.1. Taxonomy (NCBI): domain Eukaryota; kingdom Metazoa; phylum Chordata; class Mammalia; order Sirenia; family Trichechidae; genus Trichechus; species Trichechus manatus. The sequence goes on along the minus strand of NW_004443951.1, from coordinate 4,000,627 downwards.
ACTAGTCGTGTGTTGTCTACCTTGAACCCTCAGGAAGCAATGAAGAATAGATGGTCCAGTTTTATAGACAGCCGAAGGTTATTCCTTTATTTATTCTGTTTTTAGGGAAATCTTTTAGAACTTACTCTATATTTTCATGCCTTCTCTTTATAAAAATAAAGTTTAAAAAACTTTTTAAAGTAGGGCACGCTCAGTGCAGAACATACAGAGAATTCAGAAAAGTTATTTGGCAAATATTTATTGAGCACTTCTTTGTTCCATGCACTATACTTGATGTAGAGGATATAACTGTGAATCAACTATACATGATCTTTGCCTTTATGGAGTTCAGTCTAGTATAAAGAAAAGAAAAATCATAACGAGGGTGAATTTTTTAAAAACTGCAATAAAATAATGACATAATAATATATGCTTCTTATAATTTTTTTAAAACAAGGCAGAAGCATATAAAATAAAAGTAATACCTTTTCCCACATCCTTGCCCTAGGGATAAACTTGTAGTTCTCATTTGTTAACTTCCTAATACCGATGAATAGATAAAAAGATGGAGCATTCACAATGAAAAGTAATTACATAATACAAAGCAATTTCACACATCTTGGCAAGGAATTGTGTATGTCTAACCAAATTTGAAAACTCAAGTGTTTTAATGAAATATATATATTGTTTCAGAAGAAAGTTAACCGACTGACGCAGAATTTCACGTTTGAAAATCAGGGCAATAATACCTATCTAATTTAAAAAATTAAATTGTACTAAAAGGCTCATATAGAAAAACAGTGACCTCCTGTCTTGCTTTCACTGTTTTGCCCCTTAGACTAGCCATTTTCAACTCTTTTACCTGCTTATTCTGCTATTTTCATAGCATAGTACCTGGCACTTCATTCATTCAACAGACGTTTATCAAACACCAAATACATGCTGGTTCCTGTGTCAGAAATACTGAGGATACAGTGGTGAACAAGACAACACAGTGTCATAGCCATTGTGGTTTGCACAGATGGTTTTGATAATGCATGGAGAATTGCAAGCAGTCTACAAACAAACTTTTGGCACATAGTTGCCCTGATCATAAGGTAGGGACTGCTTGTACCATATGACAAGTGGTGTATTTATTTCATCTGTGTGGAAATTTATTGGCTGACTTTAGTTTTGAGACTTCTAGATGCTGGTCACAAAATAGTAAAGCTAGATATCTTGCTTCAGAAAGTTGTCTTTTAATATTACCTGCTCCAGCCATTTTGAGTTGCTAGGCAAATGCCTAGGGGATATATGATTTGACTTCTTATATTTTTTTCTTCCTTTTTTATCTATTGCTACCAAAAGTATTTGTTATCTCTGTCCAAGATGACATCAGAGCAGAATGTGATTTTTTAGGTAACATTATTGGGTTCTCTAGAAGAAATAATTTTGAAAGTAGTACATGAATTCTGTATAGTTATTTTTTTCTTTCCACCATAGTAGCTATAGGTAGAGTTTGCCTATTTTTGACTCAGGACTTCTTGCTGTTTTAAAAACATCTCCTCTCCCAACGCCCCACCAAATCTTAGTGTTTTGATATTTCTCAATTGTTTTTATACCTCTTGATCACCATATTTTATTTTTTATCCTGAACAGGCAGAAAATTAACTGCTAGAAAAGCAGATACAAAAGGAAAATTTAAAAGGGTATTAGTGAGGCTTAGACATTGACCTTGCCCATCTGGCGAAATTAAAGTATTTTTTCTCCATTTCTGTTTATAGTTAAATTCATATTTATCACAAAATTGATGTTTATTTCTAGAATCATTTACGATAGGAAATCCATTATTTGAGCACCTGATATGTGCCAAGCATTCTTTGAAATACTGAGGATATAGGGTTGAACAAAATCATATGGTATCCTTACCTCGTTGAGCTTACAGTCTAGTGGAGAAAAGAAACATTCATTAAAGAATAGCAGAAATAGAAAGCAGAATAGTGGTTGTTGGAGTTAACTGCAGAAGGGCACAAAGAAAATTGTAGGATGATGGGTATGTTCTTATGTCTGATTGTCACGGTGTTTATATATGTGCATACATTTGTCAAAATATATTGAACTGTATATTTTAAATGAGTGCATCTTTACTATATGTAAATCATGACTAGAAAAGTTGATTAAAAAGAATAACACAAATATAATGTAAAATGATAGCTGTGATAAGTTCCACAAAGGAGAGTTACATGGACTGTAAGAACATGTAATAGGAAGACTTGAAGTAGGCAGGGAGATCTGGAAAAACTTCACTGAGCTGAGTAGAAGTTAAATAAGTGAAAAGTGGGAATTGGTGTCAAGGGGACAGTATTAACAGAAAAAACACCATGTGCCAAGTCCTTGAGGTTTGAGGGTGCATGGCAAATTAAAGAAACTTGAAAAAGGCCATTGTGTGGAGGTGCAAAGTGTAAGATGGAGCTAGGAGTTAGAGGCTACATCTTGCAGGCTCTTGTTCAAGATTTGAAGTTGTATCCTAAGCACAATGGGAAGCCACTGAAGTTCTTTAACTGGAGTGGGGTGGGGGGAGCGATGTGAGTAATTAAATTGTTTTGGAACTAGTACTCTGGCTACCGGATTCAGAATTGAGTGGAAGGGCCACAGTAGATTCAGGAAGACTTCAGTAAGGAGATAATTGCAAGAGACTGGGACTTGTAATAGGGTAGTGGTGATGGAGAGAAGTGGACTGAATTGAGAATGTATTTACCCATAAAAAAAAAAAAGCTGTTGCCGTCGAGTCGATTCCCACTCATAGCAACCCTATAGGACAGAGTAGAACTGCCCTATAGAGTTTCCAAGGAGCACCTGGTGGATTCCAACAGCCGACTTCTTGGTTAGCAGTGGTAGCTGTTAACCACTACACCACCAGGGAAAAAATGGTAAGACTTGATGATGGGTTGAATATGGAATGAGGGAGTTGTCAAGAGGACTGCTAAATTTATGGTTTGCATGTTAGGATGGATGGGGTGGTTTCATATACCGAGGTAGGGGTAACAGTGGACGAGGGCCAGGCTTTTGAGGAGTGGGTCCAGGAAGAAGACAGTGCATTTGGCATGGGGTATTTTGAAGCATTTACATAAAACTAACTAAAGATATCTTCAACATTGAGTATAGCAGTTGAGCTTACTTATTCAGCAAGCATGTATTGAGCTCTTTGTGCAGTGTGCACTGTGCTAGTTTTTGTAGGGGGTACCAGTAGAGCTACAAAAATTAATTAGATACATAGGAGTTCAGTGGGGGGAGAGGGATAGGTATATAAATAAACATAAGGAAAACTAGTAAGAGCAGAAAAGGAGATTGTCTTCCAGATCAGTAGATCAGTGTTTTTACCTGTGATTTCCTGCAGTTTGGATGATTTTCTGTCGAGGTCCTCTTAAGTCCTTTTTTTTTAATTGTACTTCAGGTGAAGGTTTACAGAACAAATAGTTTCTCATGAAACAGTAGTACAGTAGTACACATATTGTTTTATGGCATACTGGTTAACAACCCCACAACATGTCAACTCTCTCCCTTCTCGACCTTTTTTTTTTTTTTTTTTGGTAAAAATATACATAGCCAAAGATACACCATTTAAAAAATTTCTACAGGCACAGTTCAGTGACATCAACTATGCTCTTCCAATTCTGCTGCTATTCTCACTTTAGATGAAGGCTTACAGAACAAA
>NW_004443951.1:3910821-3996773 GCF_000243295.1 Trichechus manatus latirostris | reverse complement strand
GAGTTAGAATTATGTTCTACATCCTTCTCCAGCTCTGTCCAGAACCCTCTGTTGTGATCCCAGTCAGAGCAGTCATTGGTGGTAGCCGGGCACCATCTAGCTGTACTCAGTCTGATGGAGGCCTTGGTAGCTGTGGTCCATTAGTCCTTCAGTTAAGTCCTTACTTTTTATCTAATTTGAAATTATGCCATTTGTGAAGCATCTTCACAAGCCACCTACCTTCTTTATGGGGCTGCAGCACAACAACAGGCCCACGATGTCTCACCGGATTAATAATATAAAACATATGCCCCCAAGCTTTTGTTTATGATATAGTGTCCTTTCCTCACCCCCTCTCCTTCCCCCAACGCGACACAAACAACTTTCAGGAAGTAAGCAAAATCAGTTTTCAAGATGAAACTTCCGGGCCCAGGCTCCACAGTTGCAAAAATATTGGTGATGGCCAGCTAGAAGCCGGTGTGTGTAGGTGTGCGTTTTATGTCTGTGACCGGGATCTTCTCCAGTCGCCACCCAATGGGAATATGCGGGACTGGAGCCCCACTGCTAAGCTGAGCTCCCCCGAATAACAATCTCCCATTCCTGGCGGCAGTGCCGGCGCTGCGAGGCTGGCGCGGCGGGGCGGCGGCGGCGGCGTGTCCCGAGGAGTAGATCCTGGCGCAGGCGCCCGGCGCCAGCCCCCTACCCGCAAGGTGAGCCCTGGCCCCTGCTAGGAGTCAGTCCCCTGGGGTCCGGTTTGGGAGCGGGCCCTCTCCTCTTCAAGCTGGCTCCCTCCTGCCTCTCCTCCCAACCGCCAATCGTCAGCCACTCACCTCCCTTACAGCAGGTGACCCATGGCCAATCGCCAGGGGTCTCTTTGCCAGGAGCCGGCAGGGCCAGCCAATCGGGGCGGCCCCTAGGACTGGGCTGGGGAGGGATAGGGGTAGGGGTGAAGGGGGTGTCTCGGGGGAAGGGCTGAACCTTAGGCTGGACCGACTACGCCGCAGCAGAGGATCCGGTCGAGGGGGGAGAAAAAGGGGTGCTCGGGAGCAGCCCCCGGCTCCCTCCCCTGGAGGCACAGAGAGGGCGGGGGCCCTGGCGAATGGCTTTCTTGCTGGCAACTTGTGGAGTGAGTAGACCCTGAGGGTCTGGGAGAGGGGCCGGCCCCAACCCCTGAGTCCCCGGGGTCCCTGCTGCTTACCCGGGGTCAGGCCGTGGGCGCGAATGTCGCTCTGCTCCCTGCCTCCCTCCCGCCGCCCTCTGGGATGTGTTGGAAGCCTTGGCCGCCCGGGGCCCCTCTCCTCGGGGAGCTCTCACTTCTTCGGCCGAGAAGGGTTGGAAGCTGAGGGTGGGGGCCTTCTGTTCCAGCGAGAGGGCCTTCGCTACCAAGCCAGGCTTTGAAGTGAATCTCTTTAATTGCTGGATTCATTTTTGTAAAACTATTTTTTCCTTTCGAAAACTGTTTCAGAATATTATTTAAACACAAAAAGTTAAGCTTTTTCTTAATGTGGACGCTTGATTTTGACCAGTTGCCCATTAATAGAATCTCCAGTTGCAGGCCAAACATTTTTTTGTTTTTATTTTTGGCACTGTGTTCTTGGCTGGCCCTGTATTTTTGTGTGAAATAACTGTGGATGTTATTATATGTGTGTGAGGGGGGGCGGGGGGAGATGGTTTTATGCCTTTTGGGTAGCGTATGCAAAAGTATTGAGAACTTTGGAATAATTTTATGGGTTTACATAACAACTGAAGGGAAAGGTTTAGGTTCTTGGCTCAGCTTAGGTGTGGAAATTTGAGTATAATGAACAGATCAGGAACCATATTTATGTCTTCATGCACTTTTTGTTGGCTTTCATACTACCCAAGTATTTTTATGAGTGTTTGAGAAATGTGTTAAACAAGAATACTTTTGCTAGTTTAAGGTGACGTTTAGTTTTGCTTGTTTATGGTCTTTAAGCTACTTGCTTTTAGCTGTATTCAGGAAATTAAAAACAAATCAAGTAATTATCTCCTAGTTTCTCAGTGGAGACACTAGGGAGGAACCTTAGAATAGTAGTAGTTGCAGTTTTAAGAGCTTTTGTAGTGAACGTTAAAACTGAAGATTCTCGTGCAGTTAGCTATGAATCATCTCTCAGAGCATTGCCTATATTAAACAGAGTAGCTGATGAAACCTTTGATGAATAGTGTTAGCATCTCATTCTGTGTAGCCCAGCAGGGAACAACTTAAATAAAAATACCTTACTTTTCGAAGTCTAGGAAAGGTATATATCACTAAAAAACAGATGTTTAGTGTGAGCGCTTAGGATGGGAAACAAGAAAGAGATACCAGAGAAGCCGGATCTGTTTCCATAAGTGTTCTGAGTTTGGTTTTGACAAAGATGACATTGTACTTGAAGTCCTTTTCAATAAATACTAGGTTTCAAAGGCTATTGGTCACATCCATTTTGGTATTTCTCAAGTTCTAGATGGTATTATTTTTCTTTTTTTTAATATGAAAAGATTTTATTTGGTAATAATCTAACCACTGGGCCATCCCTAATTCATCCCCAGCTGATACGAAGATCAGTGGGGAATTTCGTTCAAAATGTATGATTCAGGTAGGAGAAAACATTGTGATACCACTGTGTTCTTTTATTCTGGAAAGCAAATTCTAGGCTGTCCCTTGGGAGATGTTGACTCTCCACATCCCTCACCTAGACTTTTGCAAAAATCTTCTAACTAGTCTCCCTGTCACTGGACTCCCTTTAGCCATGCTTATAATCCAAAAAACAAATCCTACCGACTTACTCTCATGCTTAAAAATCTGTTTGGAGGGTCCTCCCTTGCCAAAGTACAGCTGCCTGACATGTCCTTTAAGACGCACAATCTGGTCCTACTTTGTGTCTCTGGAGTCTGGACTCAGCTCCAGGAGCTCCACCCAAGGCGTCCACTCTAGCACTGTGAACTATTTCTCATTTAGAACATGCCATGGCCTCTCATGGCATCTCTTTAAAATGTTGAAAAGCAAAGATGTCACCTTGAAGACTAAGGTGCGCCTGACCCAAGCAATGGTGTTTTCAATCGCCTCATATATGTGCGAAACCTGAACAGTGAATAAGGAAGACCAAAGAAGAATTGACGCCTTTGAATGTGGTGTTGGCAAAGAATATTGAATATACCATGGACTGCCAAAACAGCAAACAAATCTGTCTTGGAAGAAGTACAACCAGAAAGCTCCTTAGAAGCAAGGATGGCGAGACTACATCTCACATACTTTGGACATGGTATCAGGAGGGATCAGTCCCTGGAGAAGGACATCATGCTTGGTAAAGTACAGGGTAAGTGAAAAAGAGGAAGACCCCCAATGAGATGGATTGACACGGTGGCTGCAACAATGGGCTCAGGCATGACAATGATTGTGAGCATGGCACAGAACCAGGCAGTGTTTCATTCTGTTGTACATAGGGTCACTGTGAGTCAGAATTGACTTGATGGCACCTAACAACAATGTGGCCTCTTATAATTCTTTGTCCTTTCATAGCCTTTTCCCTCTGTTTAGGATTACCCTACTATACCTCAGATGATGAATCTTCAGTTCTTCCTTAACACAAAGCTGGTATATTACCTTTTCTATGCTGTCTTCCATCCTCCACACACAGCGAGTTAGAGTTACTCTTGTCCTTTGCGTGTTACTACGACACTTTGTTCATATCTCTGTATTATAGCCCTGGTTAGGTTGTGTTACACATTTTTGTTCACACATCTGATTCTTGGATTAGGCTCTAACTTCCTAGAGATCATAGGGTTCTTGCTCAACTTTGTATCACTAGTCCATCGCCTGGCACATGGTAGGTGTTCAACGAATGCTTGTTATATGATCAAAATGGTGACTTAATGATGTCTTAAGTGTGAAACCTTTGTCTTATTTGTGCTGGAGTTAGGTTTATCCCTGAGAGTTGGAAATATTCCCTAGGCCACCAAACTCACTGGTTGCTATCAGAAATGAGAGGGGATTGGAGAAAATGTTTAGAAACAGTGTTATAAGTGGTGGGCAGATTTCCAGGTAACTACTCTCAAATCCATATAATCTCTAACATAGTTGAAAGAATATTAATAGTACTAAACAAAAAAACCCGTTGCCATTGAGTCAGTTCTTTCTCTGCATAAATTGGTTCTGTGGTACTGTTAGTGTCATAGGAAAAATAGCATGTTGCTGGCTAGAGAAGTTTTTGGAAGGGGTGAAATTTGAGCTGATTTGCTGTTTTCTCTAATGTCCTTAAAAATGTCCTTTGAATATGATGGTATATCTGGCACATAATAGATATTCAGTAAACATTTGTGTCATGAGTGAATGGTAGTGGTTGTGTCTGTGTGTGCACATGTACACGCAAGCTAGGTAGCTAGATGAATAATAGAACTGTATTCCTTCTGACATGGAAGTTCATTTCTTTCCAGAGACACTTTAAGAACTTTGTTTCTTTACTATATTGACTAAGCCACTCATTTTGTTTTCTTCCAAAATATGCCACCTCAACCAAGTTACAATGCTTACTCTGTTGTTTCTTTGCATTCTCTGCATTCCAGAGCATGTTTTTAAATCTGGTTTCATTAGTCTTTCTTACTCAATTTCAAGGTTACACTAAGTGATAAAGCTTTGCTTGTGTTTTAGCATTCTTTGTCATACCTCTGGAGGACCTGGGTGCAGTTGGAACCTAAGTTTTCTTGTTGTGTATTTATTTAAATGAAATTAATTTTTTTCAAAGGTGAATAAGTAGACTCCAGGTTTTTCCAGTATAGTGAGGTATTTACTCACCTGATGAGAATGGGCTATTTACCTGGAAGTATTGGTTTCACAGAATCCTAGAAGTTGGAAGTATCTTAAAGTTCTACTTCAGCCTCTGTCTTTTGTAGTGGAGGAAACAAAGTGAAGCAAAGTGACTTGCTCAGGATAACACAGCTAGAGATTAGAATAACTAGAATTATTCTGTTATCTCCCAAAGAGAACCAGGATGCTGCTCTGGTGAAGTCATTCTCTATCCATTGCTCACCCCACTCCCCAAGCCCCAGTCCTTTTTTTAGTTCAGCCACTAATTTTGATTTACTTTCAGATTCAGCACATGGATCTGAAAAATATCATCTTGCATGTTTCTGTAAGAGAATATTGTTTCCCATTTGATCCTTGTGCTTTTCAGCCTCTCTTTGTGCTTATACTAGTCTCTCAGTCTGGGAATGTGCCTTTTCTGGTTCTCCATTTTTCTGCCTATTGATTCTCTGCCCTTCTCTGCTCTGTGGCCCAGGAGACAGACCTCTGCAGCCTGGGTCACATGGGATCCTTTGTCCTATGGCTTCTGGTTGTATTTAGCCAATGGAAAGCAGCAGCAGGAGATGGAAGGGAAGAGAAATTTTGGGGGGTATTTATTCCTCCTGCTCCTTTCCGGCTTTGGTGCAATTCTGGCAGTGGCTGTGTCTCTACAACTACCATGTCTGTTGGGTAGCTCCTCCTTTTCTATGGCCAGAGCTTGAGATTGTTTCTTTCCTTGCCCCTTCAGGCTTGGGGTGGTAAAGGCTTCCTGCCTTCCCTAATTCCTGAGTACATTAGCATCCCTTGTTAGTTTCCATAACCCTGCCCTCATTTGTAGTCACCTCATAAAAGAAAAGTTTAAACATCCTACATGATTATGCTGTTTCCTTCTAGGGCTCACTACTGCAGTATTCTCCCCTTCCCCATCTCTGTCCAAATTCTGCACTCTCAGATGTTACCTCTGTGAAACTTTTCACATCCTCATGACTTTCTCCTTTGAGTCTCTTACTACCTTTCTCGTAATACTTATTTTACCATGTCGAATCAGTTATTTGGAGACAGATGTTTATCTCTAATAGATTTGAAGCACGGTCTATACTGGCTTCATTTGGGTGTCTCCAAAGCATCCAGCACAGTGTCATAGTCATAGGAGATGCCCAGTGAATAAATTGTTGTAACACCACATTCTAAGGCCCAGAGTAGTACGTGTAAAAATGTGCTCATGATAAGACTTGGCATGACAGAATGAATTTTTAGAGGGACTGGTCAGTTGTCATTGCTAGATTTTGTTTTCTGAAGATCGACTACCATTTATTTCAGTGTTTTTCTCGTTATTCACTTTCTCTCTTTTTCTTGGAAACTTAGCCTTAAAAAACATGTATGCTGTAGGAAAAAACCCTGTAATATAATAAATCCTTTATAATAACTAAATGAGTTACTTATGATTTTTTCATGAATACTGTCATTTATAATCTGCAGTAACTTCTAGTTCTTTGATTACTTTTTATGTTTAAATGCTAACAGGTAGGCACAGTGCAGAATTCCTTAATTCATTACAAAATTTGTATTGAGTACCTACTGTAAACCAAGCACTATCCTGGGAGATACAGTAGTGAACAAAGCAAAGTCGTGTCCTCTCTCTTTATACTTTAGATCGTCTTGGTAGATTTCTGATAAAATAAAACTAAATCAGGGTAATTTTGTATTATGCTTTTTAGCAACTTCAACAAAAACTAAACCTGTTTTCTTCTGTTTAAATTGACATGCACCGGCAGCTAAAATCAAATATACAGAAAAACTCTGGCGTATAGAATTTCTAAGGGGTAAATGCCGAACCAATTGTGGAATTTTTTGTTTTCAGTTCAGAGGTTTTTTGGTTGTTTTGTGTGCGATACAAGCCTTTTAGTATTGATTATTTATTGGCCTGACTAGTTTATCATCCAACTCCCCTTGGGCATTGTTTGTCATTTTAAGTGTTACATTTTGCAATAGGGAGAGATCCAGTCTTATTGGATGAATATATCAGGTTTTGTTTTTGAAAACATTTTATAATCAAAATCTCAACCAATATTCTGGAAAGTCTTCTATGAGAATTTTGCAGTTATTTTAAAAAGCTTAAACCACTGAAGTACTGTTTAAGAATTCATGTGTTTAATGTGAATTTCTCCTAGTAATATAGTAAATTTCCAAGGAACTTAAAACTTTTGTTTTTGGTGGATCCTTAAAAATGGTGAGACTTTTTGCTCTCTGAGGTGCTGTTAAACTGAATGGTAGACAGTAATCTGAGATTGGGGAGGGGAAGAATGTAATTTTTTCATATTATACTAGTAAGCCACTTAGTTTATTTAGATCATGGAACCACTTAACCTCTGGCTTTTAAGAAAGATATTGCCAGCAGGCTGACCAACTAGTGCCTCAGAAGAAAAGCTTGGGTGATTGCCAATACCACATGGTCAAACAGTGCTTTGTTAGGTGATGTGGTAGGTGTTTTTGTTCTTTATGGGTTTGTTTTCTGAATGTTGAGTCATGATCATGTTGTTGGCAGAAGTATGTGGAAAAAAAACTGTAGGTATTCTACTTTGTTTTACTGGCCATTTTTCTTAGCATTTCGTTTATTCTAGTAGAGTGGTGATTGCTAAGTATTAGTGCTCTTTTGTTACTCTGTGCTTTACCTTAAAATGTTGTTATAAATTTGTTTTGCTGAATTTTATTTGGCTTAGAAAGGTGTATCTGAGCAGTTTCACCATTACCAAGTTTACTCTTTTAAGACAATTTAGGATTTCGTAGATAATTTTAAAGAAAAATGTTAATGACTTTGCTTGCCAATACACGTCTAAAATTTTTGAAAAATGTTTATAGCCTGCACAGTTTCTGAACACTTTTCACTTAAAGCTTTTGTATTTAAATTGTAAAAGAAGCGCAGTAAAAAGTCAAATAACATTAATGTATAAAGTAAAAAAATAAGAGTCCCTGTCTCAAATGTCCCCTTTCCTCAGTCCTACTCCCCATCATGTTAAATTTTATTTCAGGTGTGTGTGTGTGTGTGTGTGTGTGTATGAATAAAATAACTTTAAAAGTACAACTTTATGTTTCTACTTATCTAGCATAAGGTAAGCACTCAATAATGTTAATTGAATTGAATTCTGGTATTTTATTGTAGTTTGCTTTCTGAATTCAGAGCTTGTAAACTCATGCTTCACTTTAGATTTTGTTATTTTTTAAAAATAGTTATTTGCTGTATTTCTGAAACTTCAGGCAATTTTGTATGCGTTTGGTGACATTTATATCTTAAAAATGCTAGTTATATTCATTATAGAGAGGATGACTATATAACTTATTGTCCAAACTGGGGCACTTTTGAGAGTGAAGGAGGCTGCTTGTAATAATTTTGCTGGGATGACAGGCATAAACAGGGACTGTCCCAGGCATACTAGGATATCTGAGTTTTATTTTTTTTTTAATTGTTGTAAAAATATATATAACACAACATGTGCCAGTTCAGCCTTTTTCAGGTATACAATTTAGTGATATCAATTACATTAGTCATATTGCACAACCATCACCCATAATCGTTACAGCTTTTAGTTTTGACAGTAACTTTTTAATACGACTTTATTGAATAAATTGGGAGAGTTTTTTTGAAAGACAAGCTATCAAAGATTTAAATAGAGAAAATGGTACAAAATCACAAACCTTTACTGTGCAGTTGTTCAAGTAACCAAATCACTTTACGGAAGCAATGATAGTGTTTTGTTCTGTGAGTCAAATGATTACATAAGAATGTCCGTATCAGATGAAGAATAAGCACTTGTGCTAAGAGCTATTATTAAAGTTCATGAATTTTGACACTGTCTGTACCCGATTCATGTTTGGCAAAACAAACAAATTTCTTTCACAAATACATGTGAGCATTTCCTATGGTTTTGTGGCATTTCTTTTTAAAATTGAACTTAATATTATGTATAAATTATTTTCTTTGTTAATTTAAAGATAAAAGCAATTCTTTTTTTCAAAGACCTAATGTATGTTCAAAGATCAGATTTTTTAATGGAAAAAAAAAGCTTGCTTTATATTGCTTGACTCTTTGTTACCAAGGTAATAAATAAGTACGGTTTACCTTTTGTGGTTCAGGTATAAGTACCCAACACTTCTCTGAATATCTCATACTGGAGTTTTTTTCTGATCTGTTTTTCAAACTACGTTTCACCATTTCTTTTATCTGTTGTTAAGACCTTTTTAAACTGATACTTTCTTCATCAGAGTTCATTAATTTACTGTTCGTTTTCCTTTTTTAAAGGGATGTTAAATACAGTTTAACTTAGGCTTTTCTCATTTTCTTGACTGTACATCTATATTAAGATTGCATGTGGTTTATAGTATTGCCCAGTTATTTATTCTTTTTTTTTTTATTATTATTAAGTCAAACACTCATTGAGTGCCTTCTATATGTTAGGCTCTGTGTCGGGACTGGAGATACAGTGGTGAATCCTGATTATCTAAGGTTCCAAATTTTAAAGGGGAAGTAAAACACTACCATTGTGTTACTTTACATTATGGTATTTCATCTATCCAACAAACTTGAGTGGTTTATTATTATACCCACTTATAGATGAGAAAATGGAGGTGGAGCATGTTTCTTGGCCACATCACACACATAATTAGGTAGCAAGTTATAGATTCAGAATTTAAAACTAGATCAGTCTGACTAAAAGCTTGTGCTCATTTTCACTGTGTCAAGCCCCTTCAGATAATTTTTAGATTACTTTTTAGTATCCTTATGCCATGAACTCTTTTCAAATATCATCGTGGTTTAATAGAAAGGTGTAATGGATTTGAAGTCAGAGGACTGGGTTGGAATCCCAGTTAAAAAACAAAAGCCAATCCCAGCTGGATGATCTGAGTAAGCACTTATAAAATAGGATTACTATCTATCTATCTACCTTACTATGTTGTGATGATGAAATGAGAAAACTTACAGTGTCTAGTGGAATACTTAAAAGAGAACCTAATTTGGGCCTTAGATTTATCAGGTCATTGATTTAAATGGAAAAACCTTCCTGAAGTGGGGGAAAGGATTTAATAATAGTCTCGATTTTATGGACATTTTTGAAATGATAATCTTCACTTTGGTTAATTATTTTTTAGGATTAAAAATTGGTAGAAAGTCTTACCCTCACAGCTTTTCTGTACAGCTAAGTCCTGTTCTTCCCTTGACTGAAGTAGATAAACCAGAAGGACAATAGGGATTGTAAAAGGTTTCCAAATTTTCAGTAATCCAAGAGAATCACAGATTCATATACCTCACATAATGTCATGATCTTATTATTTCAGGTTTCTTTAATACACTTTTTCACCATTAACCCAACTTTAAGTCGTTTGATAGGGAGATAAAATGGTGTCATTTCTATAAAAAACTTAATTTGCTAACTTAAATTTCTAAGGAACAGAACGGCCATTAAGTTTTTTCTTTTTTCTTTCTTTTTTTTTTTAAGCCTGCTACTTGCTGCTCATGTACCTACTTTTCTTCTATATAGTTACAGATTTTTTTTTTCTCTTATTATTCCTTTATTTAATTATTGATGTCAGACTCACAGCATGGTAACTTTCTATTCTCTCTTTTCCTTACCTTTATGGAAGATCAGTACCACCCTTGCTTTTTTCCAGTCTTCTGGTATCTCTCCAGTTCTTGAATTTTCAAAAATAATTGTAAGTGATTCAATTGTAAGTATGCCCTCTACTTCTTTCATTGGATGAAAGCTTATCTGTGATGCATGTCATCTCAAATTGCTAATTGTGAACATAAACTTTCCAAGTACATTCATATTTTAATCAAGATGACTTTTCTGTAACATTTTCATTGCTTTAATTTTAGGGTATGTGTTTTACAAATTTTTTCTTTTAATCATCTACTTTTGTCAGATTCATGCTATTTATTTTTCATTAGAAGGCTTGCTCTCTTTGGTGTTTTCCGTTTGTTAAATTTTAAAGCTGTTACTCTCTGTTTTACAGTTCTACTGATAACTTACCCTGTTGTTATTCTGAACTTATCTATGAGACTTACATGAAATAATTTATTTATATACAATATGCTTTCTTTTTCTCTTTTTGCAACATATTTCATTGCAGACTATTTTGTACTGTATTAAAAAACACTGAATATAGGTTACTTAGTCCTTTAAGTTTTCACCGTAAAATAAAATTTGATATGAAAATACTCATTTGTGAATCTTTTTTTACAGTGTTATTACTCAGCCATAGCCTTTCGTATTCTACATTATTTTCCTCAATTCTTTAAGTCACCCATATATTTCTTAAAATTTCCTGATTCTGACCTCTAGAAGACCTCCAGCCAGCTTTGGCCACCTTTACCCGCACTATTCATTATCCTTCCTCTAGCAGCAGGAATTTAAAAGCTCTTACTGTACACTGCCTCAAAAATTGATTCCTGTGCTGTTTCACCTAAGGGAGTGTCTCTCCAAAGCAACTAAAAGTCGGTGTACTTCAGACAGTTTTAAGAACTTTCCTTGTAATATTCTTCTTTTTAACGAGGGTGAAGCCTTTGGTTATGTGTAAAGTAAAAATAATGTTTAATGTCCTGTCTAAAGTCATTAATAGGAATTGATTTAATTTCACTGACATCTGTAAGCTTTGAAGTGCCTTCTGAGAAAAGCAGTGCTACTCAACATAAGTATTTGAAGGAGGGTAGGAAGTACTGATAAACACAGTTTTTGAGGCAGTTTGATATTTTTCTACCAGTTAAGGTATTATTTTAGAAATTCTCCCTTAAAATGGGCCAGATCTGTCTGTATGTACATATACATGTTTTAAACTGGATACATAGATCCTGGCTGTCAAATAGAATCATCTGTTACTCTTCTTAACTTTATGTATCTACTTTAGCTTTCTTTCTATAGCAAAATACTTTTGAAAACTGGAGACTATTTTGTTTTTAGCATATGTGCCACATAGTGATATTTTTCCTTTGCATAGATATCTAATTTTAATGGTTAGGTTGAGGTTTAATTTCTGTTGAGTTTCTTCTCATTTAATTTATTACATCACAGATGATTTTGTCTTTATTTCTCTATAATACCCATTGCCATCGAGTTGATTTTGACTTATAGTGACCCTATGGGACAGAGTAGAACTGCCTCATGGAGTTTCCAAGGAGCACCTGGTAGATTCGAACTGCTGACCTTTTGTTTAACAGTCATAGCTCTTAACCACTACACCACCAAGGTTTCCTTCTCCATAATAATTGTGTTTAATTTAAACTTTAAATGAATTCATACAAAAATCATCAAAGTTTAGAACTATGGCTCATCAACATAGTAAATTAAGGAGAGCAACCTCTTTGGTCCGGACAGAAAAGTGCAGCATAATCCCTTCAGTTGCTACTGAAGGACATGGACAAAAGGAAAAAAGAAGAAAAGGAATGAGGGAGTAGTTGAGAAAGGGATGGAAAAAGAACAGAAAGGAAAGACACGTATAGGGAGAAATCGTTGGGAAGACTGGTATCGTGGTACCAGCCGTTGCTACACGCTTCAGCCAGTGCCACATGTATTCATTCAGCACTGAGCTAGTCCTGGGGTATAATGATTAATGAATGGCACAGTTCTTGCCCCCATGGAGTTTATAATTCTTCAAAGAAGTCAGTCGATTAAGTAATTATGACAAAATGTGGTAAATGTTAAATAGAGGAAGTAAAGAGTGCTAAAATGTATATCTACTTGACTCCTAACCTACTTGGTCTCGAGGGCTAGTGTAAGATGTCATTGTAAGAAGTGTGAAGTCAACTGCGTCTTAAAGGGCCTGCTCGGTTCCCTTACTTCTTTTCAAAGGAAGACAGACCACTCTTCCTCTACTCTATTTTTATGATCTGTTTTAAAATAAAACTCCTTTAAAAATGACCCATATGAGTAAGTGTAGCGCATTAATATTCTAAATGTTAAATAGAAAGAGGAACAATTATGACTTTAAGTGAATTTTTATAAAATAGTCTACATTAGAAGGTAATGAGTTCCTCATTTCTTGAGGTATTCAAGCAAAGACTGGATGACTTTCAAAGATGTTAATAGTAACTTCTGTTACTGGTAAGTTGGACTAGGTGACTTAGATTCCATGTTATTATAAGTCACAGTATATAGTGACACTTGTGGTACTTTCTCGTAGTGCATCATTCTTAGTTGAGAAAACAGTTTAATTACTGTTGACTGCTTATCTGTGTTATTGATAAATTTGTACATGCTCTATTATTGATTGCAACTGGAACAACTATATGCGTAGATTTTCTTTTTAAGTACACCAAAGATTTGTGGATTACTGTGCAAGACGTCAGGCCAGTTGCTGAGATTTTAAGCTGATAACTGTCATTATAAAACTCCCAGTATAAATTACCTAAAGAAGGATGGATTGGTTAGTAGATCTTTGACTTGGATGATGTAAAGTGTGAAGTTTATTTTAATTGTAAGGAATGTTGTGGAAGACTGCCTAGAGGCAGACATGAGATTACAGCAACATTAAAGGGCTGCTTTTTGAAGAGTTAATTCAGGTGGGTTTAAGATCTCAGTCATTTAAATTTGTTTCCCATTATTTACTGGAAGATTTTTAATTGGATAGTGATTTATTCAAAGAGATACGTTAATTAGATTTTTTATAGTGGTCATTCTGAATGTATTCAGAAGAGGGAAAATTAAATTAGAGATCACTTTTTCCCCCGACTTAGATACTTCACCTTTTGTTCATTTATGAATATGTCATTGCCCTTTTTAATATTTAGCAAGAACAGTGTATTTAGTTGCGGTTAACTTGATAGTTAAGTTTTTGATAATTGTGTTATATTGCTCTGTGAAACAAAACTAAAAAACCAAGCCAAGCAGTCCTTGTAATTTTTCTGTGGTACAGTAGCATGGAAAGAAATCACTTCCTTCTTTCATAGTACCAAACTAAAACCGGTTGCCATCAAGTTGATTCTGACTCATAGTGACCCTATAGGACAGAGTAGAACTGCCCTATAGGGTTTCCAAGGAGCGGCTAGTGGATTCGAACTGCTGATCTTTCGGTTATCAGACAAGCTCTTAACCATCGTGCCACTAGGGCTCCTTTCATAGTACAGTGCTGTCATATCTCTGAAATGTGTTTATCTTTTCTACATTTTTCATCATCATACTCTATACGTATTAAATGTTTCTAATAGGAAGCTCTTTGGGTTATTTTTAAAAATGAAGATGTTTAACCACAATTTTATAAATATGTCCACATTTTCCATACATTATTTACTATGATTTTTCTTTTTTAAACTTTGTTTTTATACATGACATTGATCATTAGGAGGGGCTTTCAATACTCATTTCAACATGTATATTAAGACAGACAGGCAGACAGACACAGACACAGACACACACACACAGACACACAGACACACACACAGACACACACACACACACACGCCTAGGCAGCTTTAGCTTTATCACCTTTGAATTTGGGGGAAAAAAAATTACAAGGTAAGTTGATTTTCCCCGTGAACTTAATAGGACTTAGGTTTTTAATGTTTTGATTGAGAATTTGAATTTTATTTTGGGAAAAGTAACAGTAGTAATAGTAGTAATAGTGTTAGTAATAATAGTCTTTAGTAGAGGTGGTAGCTGCAGTACTAATAGTAGTAGAAGGAGAACACCAGTATTTGGCAGGTAAGAAAACAGAAGCTTAGAGAGCCATTTTGTATCTTGTTCACGGTGATACAGCTTGTTAGTGGCTGAGCTGGAATTAGTAACTAGGTTGGCCAACCCATTGTTTTTGTAATACCATACTGTCTTAATTTGGTGTTTTGAAGTAATGGATGTGAAAGTGTTTTAAAAATGATAAAATGTTTTGCAAAGATGAGGTGTAGATATAATATGAAATGAAGTTTGGCTTCAGTTTACTTAAATGGAGAATGTGAAATTGATCAGCATACTTTGGACAAAGACAGTGGCAAGTGAAGGTCAAGTTTGAGGTGGGTATGTTGAACCACTGTATTTCACCCATTTAGCACAGAGAGTTGTGTTTAGGTTGGGATTGTGACTTTAGCATTTCCGGACGCTTATTCTCCTGCTCAACTGCATGATAACTGGGCAGGCAGATATGGCAGGTTGGTAGTCTTTTTTCTGTTCTGCATGTATTTTGTCTTTTTTACCCATGGTGTGTGTTTTTGAGTCAGAGATAATTAAGAACTCAAACATTTCTTTTGGGTAAAGTTAAAATATAGGAATCCTGTGTTCTTGAAGCTTAAATTTTTAAGTGTACAAAATAGTAGGACATGCAAATGCTGGACTGTTAAACTGAGAAATACACGAGCCCTCTAAATAAATGAACACTCACACCATGTCCAGAGTATAGCATTCATGCCAAGGGTGAGACTGAGTCAGGAAGCTGATTAAGAGAAGTATTGTCACTTTCACTTGGAGAGGGGCATCTTCATAGAAGAGGTGAGAATTTCAAGTCCCCTTTTCCCCCTTCCCTTCTTTTTTGTTTCTTTCCCTAATAGAGAAGGAGGGAAGAAAACTTCAGAACTGATGGTGTACGTTAGGGAAAAGGAGAACTGAATAGTGAGACTGTGAAATTAAAATTAAGGGACTGGAGGAACAAGTGAAACAAGTAGAGAGAAAAGAAGAGGTAATCTAGGTTTTGTATATAATACTGTATATTCCTTTAGCTAAATTACTGTTGCCCTGGAGGTGATTGACATCCTTTTAGGGCTTTTGGGAGAGAACAAAGTGAATTTGAAAAGCAGGGTAAATCCGAATTTGAGCAGCAACACCTAAAAATGATGAGAAGAGAGTACTGCTAGAAGTTGATGAGGGAGATTCTTGGAGAATTTAGATCACTTAAGTAGACCTATTTGCGTACAAGTATTATTTCCATTTTACAAATTGAAATGTCTTCATGTATGAGGAATTTTGTGTACTATTAAATATTGCTTGGATACTGCTAGATTTATTGCAGTTTTTCTTTTTTTTTCTAGGGTTTGGATTCAGGATTTGTTCCTAGTGTCCAGGACTTTGATAAGAAACTTACAGAAGCTGATGCTTATCTACAAATCTTGATAGAACAATTAAAGGTATGGCAGATTAGTTTATATATTGAATTGATACACAGGAGTAAATAATGTTGCTGAGCTTGATTTTGAGTAACAACAGTTACTTGATGTTGATATAATACCTTGAAAAAATATGTATTGTCTTGAAAATACATATAAATCATCCCTGGAAGAAATATGTTTAAGATTGAACAAATGTATACATGTAGGAAAGTAGTTCAATACTATAACTTTTTTTTTTTTTAAAGAGAACAAGGTGACAAACACCCATTTGCTCACCGCTGGAAATTAGCAAATGTTAATATTTTTTTTTTTTTTTTAAATTCTATAGCTTTTTGATGACAAGCTTCAAAACTGCAGAGATGATGAACAGAGAAAGGTAACTTTTATGGCCATGGTTTTAACTTTTTCATTTTTAAATCCAAGAGTCTTTTGGAGAAATAACAGAAGGATCTCAGTGTTTTGACTGTTTGACCCTGTTATAATAGTACTGCTGTATAGACCTCAAGGAGAGTTTTCTAGTGAATTTCTGTTATGGTTTGAAAAGGGTAATGTACAAAATTTTAATGTAATATACCCTTTTTAATTTTAGTGTCAAATTCTTAGGAGTAAGTTCTTTCCTCTT
This sequence comes from Trichechus manatus latirostris, assembly GCF_000243295.1. NCBI lineage: Eukaryota > Metazoa > Chordata > Mammalia > Sirenia > Trichechidae > Trichechus > Trichechus manatus. The sequence goes on along the minus strand of NW_004443951.1, from coordinate 3,980,315 downwards.
CAGTTATCATATGGTGAAGGTGGAAAGTTATTTTATTAAATTTACCTGTGGTCACTTCAGATATTAATAAACCAACTGTAAAGAATTTTCAGAATAAACAGAAGCCACAGATGAGGAAACAAAATGAATACTGCTTTAGTTATAGTCTTTCCCCTCCTCCCCCAGTTGGATTTTGGAAACTGTTATTTAGTTCAAATATTGTTTTCTTCTTTTTTCTTTCGCTCTCTTTGACTAGACTTTCTGATGTAATCATTTATTTTTTCCTTATTTGTCTCTTTTATAATTGGTGGTAGCAGTAACTTGTGTTCAGCTCACCTTCAGTTCTTAGTTTTGGAATTTAGTCCCATGTTATTTTTAATCAACTTAGCAAAGTTAAGATGATGCTAAGATATAAGCATTTTTAAATCACAGTGAAATCTATAGAAAAGATAAAACTTGTCTTAAGGTAAGGAATAAGAATGTTTTAATTATTCTTATAAATCTTGAATCTCATGAATTTTGTTTAAGAGGGTTTAATCCGTAAAATGTCTGGAATTTTTATTTAATGTTTGTTTAAATGCTCCCACATACAGTAGTGAGTACATTTTGGTAAAATACTTTAAATTACTAACCACTAAAAACAATGATGATACTTTTTTTGTTTCTGATTATTTCTGCTTAAACTTAACTATTTTTTACAGAAAATTGAAACTCTCAAAGAGACAACAAATGTAAGTTATGTGTTTAATAAACTCTGGCTTTGCATTAGGAAGTACATTAAATGTTATTTCTATTTTAAGCTGCTACTATTAACAAGAACAATTGCAATTTTAATTTTCTTGCATTTTTACTAGGGTATTTAAGAATTGTATTATTTTCCAAAGGAATTTAAACAAATAGACTAATCCTTTTAGTTGAAATTGACTTCATGTACCGTTTATCTGTTTCTAGTCTTGTCTGTTTGAGCTCCTTGGATAAAAGGTGTCATCCATGCACAAAGTATATTCTCTTTCCTATAATTAAAATAGATTATGATTCAGGTTTTCTGATGTACTGACCTTCTGGCACTATATAATGGGCTACTGATGAGATTTGTATTTTGAAAAGTAATTAAAACAGGCAAAGTAGCATTTCAGACCTACAAATATTTTGACAATCCTTTACTCTCCATACTTCCATATAAGTCTTGAGTAGACTTATGAATTTATTTCAGAGTTGCTGCTATTGATCTGAGAATTTGGAAGTCAATCGTAACTCCCAACCCTTTCTGTTTGAAATGTTGAAAACCCGTTTAGATGTTACTTAGTGTAAATTAACCATTTTTTGTTATTAACAATTCATAGAATTACTAATGAATAACGTCATTTGCCATTAAGTATTTCTTGTCTAGTATAAACTTAATATTTATACATTTGAACTGACCTTTCTATTTTAAGCTTTAGTATCATGTGACCATTTCATTCGGGGCAAGATTCTAAAATCAGTGTGTTTTTTTTTTTAGAACATGGTAGAATCAATTAAACACTGCATTGTGCTGCTGCAGATTGCTAAAGTAAGTAAATTTTACTTTTGACTTCATTTAATGAGATATAAAAGTTATAATGGCCTTTATCTTCAATAGCCAAAGGACTCGGTTCTGAAATATATTACCTTTCCCTAGTAATCTATATTATGGGGTTTCTGGTACTATTGAACAAGTTTTATGTTTGGCTGTTATCTTACCTGCATGTGCCTGTTTTTGATGAGGTAATTTCTGGTGGTGGATGGGAAAGAGGTGGGCATGTTTGAATGACTTATCTATTCCTTCCCTTGTATCTGTTATCAATACTGCTTGAAACAAAGATATAATTTTGTAAAACCTTTTACAAAAAGAATTTTTCTTAGGAAATAAGGGAATTAAGTTTTAGTAGAGTTCTTTTTCTTACCTATAATGAAGCATATAATAGAGATATGTTTTTTAAAATTTTCTTTGTTGTAGATCTTTTTCTGGAGCTGAATTATGTTAATGAACTACTACTTTAATAGCTGTTTTTATTTATGAAATAAAATATATTTTGAATTACTGTGGGTTCAGAAATTTATGGGAATCATCAGCTTTTCTGAGAAATTTTGGTTTATTCAACCTAAATAGATAACATATTGCTCTAAGTTTTGAGAAACAAGGATTTTATTGTTTGAGAATAAGAATTAAATTTTGCTTTTCATTACTTCTACCTGATTGTACCCCTGTATTCCTAGCAAGTGACTAGAATGATGTGGGTGGATGGCTCAGCAGCCAAGTTCAGAAATTCTGTTCATGTGTGTTTTTAATTACTGGCCCATTTTACTTATTCTATTGCATATATTTGTTTGCCCAATAATAGACACTTTTTATCTAGCATTATTAATGATAATAATGGACATTCCATTTGTGCTTAGATAATAAGGATATTCAGCTTATAAACTAAAGGAGCCAATATCATTTTCTTTTGAGACCAGCTTCAACATTACACTTAGTGTCAGAACTTCAGGGCTTGGATTGTCTTTCTAGGTATTCTTGGCCACTATGCCTGATTTCCTATGTAATTATCTAATTTTCTCATCTACTTCTGAGGATCAGAATATATTCTAAAGCTTCAGAAGGGGAGTGTCTTAGTCATCTGGTACTGCTCTAACAGAAATACCACAAGTCGATGACTTCAGCAAAGAGAAGTTTATTCTCTCAGTCCAGTAGGCTACAAGTCCAAATTCAGGGCATCAGCTCCAGCAGAAGGCTTTCTGTCTCTTTTGGCTCTGGAGGAAGGTCCTTGTGATGCATCAGTCTTCCTTTGGTCTGGGAGCTTCTCTGCACAGGAACCTCAGGTCCAAAGGACACACTCTGCTCCCGGCACTGCTTTCTTGGTGGTATGAGGTTCCCATGTGTCTCTGCTCACTTCTCTCTTTTATATCTCAAAAGAGATTGCATTAAGACACTATCTAATCTTATAAACCTCATCAGTATAACCTCATCACAGTGATAGAATTTACAGCACATAAGGAGATCACGTATAACCTCAACATAGTGGTAGAGTTTACAACACATAAGGAAATCGCATCAGATGACACGATCATACAATACTGGGAATCATGACCCAGCCAAGTTGACAGATACTTTTGGGGGACACAGTTCAATCCGTGACAGGGAGGATAGGGTTGGAGACATGAATGGGTTTTTATTTTTCTTGGTTGTGAAATGAGTGGAGGAGTACCTACAGTTACCCAAAAACCTATATATAGGTAACCAGTAAACGGTATTGTGTCTACTGTGAGTAGGTATTTTAGGACATTCATATTGCCTTCTTTAGATGATTGGGAAAGTAGAAGAGTTTATACCGTATTTAGGCCAGCTTGGGTGATCTGCAAAAATCATTCAGAACTTTAATTAGTTGTAAATCAGGGCAACCTAGCCCCTTTGAATATAAAGTAGTAAATTATGTAGATAATGCTCATCTTTTAGCCACCATCAAGAACATTTTTGGTGTTCTGTCTCTAGAACGGATTTCAATTCAAATTACAAACGCTCTTTTCCAGAATTTTCTATAATTTAATCTGTACTTGCTACCTAATTGTTTTACCCAGTTTAATAGACATTTCAAGGTCCTTCAGAATAGGTAACTTGGACCAGGTAAATGGAGTTTGGCTTTTTAATTTTTTCCAGGAGGAAGTTTTATTGTTGTTAAGGTTGTTTATGTGCAAATACAATCCTCAAATTATATATGTATCCTATATGAACTCTGTGTGTATCTTTAACCTAATTTAAGTGTAAAACAGATCATGTCACTTGCCTGCTCATGTTCGTCTAATGGTTCCCCACTTCACTTGGAATGAAATATATGCTACTTACCATAACTTAACATCATTTGTGCCATCTCTCCCTCTCATCTAATCTTCTACTCTCGATTGATGCCACCATTCCAACAACATTGGCCTGTTTTCTTTTTCTCAAACAGGCCGTGCTTTTTTCTGCTTCAGGATTTGTACTTGGTTTTCTTTCCACCTGGAAGGCATTTTCCACTCATTTAAATTTCTGCCCACATGTCACCTTTTTGGAGGGACTTTTCCTGACTGCTCTATCTAAAATAATCTACTCCCCCCTTTCTTTTCCTTCATGGCCTTGTATCACTAGCCTGATTTACATAATATATATGCTTATTTACCTGCCTATATGTTAGGGTGTGATCTCCATAAGGACTTTGTCTTATTTACCACTGTAGCTTCAATTCCTAGAACAATTGCCTGCCACATAGTAGGTACCTGATAAATAATTGTGAATTGTGATGAATGGACTTTTATAGTACATAATTTTTAATGCTTGCATGGTTTAGTATTTTCATTATATGTATGATTTTTTTAATTCAGCTACCTCTGTTGTTAATCACTTACGATGGGCTGTGATGAACATCCTTATGAATTAATCTTTAGGAAATTCTAGTCAGTTAATCTGTGATTAAGATACAGGAATTTTAAGTATTAATGAGAGGCAGCATAGCATAACCTTCAAAAGCATGGACTCTGAAGCCTGACTGCCTGGGTTTGAATCCCAGCTCTACCACTTGAACAAGTTTATTTCTCCTGTCTGTGCCTTGGTTTCCTCATATGTAAAATGGGGATAATAGCAGTACCTGTCTCTTACTGATATTGTGAGGCTTAAACGAATTAGTATTTATAATGCTTTTAGTACCAGGCATATAATAAATCCTAAATAAATGTTTGTTGAATTGAAAAAAATTTGGGAGAGCCTAAATTTTAAAGTATCAATATCATGTGTTGTTGAAAATAGGAGAAATTCCATCTATGACTGATAGGAATATAAATTGTTACAGCCACTTTGGAGAACTGTTCTTGACTGGCAGGTTAATTAAAACACTGGAATCAGCTGCTTTGAGGAAGATAATGCCATCCGAGACCTCAAAAGGATATAAGACGATAGCTAATTTGATACCCTTTTTGTTTTGGACTGATTTGATATTAGCTTCTTAGAGGCAGCATGCTGTGTATAGCATTTTGACCTTCCAGTTTTTGATTGTTTAATTTTAATTGCAATGCCAAAAAGCTTATGAGGTCCTCCTGCCTAAATGATTAGTGCATTGGTCCCTGAACTCTGCTGAACATTGGAATCATCTGGGAATCTAAAAATTCTGATGCCTGACTTCCACTCCAAGAGTTTTTATTTTATTTTGTGGTAAAATATATCTAACAAAATTTGTCACTTAAACTATTTTTAAGTGTACAATTCAGTGACATTAATTACATTCACAATGTTGTACATCCTTCACCACTGTTTTCCAAAACTTTTTCATTACCCCAAACAGAAACTCAGTACCCTTTAATCAATAACTCACCACTTCCCCCTTCTCTAGCCCTGACAACCACTAATAAACTTTCATCTCGGTGCATTTGCCTATTCTAGACATTTCATGTAAGTGCTAGCCCCAGACATTCTGGTTTAATTGGGATGGGGTGTGACCTGGGCATTGGGAACTCCTAAAACTTCCAGGTGATTCCATTGTGCAGCAAAGTTTGGGCACCATTTAGTTAGTGGGATTTTCAGATGGCCTGTGTTATCTCAGAAGACCTCATTCTTCCTTTGTGCTGTTGGTGGAGACAGCTGGTGTTCCACTCATGGGGAACTGGGAGGTAGAAAGTGGAGATGATCAGGGAGGCCTCTGCAGCAGGGGCTTGGCCAGGTCTTTATCAAGATCACGGTTTTATGACCACATAACTGCAGCTTGTAAGCATTGTTGCAATACCTGTTATAATTTTATGTGTGCTTACTTGACTGTCATTTACTGTAGAACTATTTTTGCATTGTTATTTATAAATAACTACTGAATTTAAAGAAACAAGGTATACTGGATACCTTTTGGTTATGAGTTATAATTGGTACCAATTAAAAAATTTTTTTCGTGGTAAAATATATGTAACATAAAATTTGCCGTTTGAACTGTTTTTAAGTGTTTAATTCAGTGAGTTTCACCAGTTAAATCATGCAGTTAAACATTTTTATGTAATTAAAAATCAGGAACTTTAAATGGTAATTCTTAAAAGCAAAGGTAAAGACTTAGCATTTTCAATAGAGACAGATCAGTTTGATTCATGCAATTTAAAATGTCCTGCATAAAATAGGAACAGATAAATACTGTCTATTGACTAAATAGAAATTGAGACCTTAAGTTTGTCAGTTATTTATTTGAATATCCTAAGCCTAGACCAGTGCTGTTTAATAAAATGAGAGCTACAGTGTAATTTAAAAATTTCTAGTAACACGTTTTAAAAAAAAGTATAAGAAAGAACAGGTAAAATTAATAAAATACATTATTTTAAAGTTAATTTCACTTGTTTTTAACCTGGTATGCCCAAAATATTATCATTTCGCATGTCATCCATATAAAAATCTATTAATGAAAAAAAATTTTTTATTGTTATTATTTGCACACCGAGTCTTCAAAATCCTGTATGTATTTTACACTTTTAACTAGCCACATTTCAGATGGGAAATAGTTACCTGTGATCGGCAGCTACTGAGTTGGGCAGCACAGGTCTTCATTATCCTTTTAGGACTGTAAGTTATTTGGCCATAGATACTTTACTACTCTGGCGTCTTGTCCCTGCCTCCTGGCTATAGATACTTTAAAAGTAGATTATATATTTAAGTTATCCTCAGATCCCAAGTTCTCCCCCCGAACAAATTTTCTGCGTAGACTTTGTTTTCATCACTCTTCATTCGTTTTTCATCAAACTTTTTTAAACAGCTTATTAACTTACATCCCATGCACCACTCATTTAAAGTGTACACTTCGTTGGTTTTTAGGATATTTACAGAGTTATGCAACCACCACCATAATCTAATTTTAGAACATTTCATCATCCCATAAAGAAACCCTGTACTCATTAAGCAGTCACATCTATTCTCCCTCACTCTCCTTCTAGCCTCTTACGACTAATCTAATGTCTTGTCTCTAGATTTCCCTATTCATGTAAATGGGATATACAATATGTAGTCTTTTGTGACTGGCTTCTTTCACTTAGTGTAATGATTTCAGATTCATTCATGTTGTATCATGTATCAGAGCTTCATTCCCTTTTATTGCTGAATAATATTCCATTTTGTGGCTGTACACATTTGTTTATCCATTCATCCATTGATGAACATTTAAGCTGTTTTAACTTTTTGGCTATTGTAACTATTGTTGCTGTGAACATTGGCATGTAGTGTTTTTGTGTAGAAATGTATTTTCATTTCTCTTGGGTATATATACCTTGGAGTACAATTACTGGGTCATATGGTAACTCAGTGTTTAACTTTTTGAGAACTGCCAAACTGTTGGTGACTGCACCATTTTATAGTCCCACCTGCAAGTATGAACGTTTCAGTTTCTCCACATCCTCACCAACTCTTGTGATTAAATGTGTTATTGATTATAGCCATTCTAATGGTATGAAGTGAAGTGCTCTTTCAGTGTGGTTTTCACTTGTATTTCCCTAATGACTAATGATGTTGAGTATCTTTTTATGTGGTTATTATTAACCTTTCAGATCTCTTCTTTGGAAGAATGTCTGTTCAAATCCTTTGTCCATTTTATAATTGAATTATGTCTTTTTATTATTGAGTTGTAAGAGTTCTTTATATATTCTGGATACAAGCTACTTACCAGCTATATGATTTGCAATTTTTTTCTTCAAGTCTGTGGATTGTCTTTTTACTTTCTTGGTGGTATCCTTTGAAGCCCAAAGTTTTTAATTTTGGTGAAGTCTAACTTATCGGTCTTTTATTACTTGTGCTTTTGCTGATGTAGCTAAGAAATCATTGCCTTGCTCAAAAATCACAAAAATTTACTCCTGTGTTTTCTCCTAAGAGTTTTAGAGTTTTAGCTGTTACACTTCCATTTTGAGTTAATTTTTGTATATGGTATGGGGTAAGTGCCCAATTTTTTTTTTAACCCAGTTGTCCCAGCCTCATTTTTTGAATTCCGTCAGACTTGTATTAGAAATTTTTCTTCATCACCATTGTGTATTTATTTTTGTTTCATATAATTAGAAAGTGTTTGGGTATGTGATTAAGAGAAATTTCATTAGACTATATTGCCTCGTTAGAAAAGTGGGGATATATAGTTTGTGTATTTTGATGGTAGTTATGGTTTAAAGAAATATTAGAATCTCTGATTTTGGTCAAAAGCCTTCCCAGTTTTTGTTCACATCATATTTCCAGATCTCGATCATGTTGGTATGTTCATAGAAGAGAAAAGCCATTGTATTAGGAAATGAGGGACTTATAACCAAATAAACATTTATCATTTAAGCAGAAAGTAGCATTGGATCCTTTCTTTGTTTCATTAACATAATTCATATTGAATTCAGTTGAATCTCTGGTTTTACAGTACTTGAGATTTAACTTTAGCTGACCCTGATAAATGGCAACTTGTGGTTTACATTTAAAAAAAGAAAGAAAAATGGAAGGAGACAGGAAAAAAAAAAATGAATGTAAGTAATAGAGCAAAGTTCTTAAAGTTCATGATGGGAATGATTGATAGTGAGGCATTTAATAGCCTGCGAGTTCATCTGGATTTGACCTTGCCTTAAAAAACAAACCACAACAGTAAAAAAGATAAGTAAACCCTGATTCCAAATACCCTGTAGATAGCCTGCACTACTAATTGGGGACATTTTGAAGGAAAGAAACGTCTGATGTTAATAGTTGATTTTAGATTATACCGTAATTAGAAGTGATAGTTCTCTTAGATAATATAATGTACTGTGTTAGTAATCTCTTGATGCATAAACAAGCCACACCAAAAATGAGTGGCTTAAAATAGCAACAGCCATTTGTTTTGCTCACAGATGTGTGATTTAGGCAGGCCCAAGACTTATCTCTGATCAATGCAACTTCCGCAGTAGTAGTTTAACTGAGGCTAGAGGATCCCACTTACAAGATGACTCACTCACATGACTGGGAAGTTGGGCTGGGGGCCTAAGCTTCCTCTTCTTCACAAGCTGTTTGGTTTTTCTCACAACATGGTGGTTGGGTTCCAAGAGCAAGTGTGCTGAGAAAACAAGGTGGAAGTTTGTGGCATTTCCATGACCTAGTCTCAGAAGTCACATGGAGTCACTTCTGCTGTACTTACTGATAGAGACCGTCACAAAGGCCCACTCATGTTCAAGGGGAGGGGATATGAACCCACCTCCTGATGGGACCATTTTTGGAAAATTTCATCTGCCACATCTATATAATTCCTTAGAAGAAATTCTTTGGAAAATCAATTTAAGTTTAGAAATTAATAGAAGGAAAGTTCAAAGTAAAATTTCACTTTCTGAATAAGAAACTTTCTTTTTTAATTACTTCTACATAATTCTCAATAATTTAATTTCAGCTGTCTCAGTATTCAGAATTACTGAAATTTGGATATTCTAAACATACAACTCAGTTGTGCAAATAAAGGGGAGAATCCCAACATGAATTATATAGATTTTAAGTTTCAGTTACTGTCTGGGATGTGCACTGTATTGAGAGTTCTTAAGACCTGCAGATTTGGAGAAGCTATAGGAGAGCTCACAGGACACAGCATATAGTTGTACTCAACGACTCTGATATACTACAGTGGAAAGATACAAAGCAAAATCAGTGAAGGGAAAAGATGCATGGCATGAAGTCTAGAGGACAGTCAGGCACTACTTTCCAAGAATCTTCTCCCAGTAGAGTCACAGGATGTGCTTAATTCTTCCAGCAATGAATTGTGACATGCGTAAAATGTTGTCTATGAGGAAAGCTCCTTAGAGACTTAGTGCCCGAGGTTTTTATTGGAGGCGTGTCAAGAAGGCAGCCTCTGCCTAGCACTTAACAAGATTCCAAACTTCCAGAAGGAAGGCAGGTGTTCAGCACAGTTTAGGCACAGTAAGCCACTCTTTATCAATTAAGGGTGGGGAGAATCCTCCCGAAATCCAAGTTCCCAGATGCCAGCCAAGGGCCAACCATGCAAGCAGGTCTTTCTGAGGATAGCAGTCTCAGGATTCCTGTTTAACTCTTTTTTGTGTGTGAACTTTAGGAAAATGATCTCTGAATTGCTTTTGATGAACCCTTCAATTTGTATGTAAATTTCTGAGTGAGCTTGGCAGTTAAAAGACAGAAAAGGTTATAGATAAATGAGACATAACTTGGGTATTATGTTTAAAACCAAGACGAAAGATGGATTTCTATTAAGACTTGAAAACTTCCAGATAGTATGGAGTTATAACTTTAAGGTTTTGTTTAAAGTTAAATATATTGTCTATGTAATACTAAAAGATGGTTCCCCTCAACCCCTCATAGTTATGTTTACTTCTTTTAGAGAATTGTCCTTTAAAAAAAATAAAAGGTAGAAGGAATCAATGACATCTAATATAGTACCTCTTGTACACATGGTTTCTCTTTTACCTTTTCTTTTTTTGTGGACTTTCTCCATAGTTTATAGTAGAAAAAAGCGCTGGATGCAGCTGTTTTCTATATCATGCTTTTGCCTGGTACCTTTATTTTAGTACTACATTTATACTGGTGAGTGCCTGGGTGGAACAGGCCTCTGCACACATGGTGAGAGTGGAGAGGAGGAGGAGTAAAGAATCTCAGGAGGGACAAAATGAGCTCTTAGGTTCCTTTTAGATTGAGTTACAGGAGTATGTGTGTGTGCGTGTATGGATTCATCTGTCTTATGGGGATAATAATAGTACCTACCTTGTGGGGTTATTGGTGGAATAAATGAATCAATACATGTAAAATACTTGTGAGGGTAGAGTTAGCCACTGTGTCATCGGTCCATCAGTATAGTGTTTATATTTACCAAACAAAAATCAGAACACTTGTTTAGAAAACTATTAATATAATTCTGGGCCCAGCAGTCAGAATACATGAAATTGTATCTATTCTGCATTTTTAGGATATGTGATCATCATACCTTTAAAGTGCAGTAAGAGTTGGCATAATTTACTATAAAAGTGAAATACAGAAATATTGAGAGTCTTTAGTCCTAAATTAGTATATCTACTTTTAGTCATTGGCACCAATGTGACTACAGTTCAGTAGTATATTCCCACAATGAACATAATTAAATGCCTGTGTAGAATGATAATTGCCATGCTTTTGGTATTGATTGTTACATAGCCAGTGATAGAATTTTGTTTGGTTAGGAATGTTCAAATTGAATTAAAATCTTAGTAGAAATGGAAGAATAATGTTCCAAAATTATTATTTACTAGTAAAATAACCTTTCTTAATAGGGAAGAAAGTACACTAGGAGCTACTTAAATCAAAGAATGAAGTTAATATTTCTAACATTTTTCCTTAAGGACCAGAGTAATGCGGAGAAGCACGCAGATGGAATTATAGTAAGTTTAATCTAATCTTTTTTTGTTTCCCTTTACTTCTGCAGAGCATTATAACCAGTCATGTCAGGAGAGGCCTGAGTTTATACTCATTTTTCAATGCAAACTCTTCTTTTCATCTTGCTCACTGCTCTTTATGGACTCTTGCAATTTTCCTTGAGCTCCTAAAGTTGGCCATCTTGCAGCAGTCATTTGGAGGGGAAATGGCAATCTTAAAATTAATTTCTAAGTATTTGTTCTTATTGAATCACTTTGCATGTATTAACTTGAAGGGTTAATCATGGTATGAAAACTCGGCTTTTATTACTAAATAAGGCATAACTCACAATGCTATGTTTCTTGTCAAACTTCTTTTTTCTCGGATGAAAGCAGAAGGGGAGGGGTGCAGTATTGTAATGTGTCTTAATCTATTTAATATGTTTATAGGTTTCTGTTGTTTCCTTATTTTTTATTTTTAGATTTTCTGTATTGTGCTAGCTGTCATTATTACTGCGGTATACACTGCATTTCTGTTGGAATGAGTTGCAACATTGCTTCTTTCACTTATGGCCATTTTCTTATTTCCTCTTTCTTCCCCCTTGGCATTTTCCCCTTACCTTATAATCATCTTTCTCTCTAAAAAGAAAACGTTTTGTTGTTACAATTCCCAGCTGGAAATGAAAGTTAGAATTTGAAGGTTTGTAGTGACAGCTACCCTAGTCTTATGATATCCGAGTGACTTCTATTCCGACTGGATTTCTAAAGCAGGAGGCAGCTTCTCTTTTTCCCTGAGACTTAACCTGTGCCGACTTGTCTGAGATCTGGAAATTCATCGTCTAAATCTTCTCAACCATCTCATGATTATACTTGAAAGGGCGAGCATGTTATCTTTACATTTGGTTTAAAATGAGAAAAAGTTAAATATCTGTCTTGTTTGCATTATTCTTAAGAAACCTGAAATAACAGAAACATTTTAAAATTTGAATTAAACACATTGGAATTTTCATTTCTTTGTTCAAAGTGTGAGCTGTGGTGATACAATGCAATTACATGATATAATATCTCTTCCTGAGGCATCATTGTAAGATTGTAAGCCTCATGGGAAAGCACTGTATGTGTTGTCTAGTATGACATAATCCCCAAAGACTCCTAAGAAGAATCATGTGGGCAATTATTCTTCTCTCTTAAAGCAAAATTAGTTATATTATGTTAAAAAATAGCGTTTTATAAAGCATGCAAAAAAGTTTGAAAACGTGGCAAGTTTGTAATCATAGAAAATCTAAACTTGTAGATAACAAACATATTTGAATTATTTGATCAGGGACTCTAGCATTTCTCCTGAGGAGCATTTATTTTAAAGAAAGAAAGAAACTGTTCATGGTGTGGGTCCTGGAGCCAGACTGTGTGGGTATAACAGCTCTGCCACTCACTAGCTTTGTGACCTTGGGCAAGTTACTTAACCTCTCTGAGTCTTAGTTTCCTCATCTAGAAAAGAAAGGTGATTAGTTCTACCTCAGTTTGTTGTGAAGACTAGAGCACATAGTACTTAATAAATGTTAGCTATGCATACATATATGTATATCATTATATATTATATATATATATTATATCTAACAATATTATTATATAGTGCATTGCATGAGTTTTATTAATGTCACAGCAGATCAGGGTTGAGGATTATTATTTGTTTACATTTCTCAGGCTCTCTGCACATTCACTTTGAAAGCAAGATGAATGCAATTTGACATATTTTAGCCTGAAGTTGAGTGACCAAGGACTATAGACAATAAGTCTAAAATGGTTCGTGTTTCTGTTAAAAAAAAGAAAAGAAGAAACTGAGTACTTTTAATATACATAAAGAAATGTCTAAAAGTATTTTCTTTAGTAGACAAGCCTAATCTTAGAACATTTCATCTGGAAAAAAAAAGATTTTGTCCAAAAAATGTAATTCTAGTTAATTTTTAGTCGCTTGAATAATTTCGCTTATGTAGTGAGAGGGGTAAGGAGGTGATAACATTCTCATTCCTATGGATCAGGGTATTTGTGGTGGGATTTTGTCTTTGTAAAGTGCTTAGAGTCCTTTGGAGAAAAGCACTATGTAAAAAACAAGGAATTTATTTTAAGAACAGCTCTGGGACTTGGTGAGACACTTGATTAGTTATTATGGCCTGATCCAGTATCTAAAAATAGAATCAAAAAGTAGCATACTTTGAGAACAGGAAAGCCCTTAAAGACCATGTAATCCAGACTCTCATTTTACAGACTGGGAAACTGAGGCCCATATTAAGGGACTTGCCAAGTCCTTGGTAGAGCAAGGATTCAAAGAACTTATGAGAATTCTGACTCCCGGTTTCTGTGCTTTTCCCAGTGCTTCAAAGCCTGTCCTACTTCACTTTACTAGGTTTTTGATTATTAGTGATTGTTTTCAGCATTTCTTCTGCAAGTGTTACTTATTTTCCAGTTAGAATATTTATAGTAGGTATGCTGTTATAGTGACAAGAATCAGAATTCTTGTGTTCAAATCACTTGATTTAAGAGATTTGATATAATGATTTTAAAATATTAATGGGGAAAGTTTTTTTTTTTCCCCAATATTTTATGTGTTTTAGGTGAAAGTTTGCACAGCTAATTAAGTTCCCATTTAACAATTTTTGTACAGATTGTACCATGACTGGTTACAATTTTCACAGTGTGTCAGCATTCTCATTATTTCTGTCCTGTTTGTTCTGTTTCCATTGATCTAGCTTCCCTTCCCCACCTTCCCTTCTCATCTTTGCTTTTGGGTATATGTTGAGCATTTGGTCTCATATAGTTGATTGATTGAGGGACACATTAGTCATGGGTGATATTGTTTATGTTATAAGCCAATCTGTTATTTGTCTGAAAGGTGACCCCCAGGAGTGGTTTCAGTGATAAGTTCAAAGGGTTTTGTTTTATTTTTTTAACTTAGACATTAAAGGAGAATACTACAAAAAGTTATCATTATCTCACTTTACATCGTTAGACACTTTTAGGTTTTTACAGATAGTTTTTGTGCTTATTCATCAGCCATGTATTTCCCTTATAACTAAAATAATGTATTTTCTGCCATAAGCTCTACCTAATATTTATTTGAAGTTTAGTTCTCCAGATCATGAAAAGTTAAAGAACTATTACATTTTTATTTCTTGGGTTCTGTCCGATTTAGTCTTGTAATTGGTAGATCTAAACATTAGATCTGGCAAAACCCTTGATTTAAAATCCTGCTGTCCCCTGCCTCCACCTCCCTTCCCCCTCAAGAAAAAAGCATCAATAGGTTGTGAACTCTTTAAAATTTTGCCAGCCGTCAGAGTAATTTCTGGCTTGGAGTCAGAGAAACCTAGTTTTTTGTTTCTCCTAAAACTGCAAATACATGTTTAGTTGTATTTTTTCCTCTTCCTTCTAAATCCTCCAACAGAAAGCCTTCCACCCCCAATTAGGAAATCCATCTCTTTGCCTTTGGTGACCTTAAAATGAGGCACTGTACAGTGCACAGTGATGGCAGGTAGCAATAGTATGGGATGGAAAGTTAAGATCCTGGTATGCAGATGCATTAGCTAGTCATAGCGCAATGTTTCTTAACACCAAAGCAAGAGAAAGCGTTTCTCTGTGTTTGATAGAGAAACAATATTTGTGGTGAATTAAGAATTTTGAGAAGCATTGAATTGAGTTGAGAGATAATTGTTTTGGCTTCCTGAAATCACCCCACACCATTTAAAAACTCAAGTTTTTCCATTTGGTTTTCCCGTCTTTGTGACGGAGTTTCTATGTGACAGTTACGAGAAACTCTTAGACTTCTGTATAGAAAAGGTGTTTCATTTCCTCTTTGCATTTTGACCAACTTATCTATATAGCCACACTAAGGATTTTGCTGACAGAAACGTGGACGTTTCATATATTTGGGAGGGTCAGCACAGAAAAAGCATTTAATTAAAAACAACTATTCTGTGTTTCTTTATCTCAGAGTACTATTAATCCTGTAGATGCAATATATCAACCTAGTCCCTTGGAACCTGTGATCAGCACAATGCCTTCCCAGACTGTCTTACCTCCAGGTATGGTATTTGTAAAAATATTTCACAAGACTCAGTGATGAGAAAAACTTAATTTATACTGCTGTCTTGGTAATCTGGAAGAGATCTTTTTGTTGTTTTTTAATAAGTAAAAGTCAGGAATCACAGAAAATATATAGTTGAGAATTAACTGGAAAAAGATGGTGTATTTTGGTATTGGGGCTTTTGAAGTACTATGAAAGGAGTTTTGGTTTCCAAAATGAGGTAGAAGACAAACATGGTTACTGAGACTTGGATTAGTTGTGGGACAGAATTCTTAGACCCAGGATTCATGGCTGTCAAGGGATACTTAATATACCTTGATCTACTTGAGAATAATTCAGGAACATTCTATTTTGGGTATTCTTTATGGCTCTGAACAATATAAACGGATTATTCACGGTAGATTTTAAGATACAGAGAAAGGGAAGAATGAAGTTTGTGACACCTCTTGATCAGTTGGAAACACTGAGTGGTACAAATAGCTAATGCACTCAGCTGGTAACCAAAAGTACAAAGGTTCAAGCCCATCCAGAGGCACCTCAGAAGAAAGGCCTGGTGATCTACTTCCAAAATATCAACCATTGAAAACCCTCTGGAGCACAGTTCTAACCTGAGACACATGGGGTCGCCATGAGTCAGAAATGACTCAGTGGCAACTGGTTTATTAACCAGAGAGTTATCTATTTTTAAATATGGAGTGATAAATATTTTTTTTTTAAACTGGCAGAGAAGGGCACAGGGCCAACATTCAACTTCACTGGTTTCTTTTATCTTTTTGTTGCATCCAACATTTCTATGCTGTCAGTGATGAGGTAGTTAAGTAAGAAGTTGTAGTGTAAAAGAGCAAATCCTTTCTTTTAATAGTTAAAGTGTGTCAAATCTTTTTGTGGTTTTTTTTTTTTTTAGCTCCTTGGGAGAATGAGCTTAATATTTCTCGGAGGACTAGAAGGATGGTACTATGCCTCATTTCACATTTTATGTGGCTTGTGGTTCAGAAACACATTATCATCAGAAGCGTTTGTTGGTTTTGCAGAGCCATTGTACTGAGGGTCTGGCCAAACTTGGCTGTCACTTGGTGTCCTGCCTAGTGTCTTAGTATTTGTAACATGTCATCATTTAGTTAAAAAGGATAGGGAGTCAGAAAGGAGTAGCATGGAACTTGGCTTAGTGGAACATAGTTCAGAAATTACTGATCTTTAGGATTTTGAATCCCAAACAATTATAGTCAACAGTGTGTGTGTTCTGCTGTTTCTTTAACATTATTTCACATGTTCAAATCTTCTAGAGCCTGCCCAGTTGTGTAAGTCAGAGCAGCGTCCATCCTCCCTACCAGTTGGACCTGTGTTAGCTACCCTGGGACATCATCAGACTCCAACACCAAATAGTACAGGTATAGATTTATGTTAATTCCTTTACCTCCCCACTAACATTTGAGATTTGTGATTGCCTACTAATGGGGAAATCGTTGAAGAAATGTGTTGTATATTTTTGTTGGAGATATCTTAGTTTTACCGTTACACTTCCACATGTGAAAAGATTGTTTGTGATTGAACCAAAAGCTTTAGTAAGTAATTTTAATTTAAATAAAATAAAAACATCGTAGGTCTGAGGATTTTGTTTGTTTGTTTACCTTAAAATAAGATTCATTTTGGGAGTCTAAATTGACTCTTTAAAAAAAAATTTACACAAGTCAGACTTGCATATGGAGGCAGTCCCTGGGTTACGAACAAGATCTGTTATGAGCAACATCTGTTCCCTTGTCTTTAATTCGAATTTGTAGGTTAAGTTGGAACAGGTGCATATGGTTGTTATTTAGCCTTACTTTATGCAAGGGCGCCCTGGTGGCACAGTGGTTAAGAGCTGTGGCTGCTAACCAAAAAGATGGGTAGTTCGAATCTACCAGCTGCTCCTTGGGAACCTGTGGGGCAGTTCTACTCTGTCCTGTAGGGTCACTATGAGTCAGAATTGACTCAACAGCAGTGGATTTGATTTTTTTGGTTTAGTGCAAGAGGAGCCGTGGTGGTGCAGTGGTTAAGAGCTTGGCTGTTAACCAAAGGGTCCGCAGTTCAAATCTCCCAGCTGCTCCTTGGAAACCCTACGGTGCAGTTCTACTCTGTCCTATAGGGTCACTATGAGTCAGAATCGACTCGATGGCAATGGGTTTGGTTTGTTTTTTTTTTTAGTGCAAGAAAGGGCTCAAAGCCTTTTCAGTAATTTAAAAGCTTCAGGAGCAACAACTGAAGGTGATGAAGAATTTGTTGTGAGTAGGGGGTTGATTCAGTTAAAAGTGAGGGCAAATTTACATAACATTAAAGGGCATAACATTAAAGGTCTGTAAGTCGGGTGTAACCCTGGGACTGCCTGTATTCTTACCATAGAGGAATCAGAGAGTAGAGAAGTATACAAAAAAAAGCTGAAAGTCCTCTTTGCTCTCCCCTTCCCCAGTCATCTATATACATGGATGTCCATATACACCTATATTGTTTACTTTTATTGTTGTTTTATCCTAAATGAGATGATACTTTGGTTTGTTTCTGTGACTCGCTCTTTTCATTTAACAGAGAACACTTAGAGAGCTTTCCATGTTTATACAGTTAGGTCTACAGCATTCTTTTTACAGCTGCCCATGTATTTATCTGTTTTTCCACTGGTGGACATTTAGGTTGTTTGTGGTATTTTCCTATATAAGCAATTCTTCAGTGAATATCCTTACACAGCACCTTTTGGTACATGAGTCTTTCTTTAGGATAGATCTATCAGTCTTTCGCATATTTGCCAATTTTATAGGGTAAAAAAGATACTTCATCTTCATTTGCATTTCATAATTGGTTTAGGCTCATGGTCTTTATTTTTCTTCAGATTTACAGGGATACCATCAGTGTTACATGTTTGATTTATCTCTTGTTTTAAAACTAATTAAATTGATGTTGAGTTACCTATAGAACCAAACTCTATCTAGGGAGCAGTCCCTGTTATACCTGGAGGCCAAAACCATTCTTAGGGAAGTGGTAGATAAAGTTCTCTTGTCGCACCCTTCCCCCTCCCCATCACATGCACACACACATGCACACGCAAACCCACACACACACCCCCAGCCTTAGCACTGTTAGAAAATCTCTGACAGATTTCTTTCCTGGGTAGAACTTCTACATAATAATGAAAAATCAGCATGTGGTTTTAACCCATAGCCCATTTTAAAATTTGAATTAGTAGAGGTACTGATGCTGTTATTTTAGTCTTTAACAGCATAGACAGATGTCTCCTGAATTTCGAAAGAAAAAATCAACGGTTGCTCTCTGTTTGAAGTTCTTGGGAAAGTGCTGATAAGCAATTTGAATAACGTAGTTGAAATGTTGTGGCTGACTTATTTCTGCGTATCATGACCTATTTTACCTCTTGTTAGTTTTAAAAACAAATTATTTCAAAAAAAATACTTCAAAAATATAACATTGTAGAGTAGGTTAGATTTAAAGAAATTTTAAAAAATTTAATTGATTTATGTCTTGTTTTTTTTTTAATCCTAACGTCTTCATCTTCTCCCCCATTCTTATCTCTACTTCTTTCACTAATACAAAAGCGAAAGGAAGGAATAACTGAGAAAGTTAATGATGTTGTTTGCCATCATCAGGAAAACTCAGTTCTCTTGCTTGCATTTCCCATTCAAACTCACTTTCTTCTTGGACATATTTTCATACCTGGGGTATTTGCATATTATTGATCATTTGTAATTCCTGGTCTGTTTTCTCCCCTCCCTGTTCAATAAGAGAAAGTTTCCTTTCCTTCTTATTGCTACTGTTGGGGGAAAAAAAAATAGAATTTAACGTTATTTGCTAAGGATGAGCTACCTTTGGAATTTCCACAATAAGTATTACCTTTTTAGGAGCAAACTTTTTGTGTTGTGTTTTAAAAATATCTTTGTGAGCATGGCAACTAAGTGTGGCAGACTGATTTTCTCTTTACCTTAACTGTTGAGCTTCATAAGTACAGGAATGGACGGAAAATCCGTGATGGCTCAGGACCTATTTTTATTGCTGCTACTTCAGTTTCTTCCAGCTATGATGGCCTTGGGTTTTGGATAGCCTGCAGTGTCTTAATTAAGTTTAGTCTCCACCAGATGTTTGTAGCAGACTGACATAAATTGCCTGATAGCCCTTGGATGCTGTATAGACATTTGCCAAATTGATCACAATACTCCATTTGTCTGTTTGATAATTTTATCGTTACTATTTTATGACTAGAAAATGAACCATATGATGATCACAGAGAATAGATAGTACTTTTCTTTCTCTGAATCTCTGTTAATGTCCATTTCTTTAGTGAGACTGTTTAGGAATAGAAAGATAGTCTTCCTAATCCTTTCCTTTTCCACATTAATCCTATAATAACCCTCTGTTTTTTCTCTGCCCCTGAGCCTCAGGCTCCTGACTTAGACTTAGGTGAAAAAGAAATGAGGAGTTTGGATGGTGAGTGTTCAGGACTTTATCCAGAGGTTTTGTGTTTTTCATGTGACTGTCAAAAAATATTAATTAATATGAATGTGATACCCTGAACAATATTTTAAGGTTGATGTGGTCTTGATATTCTCTCCATTTTGCATTCCCTTTTGCTTACTACTGCATTTTTAGGTGTCTGGGTCTGTAGTATAAAACAAGAGCCTCGGCTTTCCATTGGTACCTACACCACCAAATTCACACACTTTAAATATAATCAAAAGAGCTTCCTTTCTAATTAAGGATAAGTTCATCTCTGATTATAGAACAGGGGCAAACAATTATTTCATTTATTTAAAAGGCTATGTCTGTAACAGGCTTTGGCTTTTTCTTTGCCTAGTTTAAAGTGTTGATTTTCTTTACAAATAGTTTAGGAGCTTCTACCAGTTTAACCAAACTCTTTCTTGATTTGAGAAAGGTCTACTTTGTCCCCTTCTCCCTAATTTCTTCACCTCTATCACTATAATTTTTCCCTAATGAAGAACTTTTTAACTTCCTAGGCAGTGGGCACTCACCACCTAGTAGCAGTCTAACTTCTCCAAGCCATGTCAACTTGTCGCCAAATACAGTCCCAGAGTTCTCTTATTCTAGCAGTGAGGATGAATTCTATGATGCTGATGAATTCCATCAAAGTGGCTCATCCCCAAAGCACTTAATAGAGTAAGTAGCTGAACAAAGTATGTATTTAAATGACTCTCCTGATTTTTAAAAATGTAATTGGATTTTGAGATTGATATTAATGATAGACTGCCTTATAAGCTATTATTTTGGAAAAGTAAAAAAGGACAGCTTATTTTTAATTGGCACATTGAGCAGAATTAGTTCTGTGAAAGTATTGGTTTTGCTCCTGACATAATCCAAGTGGACTAGATAGCATCTACTGTAGTAATATACTAGTGTTGTTTACTGAATTATTGCTAATTTCTGTAGCACCAACATTCGGAGAGGGTCAGATGAGAGGAAGCGAGCTATGAAGTGTTACACAAATAAGAGGTTACTGTTATTTGTTTTTGTGTTAGAGTGGAGATGTTCGATAGTTTACTGAGTACCTACTATAAGCCAGGCACTCTGCTAGACAGATAGCACAGCAGTGAGAAGACATCTAGTCCCAGCCCTCAAAGAGTTTACAGTCTGTTGGGGGAACAAACAGACATTGATAATACAGTGGGATACGTGCTAAGGTAAGGATAAGCACAGGAAGCTATGGGAGTATTTTGAAGTCTTGAGAAGTCGTTGAAGGACGGGATGGGGAGGATATGATCCTAAGGTGAAATGTGGATGAGTAAAAAGAAGAGGAATGAGAGAGGGTGAGGAGAAGAGGGAAAAATGGATACGGAACCCATTTAAGAAAGCCTGCAGGCAGAGGGAGCTTGGTTTTTTAGGGGGAGTTACAAGTAGTTTAGCATGATTGTAGCATTAGTTATGGTAGGTGGTTAAAAAAAAAACAAAACAAAAAAACAAAGTGATAATGAAAAGGCTGACAAAGGACAGATCACGAAAGGGTCCGTTAGCCTTTTAAGAGTTTTGAACATTTTCTCATGAGTGATAGCAGTTGCTGGTCAGATTTGCATTTTAGGAAGATAGTTTTGCCTAAAGTAAGGAGCCCTGGTGGCTTACTTCTAAAGTAAGGAGCACGCGGCTGGTAACCAAAAGGTCAGCAGTTTGAACCCACCAGCTGCACTGTGGGAGAAAGATGTGGCAGTCTGCTTCAGTAAAGATTTAAAGCCTTGGAAACCTTATGGGGCAGTTCTGCTCTGTCCTGTAGGGTTAATATGAGTGAGTAGAAATTGACTTGATGGCAGTAGTGTTTTGTTTTGTTTTTTTCTTTTTTTAATATGTAGCATTGAGTACAGTGGGGCTAGATTAGAAGTGGGGAGACCAGCCAAAACCTGGTGGTAAATTTAGAAATCTTGATGAGCTAAGATAATAGCATTGGGGTGGAGGGAAGTGCATGATCCCAAAGGTGCTAAGTGGGCAGATTTGGCAGGTCTTATTTTTCCCTCATTAGAAAATATTTAACCTATTTTAAATTAAATGAAAGCCAGGTATATACCATTATACTGAAAACCGCTTTAACTGGCATCTGCCAAGTTATTTAAACCTATGTAATCCTCAGTTTCTTCATTTGTATTTTGATAATAATAGTTTTAACTTCGAGGGCTCATTATGAATATTTAAATGAGAATAATGTAAGTCAAATGCTGGCACATAATAAGAGCTAGTAAAGCAAAATAATTTCTTCCTTTCCTTGAATTTTACTTGTATTTGTTACAAACGTGGTTGGCTTAGTTGTGTATTATTTCCAATTCTCCTGCTTTCTCACGGTCTGGTGCTATTGCTACAACTTGTATTTTGCTTTGTAAGATGGTACACATTTGGAGAAGATTATTTGTGAGTGTACAAGCTAGTACCATCAGCCAGTCCTAAGTCCTTTGAATCCTGCTTTCTTTTACTAAGAAATATTATATAGGAATCTGGATTTCTTACGTGCATACAGGAACTGAGAAATATGGTGTTTATGTATAATTACATCCTAACTGCTCAAAATCTCAGACATTTATAAGGAAAATGATGATGTTGGTTCATGAAGTTTTTTCACTCATTGGAACAAATTCAGCCTTTGAATGTGGGATAAAGTGACCTAGTTGAACGTATACTGTTAAATGGGTATTGAGTTAAGGAAGGAGGTCTGAACCCACAATTTCAAGAAGGCCAATTTAGCAGAAAGGAGTTGGTTTAGCTCATTGGTTCCTTTTCTTAGTACTGTATGTTGGGAAGTAAACTGTTGAGAAACCATTATTAGCAGTTTGCTAATGGAAACTTCGTGGGGGCAGTGGTGGTTCAGTGGTGGAATTCTCACCTTCCGCATAGTTGTACCTAATGTGCAACCACCACCCGTGTACCTGTGGAGGCTGGCGTATGGCTATGATGCTGAACAGGTTTCATCAGAGTTTCCAGACTAAGGTGGACTAGAAAGACAGGCCTGGTGATCTACTTCTAAAAATCAGCCAATGAAAACCCTATAGATCACAATGGTCAAATCGCCAACCAATCATGGGGTACAGGATAGGGCAGGGTTTTGTTCCATTGTGCGTGGGTTTTTGACAGCAGCTAACAGCACCAACAGAAATTTTACTCTAATTTTGAAAAATGTTTTTCTGTGATAGTAGAATTAAAAGAAAATATGAGTTTGGAAGAAAATTCCAACGTCAGGAATAAATGGTTATTATTGATTTTTAAAGTGTTCTATCATGATTTTGGTTCAGCCGAATTAAGGACAGGTTCCTGTACTGGACATTAGTAGTATTCTAAGCAAAGTACAATCAGTTATGGCTTGCTAGGAAATGGACTCATCTGTCCAACCTCTAAAAGCTTATAACTGTATTCAGTAAAAGCTTGATAATATGTGCCTAGCCTCTTTATAACATCACTGTTAGTCTCTGGCCCTAGTTTCAAGGGTTCTCCTAAAATTTTCATAAAGTAAGTTTTTTAAAAATGCTTATGGGCATATCTACAAAGTCCTTCAGACTCTTGGGCTCCTCCTTTTTTCCCTTCTCGTAAACTTTCTTCTCTGAGCCTGCTCTGTAACCTGCCCCGTAACACATACACAGTTCATGAACCTCCCATTTAAAATGATCTAGTGTTTTAGTAAGTAAGAAATAACTCCCTTTGTATATCTGGTTAACCCACTCTGGTTCCTTTTCTCTCTCATTTTCACAGTTTCCCTCTGTGCCCTAATCTAGATTCCCAAACTGGTAGGGACTGCGTATGTTTTATATGGCCGTCACAGTGTTCTGTTGATTTGTTTTTGTTTTGTTTTAAGTCCCTTCAGATTGGGTGTGCTGGCTCCAGTTCCATATTGTCTTATAGCCTGGCTCTGTTCACATGTTTGTTTTCTGCCTGGCCTCTGTAGGCGTTTGAGTCTGTGACACCTGCACATCATTAGCTGCTACCACTAGTTTTCTAACTCTCGGTCAAGAGAGAACTTGAAAGCTTAAGTCCTTTCACTGTTCTGTTTTTAAAGACCTATGGGAATGATAGCTTCTGTGTGAACTATGTTATTGAACAGTGTGGTTTATGCATTTATAAACTAGAGGAAAGTACATGTTGGAAAGAACTTGTACTTTGGAGCTAGGCTTCAGTTTAAGATGACTCCACTACTTACCAGCATTGACCCTCTGAGCATCTGTGAATTATGAGAGTAAACAGGTCTAGCTTGTAGGGTTATTATGGAGATTAGATTAGTATGGAGATACATATAGTATATGGCACATACTAGGTACTCAATAAATTGTTGTTTTTATAATTAAGTTTGGAGCTTTAAACTTTTTTATGTACTTTATGTATGATCTTATAACTAAGTTCTAGCCAAGTTAGTCCTTTGCTATATGCACACAGTTTTTGTCGATGTTGTTTTTAGCCATATTCTTTAAATTACATGGCCTGAATGAGGTAAATTGTGGAATGGCTGGGAATTTGTCTCCCCACCCCCCACCCCCATTTTTGAACCTTAAACTAAGCATTTCACTTGGCCCAGCCATGGTTTTGAACCATGGATAAGGAGGAAATGTACAGCATAAATAGATCTGGCCTTTGGAATTGCATCTAAAATGAGATTCGTGTTTTACAGAATTTGGGGTTTTTAGATCAATTGATTTAAAAGATTAACTCTATTTTGATGATGTGTCAAAGAGCCACAAAACATTTTGAAGATAATTTTCATGCAGCTCTTTGTATTTAACAATAATTTGATTTCTCTTACCTAGGTCTTTTACTCATATTTTCCATTGGCTCTCAAAACTGGTGAGGTAGACATTAGTTACAGTACCTTGTGATGTATACTACTAAATTATCAAAGAAGCAATATTTAGTTACCTAAGGATTTTTGAAAAATAGATCAAAAGAAGGTAAGTAACCAGGGCAAACTATGTTTAAATTAGTATACATAATAATGTGTCACACCTATAGAGTTGTAATAAGACTGATATTATGTTATATGTACTGTTTTATAAATAATATCTGCAGTGTGAAAAATTTGGTTTCTATTTTTATACTTAAACTGTATGTCTTTCTGATTGTTTTATTTATATACAAATGTTATCCTGGGAAAGTTATATCACAGGTATAACAATTTTTAGAGGAACCTTTCTTTTCGACTTTGTTAACCAGCTCATAATTCCAGTTACTATAAATTTAATTGTAAAAATAATATGCTTTTTTATTTTATAATTTCAAATACAGTTTTAATGATTGGGAAGAGTCTTAATACCAGTGTGGGCTTTTATCAAAGGATCTCAAAAACGTAGACAAGACATCTTTCTGAGAATAAGTAATAGACTATTGGTATTTTTAAGGTTTGGAAATTGTTGCTAAGAATTGTGACATAGCTACATTTATGTAATGTAACAAAATAAAAAAAATGAACTCTTAATTTTAAGCTTAATAGATGCAGAGGCAAAATCTCACTAATTTTTAATGACCCCTATGCACTGCCTTTTCAGTATGGCTTGGTTGAGGACACTGTGCATAAAGCACAAGACGAGACCTTGTCATCAGATTTTACAGTTTACAATCCTGGAGTGAGGGTGGCAGGGAGGGAGGTGGAAGGCATATATATCTATTTATGTAGCCAGCTAACTATAAAAGTCCAGTGTGTTTCTGTCAGTTACCTGCATATATTGGTTTTAAATAGCTTTATGGGTTAATATCTTAACGATGATTCTGAATTGCTTAAGAGATTGATTAATGTTTTTTTAGTTCCTCTGGATCTGCCTCAGTCTTGACACACAGCAGCTCGGGAAATAGTCTAAAGCGCCCAGACACCACAGAATCACTTAATTCTTCCATGTCCAATGGAACAAGTGATGCTGGTAAGTGATCATTGAGAATTTAACTTTTTTTTTTTTTTCTTAAAGACATTTGCAATACTGGTTGTAGCACTGACTGACCCAGTTTAACACCAGTCTAAGAAGATCTGTTTTATTTTAGACCTTTTCGATTCCCACGATGATAGAGATGATGAAGGGGAGGCCGGGTCAGTGGAAGAGCACAAGAGCGTGATCATGCATCTGTTGTCCCAGGTTAGGCTTGGAATGGATCTTACCAAGGTAAGAGTCAGAGTTGGCATTTGCTGAAAAGTGTTAAGGTGTGTGTGGGGCTTCTCCATGATAGTGTGGTGTGTGTGGCTGCTGATACAGTATACTGACATCACTTCTATTTATATATTGTGTCTTGTATTGAATATATACATAGATGAGTAAATTGCAAGTTTTTATAAATGGATGAAATAAGTGAAGCTAGAATAATTCCATAGGGAATAGTATGCATGGCTTGTATGGTTTAAGATTTGGATTTTATTTGGGGCAAACAAGGAGCGGTACTGGGCTTGGTTAGTAGTTTTGACAAAGCCTGAAGTCGTGTTCTGTGCACAGAATCAAAATGAACAGAGTGCTGATCTTAAGGTCAGAGAACCTGAGTTTGCATCCTGTCTCTGCTGTTAGTAAACTGTGTCCTTGAGCAAGTCCCTTCCCTGTGATCTTTAGGGTCCTTGTATGCAAAATAGACGTACAGTGACCTACTTCATAGGGTCGTTGTAAGTATTGAAAGAAGTAGTGAGTGGAAAATTATATGGCACATATGTGTTCAGGAAATATCGTGGTCCAAATTTGAATTTAAACTTGTAGCTCTGAACAGAATGACCAATTGATTTGGGGAACTGGTATGTGGATACTTTTGTATACCTCTGTCTAGAAGCCTCATCCTTTCATTTAATTCTTACCACAGCACTGCAAAGTAGGTGTTACTTCTGATTCTTTTGTAGGTGAGGAAACTAAGATGCGTAAGAGATTAAGTAACTTGACTAAATCACAGTATGTGTGACAGAACTGAGATCCTAACCTTATCTGTGATTTCAGAACCTGTAATCTTTCCGCTGTTGTGGCTTATCTTGAACCCTTGAGCTGCAATAACTTTCGTATTAATTGAGTTACTATTCCACTTGGCTTTAGAAATTCAACAAAATTTAGGATTCTTTCTTTCATTCTGCCCAAATCAACTCCAGTACTGTAAATAGTCTGTTAGTAGTGAGCTTCCTTTTGGTTCTGGATTTAGAGGACCATTAAGGAAAAAAAAAAACAATGACCCACAATACTTTCTAGTAAGTTTCTATAATAAAACCTTTTACCCTAAATCTAAATGAGAACAGAAGTACAAGGATAGCATTAATTTGTGAAGTCCAACATACTTGCCAGGAATGCTGTAGGTAAGAATATTCGCGGGAGTTTGTCACCAGAATTGCTTCAGTGATAATTAGATGGTATAACTACTGGAGCAGAATTGTCACTTCATATTTGAAAGTTGTAGCTTAATGTCGACATCTGTAATATAGCTCTTTGCTGCTGCTTCCACCTTGGCTGGTTTTGGCCTCGATTAACAGAAGACCAACCTAAAGGCAACTTGAACAATGCTAGGTTTACTGTCTCATATAATGAGGACTCCAGGGGTAGAGTAGCTCCAGAATTGATTATTTCTGTAGGTTGACAATGTGAGAAAGGACCTAGGTGCCTTCAGTCTCTCTGTTCTGCCATCCTTAACATGCTGGCTGTTTTTTCTCACAGGCTTATCTCCTTGTCATTGCAAAACTGGCTGCTACACTTCCAGGCATCACATCCTTATACAAATATGTTAAGAGGCAGAAAAATAATTTCTTTTCATGGATTTTTTTTTTTTTTTTAATTGGGAAGAACGGTCTTTTCCAGCAATGACCTGTAACCTACTAGTGTCAGAAGTCGCCTAACTTCAGGGAGGATAATGAGAATTACCATCAGCCCAGAGCTGATTTTTGTGAGGTGCAGGTCAGGCATACTCCTCTCTCCAAAGTTTTCATCTTTTCTGAGACCAGCTGTCCTTCCACAGCGCTGTCTACTTCTCTGCTGGGTTCAATGATTTGTTGCAGTGACCACACAGAACTCAGACTGTTCTCACGATTATGTGGTTTATTAGGGAAGTAATAGAATACGATTCCGGGATCAGGATCGGCTTGGAAGTACCAGGATACAACTCAGGAGACAGGATACAGTTGATCAATCAGGACAACTTCCAACCAAGACAGCTCTCAGCTTCTTCTCAGCCATGGCTGCCAGTAGTCCCTTCACTCGGCTGTGCCCGCTGCTGGGCCTTCTCTTAGTTGTGCCTGCCACCAGGCCTTCTCTTGGCTGCACCTGCTGCTAGATCTTCTCTAGGCCTCTGCTCTGCTCAGGCAAGTGTTATAGTGCTTTAGCTTGGCTGACAAGTGTGTGGAGGCATCCCACTCTGCTAGCAAGCCTCCTGCCCAAAGACATTTAGCTCTCTCTTGGCTCAGTGGGCTGGAAAGCCCACTGTGGCCATATGCTGGTCTGTGGTTCTTGCTGCTCATACTGCTGCCACCATTTCTCTGCTGCTGGGCTCTGCTGTGCTTGCCACTGCTTCTCGCCATCTTCAGTGTTACAGCTCTCTCTTCTGGGTCTAGGAGGCTGTCAGTGCAGAGACCCTGGGTGCAAAGGATGTGTTCCGCTCAAGGCTCTTCTTGATGGTAGTGAGGTCCCCCCTCAACCTCTGTGGGATTGGTCCTTATATTCAATTTCAAGGCATGGCCCTCCCAACCAGACCATGAACTAACCAATCCCCTTAATAGACCACAGTAACTTAATTTGCATAATAATTTACAATTCCTGAAAGGCCACTTAATCCTATTGGGTTGTTTACATACCCTATTTGCATATTAGACTAACCAATCCCTTGTAATATTGTGATCCAATCAGTCATTTTTGGCAGAATTAGAAGCCCAAGGTCAGACAGGCCAGGTATAAGAGAAACCTATTTGTACTGCATGACCTGTCAGACTTCCCGTTGAATCTCAATGGCCAGAGTTAGGCATGTGCCTGTCTGTAAGCCAATCACTGGCAAAGGAAGTAGAAATGGAATTAAATGATTAGATTAATCAGCATTCACTCTTTGAGATCCAGAAGAATCCTATGACTCCCGTGTCAGCTTATAACCGGAATCTGAACTGAATCAGAGTTCTGTTACTAGGGATGAAGCAGGTATGTGAGTGGTTGTTATTGTTACATACCATCGTGTCGATTCTGACTCATAAAGACCCTATAGGACAGAGTAGAGCTGCCCCATAGGGTTTCCACGGCTATAATCTTTACAGAAGCAGATTGCCATATCTTTCTCCTGTGAAGCAACTGGTGGGTTTGAACTGTCTGTGTTTCTGTTGGCCAAGCACTTAACCACTGTGCAACCAGGGTCCTTTAGGTACATGGGTAGGCAACTCAAAAGTACAGCATAATCAGGTTTGTAATTCTTGCCTCACATAATTTTCTCTGCCATATAATCCATGTTTGGATCTGTAGCCACTAAAAGCTTGTTTTATTAAGAATGATACTATAATTGTTATTTTTTACCTAATGTGCTAAAAATTAGCTGTTTTCAAAATTTTTATTGGCAGAAACAAATGGCTAACAACTGCCAACAGATTCTAAAATCTTGATGACTTTTATATATTACAAACACCCACTGCTGTTGAGTTGATTCCAACTCATAGTGACCCTGTAGGGCAGAGTAAAACTGCCCCATAGATTTTCCAAGGTTGTAAATCTTTACAGGATCATGCTGCCACATCTTTCTCCAGCAGAGAGGCTGGTGGGTTCGAACCACCGGCCTTTCATTTAGCAGTTGAGTGGGTACCACTGCACCACCAGGGCTCCTTGGCATTACAAAGTATTATTAAAAATAATACATTAACTTTGTATCTTATTTCCCTATTTATAAAAATATTTTCTCACTTCTGGTCCTTTTGGGAAAGAAATACTTTCCAAAAGAGTTACTCTCCAAATACTTTGTAGTGTTTGGAAATACTACAAAGTCACATCCATTCACCTCACTTGGTCTTCAGAACAACCCTAAGAGATGAGCAGGGCATTTAATTATCCTCCTTTTACAGAAACTTAGAGAAGTTAATTTTCCAGGGCCTCACAGCTAAGAAGTGGCAAAACAAGCACTTGAAGATAGCTAGCCCAGCTCTCTTTCATCACCACCCTAGCAGTTTGACATAATGACATTAATCAGTATAGTGCTAAAAACATTAATTATAGTTGAAATATCCTGAAGAAGACTGCTTGAATGAGAGTTCTCAAGCAAATTTTAAGTGTGGGGAAGAATAGTTTTTTCTTTGATTACAAGTGAAATCGAACTTTTTATGTTTGTTGGCTGTTTCTTCTTTTCGAACATTACCTATTCAATTCCTTTGTTCATTTTTCTACTGAAGTAGTCATCTTTTTCTTGTTGATTTTTAAGAGCTATTTGTATGTTAAAGGTATTTACTCCTGTTAGGTTGAAGGAAACAAAACCTATGGTTTTTGTTCTTTAGCATTCTTACTTAGGTGGTTTATAGTTGTGTTCTCCAAAGGTTGTAGCAATTTGCACCAAATTAGTACATAAGCATACCTGCCAATCTAATCGTATTTAGATTATGTATAAACATACATGTTCTGTGGAAGGAAAATGTTTACTTGAAATTTAACTGTCGGGGTCCTGGAGAGAGCTGGAGAAAAATGTAGAACAAAATTCTAACTCAGAGAAAAATACCAGACTTACTGGCCTGACAGAGACTGGAGAAACCCCGAGAGTATGGCCCCCCACATCCTTAGCTCTGTAATAAAGTCACTCCCGAGGTTCACCCTCCAGCCAAAGTTTAGACAGCCCCATAAAACCAAACGAGACTAATGGGGCACAACAGCCCAGGGACAAGGACTAGAAGGCAGGAGGGGACAGGAAAGCTGGTAATAGGGAACCCAAGGTTGAGAAGGGAGTGTTGACATGTCGTGGGGTGGTTAACCATTGTCATAAAACAATGTGTGTACTGTTTAATGAGAAACTGTTCTGTAAACCTTCATCTAAGGTACAATAAAAATTTAAAGAAAATTTAACTCTAGAGTTTGATAATAAAGATTCTAAATGTTATAGCCTTAGTGTCCTTTTGCAAGCTTGTGTCCCACCAGCCCTCTTTATATACCCAGCCACACTGGTTTAGTGGTTAATTCCTTTCGCACTCCATTTCTTCATATTTTGTTCTTCTGTCCCCACCACCCCTAATCTACTGCAGTCTTACTCTTCCCTAAGGCTCTTCTCTAGTGCCATCTCACCTCTGCCCTAATTCTGGTTCCCAAACAAAACATGATCTTCCCTCTCCTGAGCTTCCAGGGCACTTTGAGCATCTCTTGTATGACATTTGTCACATTCCACCTAAAATTTAAATGCAGGGACTATTCTCTCATATTTACCTTTACCTTCTCCATGGCTTTTACTGTAGGACCCTGAATGTAGTGATATGCAGTAATTACTAGATTTAAAGGAATTTTTGTTTACTCTGGTGCTGTAGTATTAGTGGTTAAGTGCTGCGGCTGCTAACCAAAGGGTTGGCAGTTCACATCCGCCAGATGCCACTTGGAAACTCTATGGGTCAGTTCTACTCTGTCCTATAGGGTCACTATGAGTCAGAATTAACTCGACGGCAACAGGTTTTTTTTTTCTTCCTGCTCCCATAATAAGCAATTAATGATTTGTTACAGATTTCAAAATATCATCTATTTCCTAATGAAATTCTTTCTTTATTCATTAATCCTCATCTTTCTCGTTCTGTCTCCCCATAATCTAATTTCCAATCTCATTTACTTTCCTCTACCACATTTCTAGCTTCTTAGCATTTTTCCTTCATGCCCCATGGTAGAGTGTGTTGATTCCCAGTCTTTAGTCTCTTCTTCCTTTATTTCTTCAGTTGCTAATTTAAAAATTCCTTACCATGTAATAGGAGCTGACAGTATAAGTATGAGTAAAACTTAGTCCTTGCATTCCAGGAGCTCACACAGATGCATAAATACCTACATTTCTTAATATCTGTCTAGAGATGACAGAGAAGCAGCAGTAGAGAGGAAAGCGCACACACTCCTAGAGTCAGACTCAATTTTAAGTTCCATGCATGGGACAGTGAGAAAATTTCCCTGAGCTTCATTTTTCTCCTCTGTAAAATGGGATAATAATTTATTCATCGTAGGGCTGTTGTACAGTATTAATAAGATAATGTATATGTAATGCCCCAATAAATAGTAAGTACTCACGGAGTATTGCTGCTGAGTATTTTGTCATCCTTATTACACTTACTGGTGGAGAAATGGGAGATTGCGTAGAGGAAGTGACATGTGAACATTCAAAACTTC
Organism: Trichechus manatus latirostris; assembly: GCF_000243295.1. Classification (NCBI taxonomy): domain Eukaryota; kingdom Metazoa; phylum Chordata; class Mammalia; order Sirenia; family Trichechidae; genus Trichechus; species Trichechus manatus. Next base: position 3,948,170 of record NW_004443951.1, on the reverse strand, counting down.
TTTTGTTTTTCTCCTGCTGGGCAGGTTAATGGGCAGTCATGAATCAGAACAGTTTGGGAAGTAGCTGTCAAAGGCATGCCTGGGCAATACTTGGTGGGTGTGACTATAATTGGAATGAATTTTTTAAAGCAGTTGGACAATCCCTTTGTCCTTAGTGGAATATGATCCTCAAAGGTCAAATGTGTATGTTTTTCAGGTAGTTCTTCCAACATTTATTCTTGAAAGAAGATCTCTTTTAGAAATGTATGCAGACTTTTTTGCACATCCGGACCTATTTGTGAGGTATTTGACTGAAAGTACTTTTCCTGTTTTTTAAGATGTTACTCCGTAGCTTTTGTCCTTTGCAGGGTAGGTGAATTCCTTCTACCTTTCATACCTTTCTGGGTAAAGTGTCATTGAATATTTTGCTTATATTGGATGTCCATCTATTTGCTTAGGCTGTATGGCAGTGATGATGTTAGGTAACCAAATTTAACACCTAGAAAATCTTAAGAGCCCATTAATAAGTGACCAGTATTTATAGGGGCCAGGGCTATGCACTTACCTGATCCAGGGACTGGTGATCACTGCTAAATTATTTACACTATATCCTCATGAAATTCAGTTAATTGAGTTCAGCAGACCTTGCTAAAGTACTTGTTGTCAAGCACTTTTTTATAAAGTGGAGAAACAAAGAATAAGTCATAGTGTCTGCCCTTGTGGAGCTTACAGTCGAGTGTCCAGATTACAGATTGACTCATAAATTTAAAAAATAAACCTTATTATATACATGTACAAGGGTGGGATTGATTTACAAGGAGGTGAATTCACGTTGCTTTTCACTGGCAGTGGAGAAGTTTTCTTTGTAATGGGAAGTATTCTAATTGATCGTCTCTGATGGTTTGCCTTGGCCTTAGACTGTGGTTTTCTGAAGTCAGTGCAGATCACCAAGGTTTCACAGTGGGTAGCACATTGGCTGACACTGATATATATCTTTCCTCCTTGATGAAGATTTAAAAGATCCATTTAATCAATGCCTACTGGGCAGAAATTCAAATAAATATGGCAGTGTTTAAATTACCAGACAGTCGAACAAATGAAATGTAAACATTTATTGGCGATTTGTGTAAGTAAAAATAGAAAGTACCAGTTGTTTATTAGATGCAGATTTGAGATTCAAGGGTAGTTTTTATATGTGAGAATTTGAACGTTGAGGTTCCTAGAGCAAGCACTTAAGAAATGCAAACATATAGCTAAAAAGCCATTAGATAAGATAAAGTAGAATACTAAAAATACTTGATTATCTCCCAAAAAAGGAGGAAAGGAGAAATGATGGTACAAGAAACAGGGGGGACAAATAGAAAACAAATATCAAGGTGGTAGAGTTAAACCTAGCTATATCAGTAATGGAAGCCCTGGTAGCACAGTGGTTAAGAGCTTGGCTGCTAACCAAAAGGTTGATAGTTGAATTTACCTGCTGCTCCTCAGAAACCCTATGGGGCAGTTCTACTCTGTCCTATAGGGTTGTTGTGAGTGGGAGTCGACTCGTCGGCAACGAGTTTGGTTTTGGTTCTATCAGTAATGACACTAAATGCAAATGGAATACACACTTCATTGAAAAGATAGCTGTTTTCAAACTAGATAAAAAAGCAAGATCCATCTATTTTGCTCTTTGCAAGAGACAGACTTTAAAGACACTGATTGGTTAAGACTACAAGAATGGACAAAGATATACTATTCAACTGATGTAGCTGAATTAGTATCAGACAGAGGAGACTTTTAAGACAAGGAATATTACCAGAGACAAATAGGGACATTTTATAATGATAAAACCCCCATTGCTGTCAAGGGTCAATTTATCAAGAATGAATAATAATCCTAAATGGCTGTGCACATAATAATACAGCTTCAAAATACATAGAGCAAAAACTGAATTAAAGGGAGAAATAGAGAAATCTATAATCGTAGTTGGAAATTTCTGAGGAATTGATTGAACAAATAACTCCCCCCAAAAATAAAAAAATCAGTAAGGCTATAGAATATTTGAACAACACTATCAGTCAGCTTGACCCATTTGACCTTTCTAAACACGTCTTAGTCATCTAGTGCTGCTATAACAAATAACACAAGTGGATGGCTTTAACAAAGAGAAGTTTATTCTGTCAGAGTCTAGTAGGCTACAAGTCCAAATTCAAGGCATCAGCTCCAGGGGAACACTTTTCTCTGTCGGCTCTGGAGGAAGGTCCATGTCATCAGTCTTCCCTTGGTCTGGGACTTCTCTGCACAGGAACCTCAGGTCCAAAGGACAAGCATTGCTCCCAGCACTGCTTTCTTGGTGGTATGAGGTCCCCATGTGTCTCTGCTCGCTTCTCTCTTTTATATTTCAAGAGAGATTGGTTTAAGACACTATCCAGTCTTGTATACCTCATCAGTATAACTGCTGCTAATCCTTCTTATTACATCATAGCGATAGAGTTTACAACACATAAGGAAATCATTTCACATTACGAAATGGTACACAATCATACAATACTGGCAATCATGACCCAGCCAAGTTGACAGATATTTTGGGGGGCACAGTTCAATCCATGACACATGACATCCAGCAACTGTAAAACAGTCTTTTCAAATGCATATGAAACAGTCATCAAGATAGATCATATGACCAAAACCAAACCCATTACTGTCGAGTCGATCCCAACTCATAGCGACCCTATAGGACAGAGTAGAACTGCCCCATAGGGTCTCCAAGGAGCGGCTGGTGGATTTGAACTGATGACCTTTTGGTTAGCAGCCAGGCTGTTAACCACTGTGCCACCAGGGCTCCAATATGAGGTTGTGGAACAAGCAAAACTAATCTTTGGTACTAGAAACCAGCATGGGGCTTGGGAATTGCTTGGACAGGGGCATGCAGCAATTTTTTTGGGTTAGTAGAAATGTTCTGTATCTTTTATCAAAACTCATCAAACCATACACTCAAGATCTGTGCATTTAGCTGTATGTATATATTTTAAACAGAAACTTTAGGGTAACTCCTGGTCGTGGGACCTCTCAGCCTGGCTCAGGGTAGACATTTCCTTGCTGGGGGCTCAGGCATCAGCTTATATACTGCCAAAAAGCCAGACATTAAATTATGTCTTTTTCCATTTCAGCATTAGTGACCAAAAGGATCCCAGGGATCGAATGGTTCAGGTTGTGAAGTGGTACCTCTCAGCCTTTCATGCGGGAAGAAAAGGATCAGTTGCCAAAAAGCCATACAACCCCATTTTGGGTGAGATCTTTCAGTGTCACTGGACGTTACCAGATGACACTGAAGAGAACGCAGTAAGTTCTGCACTGGCATTTTTACGTTATCTTAAGTTGTATACTGATTCAAGCTTTCATTTTATTTGGGGGCAGATAATAACTGATGAAGGCAATGATCAAAACCTGCTCCCTGCCTGTAGAACAGTGTTGTTGGATCAGCGTGTTTTGAACATGGTGAACAAAGGGAAAAAGTGGCATGAGATGAAGATGGAGGTTTAGAAATAAGATCATGCAGGACCTTATAGGCCATAATGATGATTTTATGGTGTGTCAGGATGTCATTTTTGTTTGGAAAAGATTATGATGTTTTTGTGGAAAATAAATTAGAAGGAGGCAAAAACTGAAGCAGGGAGACCATTGAGGAAGCTTTGGCATTATTTCAGGAGAGAGATGGTTGATTCAAGATATATTTTGGAGGTAGAACTGATAGATGGATGGGGGGAGATAAAGGAAAGTGGGTAATCGGGAGTGAATCCTTACAGGTGGGCTTCAGCAATTGGTTGGTGCCATTTACTGAAAAGGAAAAGATTGGATTTGGGGAAGGGAAAATCAAGAGCTCCAATTTGAAATGCAAAGCATGAGAGGTCTGTTAGACATGTAAGTGAAACTTTCAGATAAGGAGTTGGAATTTTAAGAGTCTGGAGTTTAGGGGAGAGGTCTGGGATGGGGATAAGGCTTTCAGGGATTTTAGTATATTTAGATGGCACTTAAAGTCCTATGATTTAATGAAGTCATCTAGGAAGATGGTACAACTACAGAAGAGTAGATAACCCCGAACTGAGAACCAGAGCTCCAACATTCAGGTTTGGTTTGAGGAAGAAGACCAGCAAAGAAGACTCAATTGAATGCTAAAAAGCCTCTCAGGGTGTTAAAAAAAAAAAGAAAGAAAAACCCCTAACCCACAGTTTCGGGTGTGCCAGATAATAGTCTTTCAGCAAGCATGAATTTGTATCTTTCCCTTTCTCAGTGACATGTTACATGTAGTCCTTACTGAAGACAGATGCAGTATGTCTGTTCCTATTCATTTGGCAGACATTGGTAGTTGCCCACTCTGTGCCAGGCCTGGCCCTGTATTAGGCCCATGATCCTTGCCTTCAAGAATCTCTTAGTCTAGTTAGGGAGACTGACACAAAACAATAATTGCAGTAGCATAATTAAGTGCCATAAGAGAAGTAAGTATAGGGTGCTTTGGGTGTGTTCCCAAATTGAAGCACTTTGGGAGGCAAAGACTCCAGTTAACCAGTTTCTGTAGTGTTATTTTTGTTTCTACATCAAAAGAAAATGTTATATTTCCTTACAGGAGCTAGTTTCGGAAGGACCAGTTCCTGGGGTTTCCAAAAACAGTGTAACATTTGTGGCTGAACAGGTTTCCCATCATCCACCCAGTAAGTTACAGCACTCCTCTGCAGCATCCACTCTCAGACACAACGTTGTGTCTAAAGAGGCTCATTAAAAGCTCTGTAATTGAGGTCACTTTCCTCTCAGTTGTATGGCTGGCTGTGTCTTCCCTGCCACCTGAGGTGGAGGCTCACTTGATTGGTTCCTACTATCTGTTCCTTGTATAAAGTTCCAAAGACTCCTTTAGCTTCACTGATTATAAATAAAAAGAAGGAATTTGGGAAATAAACTTTTATTGCTCCTGAAGTCATCTCGTACATAATGAACTGTGCTGTAGAGACCTCAGAAACCTTGAGATATTTTGTATGAATGAATTGTGGTGTATATATTCTTGGCAGAGCGGATACAGTACTTACCCTCAATGTCCTGTTTGCTGAATGCAGTGTTGAGGCTGGAAATACTGGATGGGCCCAGGATGGGGATGGGGCAGGGCATACTTGGCTGTCCAGGAAAATATACAGTCCTTTGATTTGAAGCCTCCTGGATTGGCCACCGCCTCATGGTCAGGGAAGCTCCTGCCCACATGGCCTTGAAAGAAGGCTTGCATTGGGGAAACAGGCTTTTCTTTAAGAAGTAAGGAATTTCCCCATGGAGCCAGATCTTTCCCTAGACTAAAGGAGTTGGGAAGGTGGCTGTAGCTGTATAGTACATTAATTGAAAACAATTTCTATTCAGTTTCAGCTTTTTATGCTGAGTGTTTTAACAAGAAGATACAATTCAATGCTCATATATGGACCAAGTCAAAATTCCTTGGGATGTCAATTGGGGTACACAACATAGGGCAAGGTGAGTCTGGGGGCATGGTGTGGATTGCAATGTTAACAGGAGAATTTTATGTCATTCTGATATATGCTGAACACTTGGCTAGTAAGAGGAAATAGCCCCAGAAAGCCAGACTCGATGTCATTGCTTGCATGGAAGGGTATGTACTAGGGGCAAGAACAGGGGTGGGGAATGAGATTGGTTATCCCTAATTGGAATAGGGTGTCCCTCAACTGGACAGCAGAGCCTTCTGGCCAGTTAACCCTACTCATCAGAGATTCTGTCCCTTCTCTCCACAGGCTGTGTCTCGTGTTTAGACTATGATGAACATTACATTCTCACGTTCCCCAATGGTTATGGAAGGCAAGTAGTGCTGTGTCCATTTGCTCTGATCAGCAGCAGACCCTGCTGTTTCTTAAACGACTGTCTTCCTCCCTTTCCTCTGAACTGTCAACCTTACCTGAAAACTTTTGATTTTCCAGGTCTATCCTCACAGTGCCCTGGGTGGAGCTAGGAGGAGAATGCAATATTAGTTGTTCCAAAACGGGCTATAGTGCAAATATCGTCTTCCACACGAAACCATTCTATGGGGGCAAGAAGCACAGAATTACCGCTGAGATTTTGTAGGTATTTTATTTTTCTGCCTTGGTTCTCTTCTGGCTTCTCTGAAATACTTTTCCTTTTGTCTTGAACTGTAACTTCTCTGTTAGGAATTGACCATTTTAAAAGTTCTGACTTTGTAAACTTGTTTCACATCTGGTGTGTCATGTGTCTGCCTAAGTTCCTATATCAGGACACCTAAAGCCTGAATTCAGAACAACCAGAGTTCCTTCCTAAGAATCTGATTTGCAAATGGGGTGCTAGAAGGAGTTTTTCCAGGTTGCCCTAGCTAATTCCTTTATAATAAGCTTCTAGGATTCTTTGGGCAAAATACTGAATGACGCAGGAAGCATCAAAAGAAGATGGAAGTAATACACAGAGTCACTGTACCAAAAAGAATTGGTTGATGTTCAGCCATTTCAGGAGGTAGCATGTGATCAAGAACTGATGGTACTGAAGGAAGAAGTCCAAGCTGCACTGAAGACATTGGCAAAAAACAAGGCTCCAGGAATTGACAGAATACCAATCGACATGTTTCAACAAACAGATGTAGCGCTAGAAGTGCTCACTCGTCTATGCCAAGAAATTTGGAAGACAGCTACCTGGCCAACCGACTGGAAGAGATCCATATTTATGCCTATTCCCAAGAAAGGTGGTCCCAGCAGAATGCAAAAATGATCAAGTAGTATCATTAATATACTTGGAAACCCTATGGGGCAGTTCTACTCTATCCTATGGGGTCACTTTGAGTCGGAATTGACTCGTTGGCACACAACAACAACATCGTTAATATCACATGCAAGTAAAATTTTGCTGAAGATAATTCAAAAACTATTGCAGCAGTAGATCAACAGGGAACTGTCAGAAATTCAAGCCAGATTCAGAAGAGTATGTGTAACTAGGGATATCATTGCTGATGTCAGATGGATCCTGGCTGAAAGCAGAGAATACCAGAAAGATGTTTACGTGTGTTTTATTGACTATGCAAAGGCATTCTACTGTGTGGATCATAACACATTATGGATAACATTGTGAAGAATGGGAATTCCAGAACACTTAATTGTGCTCAAGTGGAACCTGTACGTAGACCCAGAGGCAGTCATTTGAACAGAACAAGGGGATACTATGTGGTTTAAAGTCAGGAAAGATGTGTATCAGGGTTGTATCCTTTCACCATAGTTTTTCAGTCTGTATGCTGAGCAAATTATCCGAGAAGCTGGACTATATGAAGAAGAACGGCATGAGGATTAGAGGAAGACTCATTAACAACCTGCGTTATGCAGATGACACAACTTTGCTTGCTGAAAGTGAAGAGGACTTGAAGCACTTCACTGATGAAGATCAAAGACCACAGCCTTGAATATGGATTACACCTAAACATAAAGAAAACAGAAATCCTCACAACTGGCCCAATAAGCAAAGATAAACAGAGAAAAGATTGAAGTTGTCAACGATTTCATTTTATGGGATCCACAATCAGTGCCCATGGAAGCAGTAGTCAAGAAATCAAATGATGTATTACATTGGGCAGATCTGCTTCAGAAGACCTCTTTATTAAAAAGCAAAGATGTCACTTTGAGGACTAAGGTGCGGCTAACCCAAGCCATGGTATTTTCAGTCACCTCGTGTATGTGAAAGCTGGACAATGAATAAGGGAGACCAAAGAAGAATTGATGTATTTGAATTGTGGTGTTGGCAAAGAATATTGAATGTACCATGGACTGTGAGAAGAACAAACAGGGTCTGTCTTGGAAGAAGTACAGCCAGAGTGCTCCTTAGAAGTGAGGATGGTAAGGCTTCATCTCACCTACTTTGGACATGTTATCAGGAGGGACCAGTCCTTGGAGAAGGACATCATGGTTGGTAAAGTAGAGGGTCAGCCAAAAAGAGGAAGACCTTCAATGAGATGGTTTGACACAGTGTCTGCAACAGTGGCCTCAAACATAGCAACGATTGTGAGGATGGCGCAGGACAAGGCACTGTTTGATTCTGTTGTACATAGGATTGCTGTGAGTCAGAACCAACTCCACAGCACCTGACACCAACAACTAGCTCACTCACATCATGGAATCGTGGCTCGTTATTGCCAGATTGGACCATGAGCTAATCCTTACAAGGGACTCTGAGACACACGCATCCCTACCCAAAGTCTCTCCAAAGTCCTCATAGCTTCTCTGTTTTCTGTGCCTTTACCAGGAAAAACTAGTAACCATCACATCTTGTGGGCATTTGGCTTGGCTCTCTTTGACCCTCATGGGTCAGAAGAAAACAGCTGTGCTGTCTGGGTAACAGTCACTTGGGTGGGTTCCCTGAAGAGGGACGTCTGCAGTGTACACCACAGGACTTTCTCTGCCCAGGGGACAGCATCAGATGAAAGACACATGACTCGTTAACTGGTTTTGCAGGGAGAAGATGTAATTTGGATGACAGATTCAGGTTCCAACGAAGTCCTGAGCAGGATGGGATTATGAACAGAAGATAAATTTAAATAATGGATCAGTTTAAAATCCGAAGAACTGTTACAGTCAGAAAATAGAGGCAGGGCTTAGAGAGCAAGCAGCACAAGTTACCACTGTGATGTAGGTCCCACCTCCCCCCACTCCCCCCACCCCAAACCAGACCAAAACAAAAAACAGGCAGATGATGGAAATAGCATGTCCAGAATAAAGACGTGGGTAGCCTGCTTCTCGGAGCTCCTTAGAGGTGACCAGCACCAACAGGGAAGAACTGCTAGCTCAGCAGAACTTCCTGCCAATCAGAACCACATATGGTAGAAAGGGTGCCCTCAAAGGTGTGAACTGAAAGAGCTCTTGGTGGGATCTTGAAATCAGGGATCTGACTGCACTAGCTCAGTGGTTCTCAGACTTTTTGGTCTCTAAACCCCTGTATACTTAAAAACTATTAAGGACCCCAAAGAGATTTTGTTTATGTGGATTATATCTATTGATATTTCTTGTATTAGAAATTAAAGTTGAAATTTAAAAAATGTTAATTCATTTAGAAGTAACAAACAATAAAAATAGTTTTTATGAAAATTTTTTTTTCTAAAACTATAAAAATTGTTGAGCAGAATGGCATTGTACATTTTTGTAAATCTCTAATATCTGGCTTAACAGAAAATAGCTGGATTGTCTTATCTACTTCTTGCATAGTCTTTTGTATACTATCCATCACATAAACCAAAAAAAAACCACCAAAACCCGTTGCTGTCAATTCCAGCTTAGCGACCCCATAGGACAGAGTAGAAATGCCCCGTAGTGTTTCCAAGGAGTGGCTGGTGGATTCAAACTACCGACCTTTTTTGGTTAGCAGCTGAGCTCTTAACCACTGTGCCGCCAGGGCTCCACAGCCTCTTGGAAACTCCATACACTCACGAGAAAATTAGAGTGAAAAAGACAAATAACTTTATCTTAATATTATGAAAATAGTTTTGACCTTGCGGACCTCCCTGAATGGGTCTTCGGAAACCCCAGGGGCTCCCAGACCACTGTTTGAGAACCACTGTACTAGGTATCTTCTAAACCTGGGCTCCTGTCATTTTTCCTCCTGTGGAACAGTGGTTTAAGGATTTGGCTACTAACCAAAAGGTCAGCAGTTCAAATCCACCTGCCGCTCCTTGGAAACCCTATGGGGCAGTTCTACTTTGTCCTGTAGGGTCGCTATGAATCAGAATTGACTCAAGAGCAATGGGTTTGATTTTGGGTTTAATCATGGAGGACACTTGAGTTTCAGGCCAGTGACAGAAGCTTTCATCCCCTCTCTGCCCGGTTCATGTTTCTCTTTCTAACCTCTTCGTCTTCTCTTCATGCCTTGCTCTTCCTAACCTGTCCTTTGCTGTGATGCTTATCTTCCCAAATTCTGTACCTGCCAGTACTATCACTGTAATGTTCAAGTAGAGGCCTGTCAGCGTTTTTGAGGAAGGGATCCTTTCTCAGTGAAGAAGTTGAAACCATTTGACCCAAAGGTCCCCTTCATCCTGAGCATGTAAGCCTGGTCTCTAGCATTATGTTCTTAAGCAAAGCCTTCCTCACCCCAGCAGTTTTGCCCTTGGTCCCCACTGCCATGTAAGCTCACCACAGCACTTACCACACAGAATCTCAATGGTGATATGTCTCCCACTAGGCTCTGAACAGCTTAAGGGCAGGGACTGTGCCTAGTCTGTTGTGGCCCCATCACAGGGCTCTCTGTCCCATCTCATTCCACTGTTCATGGGACCTGGAGTTCATTAGCATCTTGTTCAGAGCTTTCATTCTTACAGTTGGTCCTGGGAAATTCAGTTCTGTTAAGCTGCTTTTGCCAAAGGCTTCATAGTTAGTTAGTTGGCTCTTCTAATTTCCACTCGCGAGCAGGTAGGCCACACTGACCAGATTCTTTGGTAATTTTGATCTTGAAACTAACACAAATGTTTCCTTTCGTTTAGTTCTCCAAATGACAAGAAGTCTTTTTGCTCAGTTGAAGGGGAATGGAATGGTGTAATGTACGCAAAATATGCAACCGGGGTAAGAACCTGTGTTTGCCACTTTTGTCAGGCTGCAATGAATTGTAACCTGTCCTTTACTCTGGCCTCCTTCATCTGGAATTCTGTTTAACCACTAAGGCCAGCTCTGATGTCATCCCTTCAAAGCAAGGCTTTTTTTCCCCCACCTCTTCCTTAGCAGGTAGTGGAATGATTTTTTTTTTCTTCAACTTTCCTCTGCTCTCACAGCACTTTAATATGTCTAACACAGCACATAGTAAGAACCCCGTAAATTTCACCTGTGTTATTAGAATGTGTGGTATGTTTATAAAATTGAAGTGCTAAACTAATTTGTTTGTGTGTTTGTATATGCAGTTAGTTTACGATTTTAAATTTTTAAAAAATAGTCTGAAGATAGTCTTTGCCCTCAAGGAACTTGCAGTCTGTAGCAGCACCCAGTAAGTTAGTGCTCTAATTAAAGTGGGTAGAAGGTGGTATGAGAGTTAACAGGAGCAGCTAATGAACTGGATTTTGGAATTGGAGAATTTGAAATATAAGCAGCACTCCAGTGTATTTAACATTAGAATTAGTTGTTTATGGGCCTCGCTCCCTAAGAGATTGTATTTCCAGCACACAGCAGATAGCTAACTTGAAAATGTTTGTTGAATTGAGCTTCTACTAAGACTGAAGGCACACAACTATATTTTAGGCCGAAGACTGCGTATGAAACTCACTGTCTACACCATTAGCTATGTGGGCTTTGATTATTCCTGTTAAAGTCTTCTGGAAGATTTCACTTTCCTCCTAAAACAGTTTGAACAATGAAACATCCATCTGCCTCTTTTTTTTTATTTTCTAGGAAAATACAGTGTTTATAGATACCAAGAAGTTGCCTACAATCAAGAAGAAAGTGAGGAGGTTGGAAGATCAGAATGAGTATGAATCCCGCTGGTGAGGAGAACTATTGCCAGCTGTTTGCTGCAGTGCTTATGATGTTGCTTACATATGGGGGCAGGGTGGGGTCTGGAGGTGGTATAGCAGAGTACAGACTAAGTTTGAATGCCTGGGTCCGTATGTCCACTCTCCCACTTAACTAGCTCTGTAATAAGGGCTAAGTTATCTAGCCTCTCTGCCTTGCTTCCTGAAATGGGGACAATGAGAAGAACCTCACAGTTGTTACGAAGACTGAGATAGACATGTAGCATACATACTACGGTTGGCTTATAACAAGCACCTAGTGTGTGTTGCCTTCTCGTCGTCACTGTGGTTATTAGAGATGGTAGTGAGGTATGTGGTAAAATACCTTAGGTCATCTTAGTTTTTAAAAAATTTCACCCCTAAATATTCCCATATATGTCTCTAAAATGACTAAAAAAAATTATCATGCTTTTTTAAAAATTAGTAATTCCTCAAATATCTAATTGATGTTCAACTTTCCTGTTGTCTCAAATATATATATATTTTTTCCTTTGAGTTTGCTTGTTTGAATCTGGATCTGAATAGTGACCGGAGCTTTCAGTTCTTTTAAAGGAACCCTATAAAAGGGATCTATTAGTAGTATGAGGAATCATGTGCTAAAGTTCCTTGTTTAACATATTAGAGGATTTCTTATATGAAGGGGACCCTTACAGATTACCCTGCTGCTTGCCTCTAGTTAATTTGTTAATAGTCTACTTGGTTAGTCTGGCAGCTCAGTTATATAATTGGAAACCTATAGAAATTTATGCTGTGCTACTGATCACAAGTGGATATTACACATGGCCACTTTTCTAGACCTAAGAGTTCTCACTTGTAAAATGACTTGTTTGGCCCATACTCCTCTACCTGTCATCTTCAAGGCCTTGAGAGGAGGCCATGTCTTACTCCTTAAACCTCTAAAATTCAACTCGATGTGTATTTGCTCTGTTTAAGCTGTTTTTCTCCAAGATCTCACTGTTAAATCTAAGGGCATTTTCTAAAATTGAACTTCTCGGCTCCTCTCACCCTTCAGTTTATAGTAAAGGACACTCAAGTCTCTGTGAGGCGAACTGACTCCCCAGAGGTCTGTAGCAAGTTGGAGGTGGAGCCAGAAGTAGAATCCTAGGCCTCAGAGCTCCTACTGTTCTTTCTCCACTGTTGTCTTTACTATCCAACTTCCTACCCATCCCTTATTTCCTTCTTTGACAACTAGGAGTCCTCAGGCCTATTTGTCTGTCCTTTACTCCAGTGCCTTGGTGCAGCATTAGGAGCTTTAGTCTGTGTTACAGCACTGGCAGCCATGTGCCTCGTACTGTTACTGCTATTACGTTACACTCAGAGGTGGCTTAGGCTTTCATTCTCAAGGTTGCCAACTCCTCTGTTTGTCTAATTCTTAGCACCACCACTTCTTTTCTTTAGCCTTTGGAAGGATGTCACTTTCAACTTAAAAATCAGAGACATCGATGCAGCAACTGAAGCAAAGCACAGGCTTGAAGAAAGACAAAGAGCAGAAGCCCGAGAAAGGAAGGAGAAGGAAATTCAGTGGGAGACAAGGGTAAGCTTGCTTTGGGGAGCCTACCCCCACCTCCAAACTGCTGTCACCCTGGACCCTGAGCGAGATAACTCATTTATTTATTTGATAAATGAGTGTTTAATAAGAAATGTCTGTTAGTGCCAAACACTGTTTTAAATAAGCATAGTGATGACCAAGATGACCCCTGGTCCATGCCCGAAACTCATTTTAGTCTACTGGAGGGAGAAGACATAAAATAATAACAAGTATGATGTAGAAGAAAAAGTACAAAGCAAATGTGTAACAGAATCTTCCTCCTTTCTCTTACAGTTATTCCATGAAGATGGAGAATGTTGGGTTTACGATGAACCATTACTGAAACGTCTTGGTGCTGCCAAGCATTAGGTTGGGAAGTGTAAAGTTTACAGCTTATGACCGGGGCAGGAGGCATAATTAAGCAACAAACAATCTTCCTTTGGGAGAATCTGTTCACTCCCTTCTTATTGCAGTGGTTCCTATCTCAGGGATACTGGACTTTCTGATGCAGATGAACAATTAAAGCAAGAAAAGCTTCCCTTTTTCCTCTTCTGTGGCAGTTGCGATTTTGACTTCAGTCCTGAGAAAACTTCAGGCTTTGAAAACAAGATGTTTGATCCTTCACCAAACCCCACGCTTTGAAAAGCATTTATAAACCCCCGTCTCAGACTCTGCACTCTAGTACTGCTGTTGAGATATATGACATTTCCTAGTTCATATAATCTTGGGTTCTATATATATACATATATATACATATAAAATATACTTGATGCCAGATTTTGCATAAATACTCCCATCTACTGTAAATACTGATTCCTTTGTTTTAGAAAATTAGTGCAATGTATTAAAATCAAGTGCTTAGGAAATTTCATGGTCTCACCTACAATAACTTTTATTTTGGAATTGAACTGTTATTAAATTGTATCTAACCCTGGACCACAGTTTAATTATACTCAGTGCTTCTTAAGGCTTCATAAAGTAATTTTTCCAACCTTTTTTTTTTTTTTTTAATGTGTTTCTTTTATTATCTTTATGGTTAAACGTCAAACCAATTATTTTGCAACTTTGATTACAGGAGCTAGCTCTTCACAGGATATTCCTGAAATAGTGGAGGGTCTTTCCTTTTCCTCATCCCTTCCCTTTTAACAGTCTGTCTAACGGGCTCTGTGTTCTGTCTTAACCTCCATCCCCTCGCCCCGTGCTGTTCTCCAGAAAAAGTCTTCACTGAACTCATAGAGCACATGCAGGGCTGCCACCATTGTATCCAAAAATATCTTTCTTACTACCTTGGAGGGTTCCAGAAGAGTATATATTATTTTCAGATAGTGTCTCCCCACCTTACACTTCAACAAAATGTAATAAAAAGAATGCAGAAGCAGCAAATGGCTCATTCTGAAGGGAAATACAGATACAGAACTATCTTTATTTAAAAATACATTTAAAAAAACAAGTATTAACAGTACCTAGCATCTAGGTACTAATAACATATCAGTTACATAGGGCTTCTCAAGGCTGGCATACAGAATTGGATTCTTAATCTGAGAGGACACAGGCCAGGCCTTCCCGTGAACGCTGCTGCGGTTCTTTGGGCACACTTGGCCCACCTTGCTAATTTCTCTTTTCCAGCTACTGCGGTGACCCTGGGTTTGTTTGTTAGTCTCAACAGAAAAGAAAAGCAGTAAATCAAATTCTATGATGCCAGTGCGAAAATTCAGTGTAAGCCCTAAGGCAAGAGTAGTGTAACTTCAAAATACGGACACATTTTTAAATACACATTGCTTCAGGCCAACGAGACTGCAGTTTATTTGACTATTTTATGGTAGGGGAGAAGGTTAAGTCTTGATGTGAAAGCCCTGATGTCAGTAATGGGGATGGTAGAATCTGCCAGCAGAGGAGAGGTTGGGAAGGTGGTTAGCTGCATCACTTCACCATAAGAAGAGTTTGAATCTTCACAGGAAGGGGTGTTGTCATCGTCCAACTCATATTTCCCATATCCAACAACCTAAAAGGGTCCAAAGATTCAAGGTGAGAAATATGCTGACTGTATTTGAACAAAGACCTGTTTAAGCTCGCTGATAACCTTGGTAACCCCAAATCAGTGAATGATAAGCGGGCTAGGTGACGACACTGGAAAGGATGGAGCTGCGGTTCACTTAACCATACTCACGTGAACACTGAGCATTTTACTTCCTGGTCCTCTGTGAGCCTTGAACCAGCTGACCAGGTCTGCTTTTGAGAATGACTTCAGTGCTTCAATCTGACAAGGGGAGGGGAAGATAGGAAAAAAATAGAAGCTATAAAGACTACAAGTACCACATTTTCTGGAGAGGTATTTCTTCTTCAACATAACCCCAGACAGACCTCCTTGGTACAGCTCAGCACGTAAGTACTTCATTTATTCTTCTGAGTCTGAGCTTGCCCCCACCCTTCCAGAGGAAAAGGAAAGATGAGCCTGTGTGACACACCATCACGTTTCATAAAAACAATCCACCCTGGCAGATGAGCAAGAGAAGGCAGGTGCTGTAATTACAGCTGAGTACCACACACTGAGCCAGAAACCCAAGTCACCTTAGTGTCACCTCTCAGTTACATGGTAACTGTACACTCTGGCCTGAGAAAATATAGTAATTATTGAAACAGATGCAGAGACAGCTTTATCTGTCCTGTTTCTGATAAGAAAACTAGAGTACCTTAAGGTGAGCTGGGCTGCAGCCTCTTGTGAAATGATCCTCTCTCCTCACTGAGCAGTGGTCTCCCTTGGTAGTTGACCACACAGGGTATGTTCTCAGAGGGTTACAAGACCCAGACTTCTTTTGCAAGGGTTT
Source organism: Trichechus manatus latirostris (assembly GCF_000243295.1). Classification (NCBI taxonomy): domain Eukaryota; kingdom Metazoa; phylum Chordata; class Mammalia; order Sirenia; family Trichechidae; genus Trichechus; species Trichechus manatus. The sequence goes on along the minus strand of NW_004443951.1, from coordinate 3,932,338 downwards.
TACTACTTTGGGCTAGAAGTTGTCAAATGGCCTGTGCCTGGAATCATTAAATCTGGAGGAACTTCGTGTTTATATATAAAGACCAGAAGTTTTCCATTTTCTTAAAAAAAGGGAGCCCTTTTGTACTCCACAAAATCTTGTGGTAAAACCTCAATATAACACATGAAATTGGAGCTGCTCTGGTTGAAATGGGGAGGAGGGGAGTAAGGTTTAGCACCCAGCTCACTAAGCTACCTAAGGTGCTAGAAAGGCCAGTCTGAAAACTCAAGATTTGATTAATCAAGTCAACAAATGGGCAAGTAAGTAATGAGGCCAGGTTGTCTGCCCCAGGTTTCTCTTCCACACAATACTGGTTTGTTTGGAACTGTGATTCTGTAGAATCAGGAGCCCTCCCCAGCCCCTACTGCAGTCTGTTAGAGTTGTCTGACTAGGAAAACTGTTACACTACCTCATGGGCAAGGCGGTCGAAGAGATACTGCTGTGTCACCACTTCGTTCCAGTTTCTGTCCACTTCCTCCCCAAGATGGGTATCCTCGCACTCCTTCAGCTTGATCAGAGCTGTGACCTGTTCTCACCGAAAAGAGAGATCTTCAGGCATGGCATCACACCATTTCCCCCAGAGCACACTTGACCCTGTCCAGTCTGGCTTGTGACAGACTCACAGTGGTCCCTTCGCTTGGGACTTGCCAACATCGTGGGAGGATGGCGTTTGGGAGACATTATCATCAGAATAAGGTGGGGCTACAAAGCTCCAAAACTGGCCAATACATAAGGCTTTTAAGAGCGGTGGCTGGTGGCCGAGGGTTGGTGTGGGCCAAGGGCCAGAAGACTAGATCTGTGTAGTCAGTCACCTGGGTGTTAAATGCCTCTTCTGTGAGGTTCTCAATCTTCTCCTCAAAGCTAGAAAGAAACTCTTCTATCTTCTTATCAACCACTTCAGAGCTGAAACAAAACACCTTCAATTAAAAGTCATCAGAGACCTACTCTGGGCAGAAGGCAAAGGAGGGAGTTAGGGCTAAGGCATATTTCCAGGAAACAGGTTGAAGTGTTTTCTTTGCAGGCCTCAGTACTCTGTCCCCAGGGAAGAGAATAGGGAATCCTTACCCTACCCCTGCCCAATTTCTTGGTATTCTCATACTGAAGCAATGACAGCCATGCTTGATCATTCCAAAGTTGGGAACCAACATGGCCTTACACCAACAAGGCCTATACCAGCATGAATGCCAGGTTCCTTGCCTTTCCTGTCCTCAGGTCTGCCTGAAGAGAAGAAACATTGGCAAGCCCTGCACAGTGACCACAGGACTTGAGTCAGGCCCTATAGGACCAGTGGAACCACCGATCAGTCCTGGATCAGCCCAACTATGAACCCCAAGCCTCAACCAGTGACTAAATGACGCAAACCCTATTTAAGGTTTGAGCCTGCAGCATAAGGGAGTACACATACTCCCAACTCTCCATGTGTTGGAGAATACCCCAGAATAACAAATTGGGCCCAACTACTCACTCACTTACTCACTTGTATTTGGTTGCCTGAGTCCCCACGGTGACAGAGAACCCTAGAATCCCAGATGTGTTTCTACAGGTAGGGTAGACATGGTACCTACAGGCAGAATGAAAAGTTCTATCAGTTCAGGGGGTCACCTGGGCCCTGCTTTCAAAGGCACTAGAAATGAGTGGGAAGAGTTTCTGCATGTCCTGCCTGGACTTGGAGGTCCTGAAAAAGGACCCACAGTTTGCCCCCAGACAAAAGCCTTGGAGCTATATGTGCATGTATTTCATTCTAAGATTAAGGTATCCACCCCTCTCCTGAACCAGAAACCACAGGGTAGCTTTTTCTCTTGCTAATCTTGAAACCTGACCAAACTGAAAACCTGGTCACAGGCCAAAATGCAAATTCCAGAGTTCTGACTAGTAGGTATGACTAAGGCATGGAAGGACCAAAGAACTGAGAGACTGCTCAGTCAGGATTCTGATCAGCTTCAGACTGCAAAGCAAACCCAAGACCATTATTTGAGCTCAGTGCCCTTACTAGCAGACTTACCCAAGGGTCTGCTTGGTTCGAAGGAAGTCAAAACAAGGCTCTTCCATGTGCATCTGTAATTCAACATACTATCCATCAGCCCAACTCCTCCCAGCAGAAAAACCTCCATTTCTTCCCCCTAAAGTACTCCACATACCTCTGAAGTCCAGCCTCCTTTACTGCCTTTTTCCTAGATGGCCCAGGTTCCCTGTCCACGCTTACACTGTTTAAGAATACTAAATGACCATCTCACTTAAACAGTGGACCCTCTCTCCTTCCAATCACAGGTGTCTGACTACCCCAAGTCCCTAATTCCCAGAAAGAAAGGCTAGGCCTCATACAGTTCAACTCTCCTTTACCCACTTACCACAAGCAGCTCCATAAGGGTGTATTCTCTCAGACTCCTGGGACCTGACTGAAAGGAGAAGTTGGTCAGATCACCTGAAAACCCAGTGGCTTATGAGGTTTTTTAATAATCCAGCTACCTCTGCCAACCACTCATTCCCCCACAAGAGTTAATCATACCCTCTATTGCCATAATTTCAACAATTGTGTGTCCATATCTGCCTCCTCACTAGTCTGAAGATCTGTGAGGACAGGGATCATGCTTGATCATTTGTATTCCCAGCACTAGCACAGAACTGCAGGTAGACATGGAGGTTAGTCCAATAATCCCTGATCTGCAAGCTCCTGCCCAGAGGACCCACAGCATGTGTTCTAAAATCAAGCACTTTAAAAAAGTTCAAGGTCCTAAAGGGGGAGAACAGGAAATATCTGAAGATCATGAAGGGTATCTGGATTCATCCCTCAGGTAGAGAGAATATGAATAGAATTTCTGCAGCCACACACAAGGACCCAAACCAAGTGATAACGAAAGTGCCTAAGAGACAGAAAACACACTTGCGGACCATATCCTCCTGGCTGCTCTGGCAAAATAATGAAGTCAGAATTAAGGAGGGCAGGAAGTCAATAAGCAAAGATGTTGCTAGTGCATCCCGGCATCAGGTTCTTGCAGGCTCCTCTGACAGACTCATTCCCACTTCACCAGAGCCCACGTGCCCTGCAAGCCCTAATTAGTCAGCACAGAGATTTCCTCTTTGCCTCTAAAAGGGCTGTAACAAAATCAGTCAAAACCCTGTAACAATAACAGTTTACTGTTCAAAACGCTCTCTGTGAGGAGGGAAGTAGTTCCCTAAAGGAAACAGTTTGTATTAGACGCTACTGCTAAGAGGTTATCAATGGAAAGCACCTCCACAGACATTTTCTCGCAATATGAAGCCCTGCCTAAAAGTCTGGAGAAGTACCCCTGCTTGGATTTTGAGTAGTCAGAGGCACTAGAAATGTGGACAAAGTCACGCAGGGCCAAAGCTGGGCCTCCAGGCAAAGACAAAAATCTTATCAACTGAGCTCCAGAATCGCTGTGACTCTTGAATCAAAGGACTCATTAAGACTGGGACAAGGCTGAGCTTCACTAACAAGAAGTGGCCACGACATCAGGCAGAATTTGCTTCTGACAACCAGACCTAGACAAAGTCAGGGTAAGACTCAGGCCCAGGGTCAGAAACACAATAAAGGAACAATGAAGGAGACAGGCCATGCAGCTCTGCCCAAAGCCCAGGCCAGGGATCTTCACAGGGCCTGACAGGAAAGTGACTTCCTTATACAGGGAACCCAGGACTGTAGCAGCAGTTATAGGAGCCCCTGAGTTTGAGAAGTCTGAGATCAAGCTGGAGAGACACAGGTTTAGGGAAGATCCCCATATTTCTAGAAGTGGGTGGGACTAACTATGCCTAAAGCAGGGTACGGGCCAAACTGCAAAACTCTTTATCTTACATCCCACCCCACCCTTTCAGAATGGTGTGGAAAGAACACAGGATCTAAGGACAGAAGGAATAAATTTGAGTCCCTCGTGGTATGATCTCAGGTAAGTAAGGAACTGAACCTCAGATTCATCATCTATAAAACAGAAGTGATGAATCCTATCTTCTGGGTGCTTTGAAACCTTTAATTATGACAGCTCATTTGTTGTCATTCTGTTTGCTATACAGTGAGGGCTTGGCTATGGATACTTTTGTCTCTTCTTAAAAAATGTCCTCCTGCTGTTTGGGGTTTTGTCAGGAGTGATACCTAAGAATTTCCATCCACACTTCAGTCTCTGTTCCTCTGACTAGTGGTCAGGTGATTAATGAAGCAATAGCTCACTGTGAATAAAAAAGAATCTATTTCACTGACAGAAGCAATCTTTAAATGTGGCTGCTTCAGGAGGACAAATAACCCCAAGCATAAAACTACAGAGGTAACTGTAAAAGGGTCTTGACGGCTGACCTGGTAGTACACAGTGACTTCAGAGTTGGCATCACCCTTGTTCAGGGCTCTCACTTTGCATAGGTGGTGGCCACTGGGCAGCTCTACCACCTGGAACTGCACAGGCATCTCCTGTTCCAGAGGGATGAAGTTCAGCTTGCTGCAAGAGAATCAGGGTGGGTCCCTGAGGCAGTGCCTTTCTCTTCTAACCCCCACCCAAAAGCTGTTGAAAAGAGCCAAGATTTCCACAGTTCCTTCTGAATTGTTCTGTTTATACTATCCTCAAGAAAATCTACCACAAGAAGTATCTCAACTGTGGGTTTAATAACAATTTACTGAGTTGTGGCTCAATGCCATCTTCCTGGTAAGAACACATAACTCCTAGAGAGAAAATTCAAATCAACACTCACTCAACAACGTATTTCAGGAAATCCATAGACTCCTAGGAGGGAAAGGAAAACTAGATTAGGCTCCCTTGACGTAAAATTTCACCTGGAACCAATTAATATTAATATTCTAATGGCTGGGGAGCCCTGCATAGCATTAAAATACCAGGCAAGTCATTCACTGATTGGGCAAGTCATTCACTGGCTCGGTACTGATTATGTTTGTTGAATATTAAGTGGCTCTTAAACTGAACAGCTCCCTTTCTGTGCTCTGTTTACTCATACACTGCAGCACTTTCCCCACTGGATCAAGCTTAATTGTTTAGTGTCAGTTTACCCATTAGACTATATCCTCTATGACAACTGTGATTGTGTCTTAGAAACCTGGGCCCATTAGCGCAGAGCCTAGCATAGAATAAGCAATAGAATAACATTTATTTATACTAAGTGAATACTTCCTCCTTCCCTCTCCAGATACCTGTTTTCTTATGTATAAAATGAAGGAGAAGTGGAGGGGTGAGCTCATCTCTAAAGTGGTTTCTACCTGGGACAACTGATGGTACTAAGTCTCCTGGATCAAAAGTATCAGCCTGGAACTCCTACTGCACTCAGAGAAGCATGTAGCTGTTCTTACTCTTCTCTCTGTGAGTTGGTTTTGGGGGTGGGGAGTCAGGATGGAGAAAAAGTGGGGAGGATAGCAGCCACAGTCTCAAGTGATCATTTATCTGTTCTATCAAAGGGCCGGTACTGAGAAACTGGGAGACTATGAAGGAAAATGGTCAGCTGCAAAACAGTTTAGTGAGAGTACCAAGCAAGCACTTTTGGCTGGAAGAGACCTCAGTTAGTTACAAGGCCCCACAGACATATCCAACTCAAAATATGTCAGAACAAACTCCTCATGTGGCCCAAACCTATTCCTATTCATTCACTACCCCTAGCCAGAAATCTGGGCATCATCCTAGACTCCTCCCTTCTTCCTTACCCCCATTATCTAATTGGTCAATGAGTTTCAACCATCTCTACCTCATTATTTCTTCTGTTTCATTTACTTTTGCCTAACCTCAGGCTAACTTCATTTTTTTACTTCAACTATTATAAGAGCCTCATAATTGGTCTCTGCATCTTTCTTGACCACAAATCTTCTTTTAAATTCATTTGCTACAGGAAAAGTCAAAGCTCAGCTTGACACACAAGTTTGACATATAAGCTTGACATACAAGTTCTCCCTACATATGTATGTACATATGTATGTTTCTCTCACCACTCCCCTCCTCCCACTTTAATCTCTTTGTTGTTGTTGTTAGTTGTTGTCACGTCGATTCCGACTCATGGCGACCCATGCGTGCAGAACAGACCTGCTCCATAAGGTTTTCAAGGCTGTGATCTTTTGCAAGCAGATCACCAAGCCTGTGGGTTCAAACTGCCAACCTTTCAGCTAGTTGTTAATCTCCAGACATTAGTCAATTGTTTGTGGTTTCCATACACAATCTTCAACAACTGTAACCAACAGCATATATTTGCCCCATTTCACTCAGAGTCCTGGTTCATTACTGGCACTCTTCTTTTGTATGAACAAACTCTTGCCAGCAACAGAGGGGCCAGGTTGCCTCCTAAATGAACTATGACAATGTTGGCCTGCCATAACTACACAAGTTCCCCTTTGGAAGAACTAATGCAATTCCAGAACCTACAACTGCCTTCAGACCTGGCGTACAGCAACAGAACACCTCACACTCACTGTGCTTGTGACATTCCCTTGTACCAGGCCCTCAACAAAGAACTGGGATTTGAACTCTTTGACGAAGCTCAGCAAAGACTCAAGGGAAAGGCCATCCATCAAAGCCCGGTACTTGTCAATCATAGACCAACGAGCATATTCCAGGATTAAAAGCCGCACATCTCTGTACAGAGGGCAGAAAAAAAACAAAGTTTGTCGTAAGAAATGAATTTTGAGAGTAAAGAAATATTTGGTCAATTTTCTATAGATGATCCGTTTCAGAACAGAGACAATTTCCACCACAACTTAAGCTGGGGAAACAATGTCACAATTACCAAAAAGCATTTAAAATTGTAAACATAAACTCTTTACACTGATTTTCTCACTGGTACAAGTACTCACTTATCTCAGTTGCAAAACAAAATGTTAAACATAAAGTTGCCAGATGAGTCAAGTTTACCAGTCATACACCAATTTAAAATTATTACTATTTTGGTTTGAAATCTCACCAACATGTTATTAATCACTGGGGGTGACTATTTTGGGATCAATTACTGCAGGGACAATATAGTATATAAGTAATGGCTCTAGTCTAGAATCAGATTCCTCCCTTCTACTACCCCCCTCTCACACTAAGCTGTTTGAACTTGGCAAGTTACCGGGCATCTGTGCTTCGATTTCTTCACTTGTAAAACAAGAGCAATAATAATACCTGCCATTCACAGGGCTTTTATGAGAATTAAAGGAGTAAATATATATAAAGCTCTTTAGAACAGATGTACCACATAGTAAATCTTCAATGATAGAAGGTGTTATTATTACTCTATCACACTTTAACAGTACTTCAGCAGTTACTGAGATACACAGCTCTATTCATCTCCATATCAATGGTTCCAGACAACTCTCCTTTCCAATTTATATGTTTGTTTTTCTTACTTTTTGTGATCAGATTATCAGTTATTATATGCCTGATTTTAATAGCTTCTTCCACTGCTTTCTAATTCTGGTAATTAATTGGTTCATTATAACTGTGTCAAAAGCAGGGCATCTCTATTAAGTTGTGCTGTTAGTCCACCATTTATGTATGTCCAGCAAGGAGGTCAAGTAGGGGCTTGTAGCCATATGCAAAAAGGGCTGTGTCTGCTCTAGAGGGCTTTCTTTCCTTCCAAAAAGGATCCACCTGCCTTTCTGATTCGTACAAAGGGGCCCTATAGGCTACCTTCAGCCTGGACTAAAGAAAGAACAGGTTCTGATGGAAGGCCTAAGGGGTGTGCCTATTAGCAAAGGGTGTGAGTGTTAGCACCAGACTGTTCAGAAGTCTTTCTGATCTTTCCTGAGGCCTTAGCTGAATTCTGGATAGTTGAGGTTGCCAGATTAAACGAATGTTAACCAATTTAACTCATGTACTCATCACAGCACTCACTACACTAAAATCACCATTAGGCAATTTTAGGCTACAAGAAAGCCAGCACTTTTTTAACTGTTATTTATTTACAGATTTTGGAAAAAACAGCCTTCTTTACCTTTAGCTTCTGACTGATTTCAGAAGGATGCTTTCAGTTGTATTCACAGATAAATTAATTAAGCTGGATTTAGAAATCCTATAAGCCCATGGACTGGATTCCCAAACTACAACACAATTCTAACACGTCTGAAAACTAGCACTGAAACTACAGCCCCATCCCCTATACTTATCCCCTAGGAAGGCAAATACTTTCAGGCCCTCAAAATACAAGCTGATCCCACATATACCCACTTGGCCAGAGTCTCAGGCTTGATGAGGATGTTAAAGTAAGTCTTCTTCAACTGCTCAGTTATCATTGTAAAGACAGCTGGTGTGGAACTGAAGTCAGCTAAGTAGTCAATAATGAGCTGAAACAGTAGCTAAAAGAAAAAGAAAGAAGCATTTTAAGTGGAGAAACATGGAAATCCACTAAGTTTTAGGGGGAAAATATTTCCCTTTGATTTTTACCAGGGGATTAGCATGGTGCTAAGTATCATGAGGGACATAAATACTAATGACTCAAAGAATCTTCAAGGGCCAAAATCCTTAATAATTGTCAAATTACTGTTTTTCCCTTTTTAAGTAATTTTTATGAGTACTCTCAAACATTTTTTCTTCCATATGAAGTTAAAAATGTTATCCAGCATCCTCCCCACCCCAAAATGTGGTTTTAATTGGAATGAGATTATATTTATATATCAATTTTGGAAGCACGGACAATTTTATGATATCAGGTTGTCCCATCCAGAAACATAAGTCTTTCCCTTATTTTAAGTCTTTTTAAACAAGCTTCAAAAAGATTTGCAGTTTTCTTTAGATAGATCCTATACTTTCCTTATTTATTCTTAAGTATTCTATTGTTGTGCTCAATACAGAAGAAAAAAAAAACCGTTGGTGCTGAGTTGATTCCGACTCATAGCAACTCTACAGGACAGAGCAGAAGTGCCCCCTCTAAGGTTTCAAAGGCCGTAATCTTTACAGAAGCAGACTGCCACATCTTTCTCCTGCGGAGTGGCTGCTGAGTTTTTTTTTAATTGTTGTGCTTTAAGTGAAAGTTTACAACTCAAGTTAGTCTCTTGTACAAAAATTTATACATACATTGTTTTGTGACCCCAGTTGCTCTCCCTATACGGTGACAGCACCTTCCTCCTTTCCGCCCTGGATTTCCCGTGTCCAGCTCCTGACCCTCTCTCTGCCTTCTCATCTCGCCTCTGGACAGGAGCTGCCCATTTAGTCTCATGTATCTACTTGAGCTAAGAAGCACACTCTTCACAAGTATCATTTTATGTTTCATAGTCTCAAACAAACCACCAAGTCTGGTGTGGCTGGTGAGTTTGAACCATCGACCTTTCGGTTAGCAGCCAAGTGCTTAACCACTACACCACCAGGGCTCTTTACTGAGAAAAAGCCATTGATTTTGATAATTGATTCTCATACACTGATCTGTGACCAGCCACATCACACCAATTTATTTTTTTAATTGTAGTAGTATCTTAGGGTAAGAATATAATCATATGATCTGCAATGAAAAAAATACTGTCTCTTCAAAAACAAATTTTTTAACAAGTATTTCATTTTTTTTTCATTTTATTGTACTAGCCTGAAACTCTAAAACAATGTCGAATTAATTAGGTGACTGTGAGTATCCTTGGCTTGTTCCTGACTTTACTGTTCAGCATTTCATCATTTAGTGCAATATTTACAGTTGTTTTTTAATTAAAGTTTTTACTATATTTAAGTAATTTCCTTCTATTCCTACCTTATTAGGAATGGCCACTCAAATTTACCAAATGAATTTTTCACATTTATCAGTATATGCACATAGTATTTCTCCTTTTGATTTGTTTTATAATGAGTTATGTTCATCAGCTTCCTAATACTGATTCACCCTTGCATTCCTGGTGCTTGGTCATGGCGGATTATTCTTTTGCTATATTGTTGGATTTAATTTCTTTTAGAATGTGTGTATCTATATTCTGTGGGTGAAACTGGTCTTCAGTTTTCTATCTATATCAGGTTTTAATATTAAGGCTAGGTAAGCTTCATAAAATGAAGAATATCCATTATTTTTTAATGGTTTGTATTTTTAAAAAACTCTCAGGGTAATTTCAAAATATACCTTCTAAATGACAACCACTGTATACTAAGCTGTAATCTGTTTGGATCTTAAACTACATTATATTTAAGCCTTTGATGGTTGACAAAAGTAAAATATTCGATGGTGCCTCCTCCTACGACCAATCTTTGTTTCCTGGAGAGATTGAGAGGAGTGGATGTATAAAGGTGAGAGCTATCTCTTCTCTAGGGTTTTTGCTAAGATTTGAAGGCTATTGCTGCCTAGCACAAATCTAACTGCAAGATCCTTTCATCTAGATCTTTCTTGTATGAACCCAGTTCCCCAAACATTAATACAGTAACTATTCCTACCCAAGCAACATACATATAAAATTTGTTGTTGAGTACATTACATTATTTTACCTGGTATTTAATGATCTAACCCTCTTAGCTATTATCCCATACTATTCCTTCCTAAACTTATGCAGTTTCTGACAAAGCATCCTTGGAGTATACTGCTTGCCAAGAGATAAATTATCTCTGTTTTTAAAAGGCTCATAAACTTGGAAGGAAAACAAAACGCATAGACTTGAAACAACGGGAAAAAATGCAAGAAGAAAACGAAGAAACAAGCATTTGAGTTTTCAATGAACATTAACGTCACATAAACACTAATGTGCCAGGTGCTTTAAATTTGTTATTGCTGTATCGTATCAAATTAAGCTCAAACCGGTCCTAAGTGCCAATGTTGGCTGCGGAGAAACTGACAGCAAAGGGAAGTGAAAGCAAGTCCGAAGCAGGGGCTGTGTTTGTATGCACTGCCAATACTTAATGTATGGCCAGTCAAGGTGACAACAGCTGTCAACAGCCAAGCAAACTCATGATAATCCACATTAATAAACATTTCTTTCTATGTACAACACCCCATGCACAAGCCACTATGCCTGGTAGTACTATAGGGGCAACGAACAAATATATTTTACAACTCTGTATGAGGAAAACAGAGCACTTGTACTTACAGGTAGTTTGTGGTTGAATCCTTTCACTCGAATAATTAAACCATGTTCTCCAGCTACTAGTTTATACTCCAGCTGTGCCACATCTGCTTCATAAGCTGGTTCCGCAAGGTTATGGGTAAGGATGTTGACAAAGATATCAAAGAGGACCACACTGAGAAGTATTAAATGCAAACAGCAGCATCATTAGTTGGTAAGAAATAGACAAAGATGCCTACTTTCAATTTAAAGTAAGAAACTTCACTTTTGGAAAGGTGTTACATTTACTACTCCAGAATGTAAAACTGTATACTAAAAATTCAAAGGTAAATACGGCTTCCTCAGGACTCAGATTTAGAACTCCTACCTTCTGCAGTGCTTCCCAATCCTTTTCATGTCATGCTTACACAGAAAATCATAATATCTGTACTGCACAACAAGGTAAATGAAAAAGCCACTACAGCTAACTGGCCTTCAGGCTCTGGCTACCCCAGGCCGAGGCTTTCTGACTAACCAACTAAAAATCTGAGGGAAGAGAGGAGGGTAATGCATTCTTTAAAGTGGATATTAATAAATGTTGATGCTGCTTATCATTTTAAGATTGGATTTTACAGTTTAAGTGGCAAAGGAAAGAAAGAAGTAAAATAGTTCCTGAGCCCCTCCTATGTGTCAGACACTGTTTTAGGCTCTCAGAACTCCCATAATATAGCTGTCTACATAAATAAGAAAGTAATCTGTTAACACCAAGGTAAAATCAGATTCCTTGGCAGTCTTTAAATACAAGATCAAGATACCCATCAATCCTCATTATGGACTGGGAGCTATCCCCAAACTGATCTCTAAGAAACTTTCTCAATCCAGTAATTCTATGCCTAGTCTACATTATCAGCATGTTTTACGTCTGGGTGCTGGAGATGCAGCGGCCACCGTTCCATTTTAATGTTTAGTATTCTATACAAATAACTTGTTTTGGGCACAGAGAAAAATAAATCAGTCAGTAACAAGTACTCAAGTACTTAGAAAAAGACAGGATGATTCAGAATGAAACAAAACAAAATTTAGTTTTTTAATAATAAAAATTATTTTCCAGAAAAGAGGGCAATTCCTTACTTTGCTGCAGACTTCTGTATCAAAGGTGAGATCAGATGAAAACGTATATATGCTGAAAGAAAAAAGAACACAGATAAGAAAACACAGAATGCCAGAAAGTTATAGCAGAGCCTTTCCAAGGAAGCTGAATAAATATTAAGACCATTTTCAGAAACTTTCATAAGCTATTCAAGAAAGACTGTGGAAATACTTTCCCAATAAACTCAAGAATCCCACAGAACTACAATACAGTTGTGTTTGAGGTTAGGGATATGGATTAAACGGCATTCAAAAACAGTGTATGATTCCAACTTGTTTAAGTTTTCAGGCCATGCAAAAGAACAGAAAAACAAAAAAGCAATACAGTTTGGGCCATCATGTTACAAGAGAAGACAAGGACTTTTAGGGTCTGTTTCGCTGTCTACTGTACTTCCTTTATGCTGAAAAGCAAAAAGGTAGAGGGAGACAGATGGGGGAGATTTCACATCTGTAGTGCTGGACTAGACTGTCATGACTAAGGATAACTTCCTTCAGGATGCTTTTATTCCATCTGTTTTTAAAAATAGTGTTCAAAAAATACCACCAATGCCTTAAGGTGGCCTAATACTTGGCTCTGCTTTCATCTAACTGAAAGAAAAATAAGTGAAAACAATTTCATTCTAGGCTTGAATCTTTATTCATCTTCTGGAATCTGGAGTGTCTACAAGAACTTCAGTGACAGTAAAGGAACAATATGGATCTGACAGATAAGCTTAGAAAAGGTCTTCAAATGGAAAGGGAAGGGTTAATAGACATGCGTCGGGGCAGCGGAAGATGTTACAAAACACAAAAGATTTGTTATACTTATTTCACTCCTTTAAGGGAAGGAAACATTTTTACCTTTGGGGATTTTGAATTTATTGTCTTTCTTATACCACAGGCAACCTTGTGGAGTGTTCACAATTTTAACAGGGTATTCCGTCTCAGGGCAATCAAAAGCCTTCAACGTGAAGTCCGTGGCTAACAAAAGAAAAGAGAGTAATAATTCACTCAGGTATTTCAATAGGATTCCCAGCAATCTGTTCTTAGTTTGAGAAGTCCAAGTTAGACGTCTAAGTTTCTTTATGGCAAAAATAAGCCAAATTCAAATACTGGAGCACAATAAATTAACAGAATACTACAAAGAAAACTCTCAGACTTAAACTAAATGAACTCTTAAAGATCCATAATTTCCCAACAGTTGATTCTCATCTCTACACATTCTGCTTCACTCTCTTTCTCAAAGACAATATTAACAGTGAGAGGGACCTTCTTTGGTCAGGATAGTTAGATAAACCAATTTATAAAAGAACCCATTGTTAGTGAGAATGTCTTTTGCCAACCTTATGGACATCTGAAAAGTTACAAAAGACTGTCTCAAAGTCAAACCTGTCCCTTCAGTTAATGAAAACAAGGTGTTTCACATCAACATGTAGATAAGAAAAAGTTAATGTAGGGAAAATTAAAAGGAAAGTGTTGCTATATTTATTAAAAAAAAAAAAAAAAGAACTAGGTCGCTAAGGTATTTAAAGTCCAACATGTAGAACTGAATTATCTAAAAATAATATGTAAGACTTTTTAAAAAATTTCTGGTTATATACAACCTTTGTTCTAAATCAGTGACTGTCCCCCCACCCCTTTTTTTTAACTATAGCCCACAGTTAGAAATGTTTTACATCACAAGCTAGTAGACAGAGATACATACACCTATCTGAAACAAAAGTTCTTAAAATAATAACACCCTTTCTATACACAAAGAAACATTTTGCTATTTTCCATTCTAAATGATTTTTTAAAATGCTTTCACAACCCATTACATTAATTTCACAACCCTCTAATGGGTTGCAACCTGCAGTTTGAGAAACACTAGAACAATCTGAGAAGATAATGGCAATTCCTAAGGAGACTTATGTGAAAGGATCAGCTATGACATGTCAGAACAAATACATAAGCTTCAGAGAATCCCAAGAACTGAGTTTAAGTTCTAGTTCCTCAATCCACCAACTGAATAGTCTTGGACAAGTCACTTTGTTTTTCCGAGCCTCAGTTTTCTCATTTGGAAAAATAAGAAAATAATAACCTACCCCAGAGTGTTACTGGCAAGTATGAATTCATGATACTTTATAAAACCTAATATACTATACCGATGCTATTTATTTTATTTATTAGTACCCAGATGGATTATGTAAAATGATTGCTATTTCACTGACCTATGTACTTGTTTTCAGCTGGAAGATGAAGATCTGGATTTAATTCGAAATTACTATTCCATAGTTCAGCCCAAGAATTTTCAATATCTGTACAGAAGAAAAAACAAAAAAACTGACCCAGTAAACAATGCAATGTTCAGAATCCTCTTAATAACAAACCAACCACCAAATGGCCTTCACAAACCAATTCTTTCTAAGAAAAACTGTGAGTGACATATCCAGTCATTCTAGAATCTCGCTACTCATAGTGTGATCCCAGCAGCATTCGTATCACCTGGGAGCTTGTTAGAATTGCAGAATCTCAGGCCTCACCCCAGACCTACTGAATCAGAATCCATTTTAATAAGATCTCCAGATAATACATATGCACACTGACGTGTGAGAGGCATTTTTCTAAAACACAATAAAAAAACTCTGCCCCAAAAATACCAAAACAAAAAGGACCTTTTCGCTACCTAACAGATGTAGATATAAACACAGCAAAAAATAGATTCCTGCAAAGTAATATTAAGCAATTTTCATGTCGAAGTACACTTTTAAAAATTATACTCTTTTTTTGAGATGTAAAAATTGAGAAGTAAAAATTCCCAGGTGAGTCAGATATACCTAAATGCAAGAAAATTATTAAAATATTTTACCTTGCATATTATACTGAGTCCCAAACCACTTCTCCTTGAGTTCGCATTTTCCCTCATTAGCACCAGAAAGAAGAACGAGATTTGCTTTTTGCGGAACTAGCTGATTAAGGGCTTCCCCAATGACCTAATAAAAGGGATGGAGGACACACACACACACACACACACACACACACAAATAACAATTTTAACCTAACACAGTTCCGTTAAAAAGGCAAAGCCACATTGTTAAGCGCCCCCAAGATCCTAGCATCTTGAGCTCATGAAACTATCTACAGTCCATGAACATTCTAAATACAAAGCTTCGTAAGTATATCAGTTGTTTCAAATATAATAATGCTATATACAGTGTTCATCTCAAATCCTACATACTAACATTACTAGCAGTAAAAATAGCTATTATATACTGAGCCTTTACTATGTGCCAGGAAGTATTTAACATACATTATTTCTTTTAAAATTGTAAAAACAACCCTAAGGTATACTTATTTTATAGAAAATAACACTTGGCCTCAGAGGTAAATGGTTAAGTAATTTGCCCAGGTTAAAGATTAAGTAATTTGCACAGAACACAGCTACAAGCAGCGAAAGTGTAGTTCTAACCAACTTTGTATATATTTCCAAAGACTATGTTCTTAACCACTATATATTATACACTACATTTACTAATTCTTCGGTATGTACCTCATACCCAAGGATTGGTAAAATGATCTCAATGTACAGCCTCCTTCAATAATCCCTCAGCTATGATACGGACTAAACAAAGGATTTTGTGGGTTAGATTTGGAACCCTAACTACCATTTAGCACCATTTCTTCTAGAAAAAAAAGTAATAAATGGTGGTTTGGAAAAAAATATTTGGGCCCCTGGGCACAACCATAAAGGAATGGCAAAAATGTGTGGTTGTTGCTTTTCCTTTACTTTTCCCTATTCTCTTCAAAATAAGTAGCTTCGGAATACCTTATAACAACCACAGCACTATTAACACCTTGGGCTGAATAATTCTTTGTTGTGGTGAACTGTCTTTTGCATTGTAAGATGTTTAGCTTCTACTCACTAGGTTGCCAACAGTACCCCCTGAGTTATGACAACCAGAAATGCCTCCAGACATTGACAAACAGTCCCCTGAGGGCAAAACTGCCTTTGGCTGAGAACCACTGCCCTACATGAAGCAAAATGACTTACTCCCCAGGTGTAGTGGAGTGAAGACCCTAACCAACTATTTATTTGTATGTAACAGTAGCTATAAATCATGTTTCTAACTCAGGAAGTTTTATTTATTTATTTATTTTTGGGTAAATATTTTCAAAATTTAATTGTCCTAAATGTCCACTTGAACTAAAAGGCAAGCTAAACACACGTTGAGTATGGTCGACAACTAAACCACATAATTCTTAGGAATTACTTTAACTATTTTAGATGTTTCAACACTTTAAAAACAGTAAGAGTGATACCTAAAAAGAAAACTTGATTTTCCCCTCACATTAAAATATAATAGTACAAGAATCATGAAAAATTATCCATAAAACTACTGATGTTTCTTCTGCTTAAGCAAACAAACAAAATAAGCTGGTTAAATATAACCAAGTTTTCTTCATTCCACAGTTCGTAAGTACATCCCTGCAGTTTCTCACCCTCTTCATCCCCTAAAAGTGAAATGGAAACCTCCTTACTTCTGGATTGTATTCAAAAAGAAGTTGATCTCCAGTAAGAAAGTCCTGCAGTGGGTACAGCTGCATGTTTTCACACATGTTTTCCACATACTCAACTGGATCCGTCTGTAAAGAGGTAAATTTATTTCATACCAGAATCTTCTCCATAATTATCCTTAATTCACCATAACATAAAAACAATATTTTAAACAAACAATAAAACCAAAAGCTTCCGAATATATAACCAGATACCTCAATAGTTGGGGCTTAAGAATCTGATGCTCAGAATTCCAAGAAAATAAAACGTGAGCTATCTTAAGAAGCTTAACCTCACACCCGCTCTAACCCACATCCTGAGCCCTACAACACCCTAGGTTCTAGTGATGTCATAGCCTCTTCATGAAAGCAATTACCACAATGAACTGTAAATGCTTGTTTACATGTCAAGAGCCCCTACATGATTGTGAACTACCTAAAGACAGGTCTTCATCATTTTATCACTACAGTGCTATCACCTAAATTTTATTTGTAAGCATGAATCAAATCAATGTAGAAATAAAAATTTGTCTTTAGATAAAAGTATTACGATAAAGTTATAATTATTAGCATATCATCTCTATTTCAAATTAAGTGACTCCAAGTTCTCTGACTTGAAATGGAATTACTTTTCCAGAGGAAAGCAATTAATTCAAGTATTTACTGGGCACCCAGACACACAGAATTTTAAAAATGACAGGTCTTTCAGACACCAAATGGTTCCATCCCCATGATTTTCACAAGTGAGGCTACATACTCAGAATGAAGTGACTTGCCCAAGGTTATAAACTGAGTAAGTGACAGGCAGAGCAGACACTAGAATTCTGGTCTCCTAACAAATCAGCTGGAGCCCTGGTGGTGTAGTTGGTGAGAGCTCAGCTGCTAACCAAAAGGCTGGCAATTCAAATCCACCAGCTGCTCCTTGGAAACCCTGTGGGGCAATTCTACCCTGTCCTACAGGGTAACTATGAGTCAGAACTGACTCGACGGCACCTAACAACAACAACACAACAAATCAGCAAATGCTCTTTCCATACCACCACACTGCCCAAAAGCTAAACTTAATTTAGCTTTTCCTTTAATTATGAATGTAGGCAATAAACCACAGTAGTATTAGTAGTATCTGTGACTTTATTAAGAAGCCCTAGTGGCGCAGTGGCAAAAGTGATCGGCTGCTAACTGGTCCTTTACTAGACAATATGGATTGTTCTCATTTAATGGAAGACAGAAAAAAAAGTGAAGTTACTGCATTTGTGAAGAGAAGATGAGATGCAAATATCAAACTACAGACCACAGGTAGATGTTATCTACTACGTTCACGTAAGAATAGAGTAAGGAAAAAAGTAAGGAAAGAGTCACTGTTAGCTTTTCTTTCCCCTCTTGCCCTATTTCAACAAACAGTCCTGAATTAACAAGCTAACTGGTCATTAAAGTGCTATTGTTGTTTAAAATGACTTCTCCTACTGTGTTCTAATTTCTTTAATCAGTTATTTTCACTAGCCACTTATTTATAAGTTAACTGCTCTAATCAGTATGCTATAAAACTGAGTAATTCAAAGTATCTCCTGTGAGAAAAGTTCTCAAGACCCTGGCTAAAAACAGATCTTTGGTGCCAAGGCAATGGAGAAAGTATTATAATACTTTAATTTGAGATACAACTCACATATACTAAAATTGACCCTTTCAGATGTACAATTCGGTGGATTTTACTAAATTTAAAGTTGTGCAACCATTACTACTAATTTCAGAACATTTTCATCACCCCAAAAAGAAATCCTATACCCGTAAGCACTCACTCCCCATCTCCCCTTCACTCACCCCCGGGCTACCACTAATCTATTTTTAGTCTCTATAGATTTGCCTATTCTGGACGTTTCATATACTAAATAGAATCATACAATATGTGTTCTTTGTATTTGGCTTCTTTCACTTAGCATAATATTGTCAAGGTTTGTCCACACTGTAGCATAAATCAGTATTTCATTCCTTTTTAGGGCTGAATAATACTCCACTGTATGGATATACCATATTTTATTTATGCATTCATCAGCTGATGACATCTTGGTTGTTTCCACTTTTTGCCTATTATGAATAATGCTGCTATGAACATTCACGCACAAGTTTTTGTATGGACATATGTTTTTCAATTCTCTTGGGTATATATATATATAGAAGTCAAAGTGCTGGGTCATAGGGTAACTCTATGTTTAACTTTTTGAGGAACTGCCAAACTGTTTTCCAAAGCAGCTGTACCACTCTACATTCCCACCAGCAATGTCTGAGGGTTCCAATTTCTCCACCACCTTTCTAACACTTGTTATTGTCTATTTTTTAATGTTTTGGTCCATTACAAACTCTCACTGCCTTCCATTACTAATTGCCACATTATATTCCTGGTTTTCTGCCTAGTGAAAAGTACTTAATTGAACAGCTTTTCTCATCGTACTCTAGTAAGTCACTGCTGATACTGAGGACAAGTTCCTGGGTAAAATTTTTTTTTTTAATTTCTTAATTAAAAATTAATAATATAAAAGAGAATAGTTTGAAAACGTCATTCCTGTTTGCCTTTATTGTTGAAGACCAGAAAGAAGTCTGAAGAGAAATCCCCTTAACTGCTCAAAACAGAAATGATAAAAACAGAAATAAGCTGAGCAGTTAATTTAACATTCCATGCCAAGAAATGGGTTTTCCTGATTTATTCTAATTTTGTAATGATTAGGCTTTAGTCTAAGATGTTTTGGGCTCGTATTTTTCAATTAAGGCAAATATTAATGAATACTGCCAAATGTAGGGAAAAAAAGGAGGAGCTACAAAATGGGAGAATGTCAGTAAAAACAGATCTTGGAATGTCTTGCTAAGAAGGAACTGGAGAGACAGACAGAAAATATTATATATTCTACCAATGCCAGAATGCTGATCCTAGAAAAAAGGCATGTATCAAGTTGCAGCCCAATTTGAGTATCAAGTTGTAGCCCCCAATTCTTTCTCCTGCTCTTCCCCTGCCAGAATTCTGGTCCATGTGTTACAACCACAATTGACGAGAAGACTGAACAAAATCACCCTTGGTCCTTGCCATAGATAGATGGCAGGAAGTTGTTGGTTCTATGCATATCAGTATGTTTATAGGGAGGAGTGTCATAGGACCCTCTAATGGCCAATATGAGTCACTGCAGCCTTTCTGTTTTCATAGAATAAGATTTCAATTTCAAATGACTTCAAGTATATAGAGAAGACAACATTAGAGTTAATGGCAACTGGAAGCTTACAGTTTTTGTGACTTTGTTCTCATGTACTTAAGTCTTCCCTACTTAATAATATATATTCAGGGAATAGTCTCTGTTGATGATCCAAAAGCAACCTTTGAAGATGCTCTATGAACTGGTTCTAAACCAGGAATTCTTAAAGTAGAGTCCACAGACAACCTCCATAAGGTGTCAGTGGACAAAGTCAAGGGGTCCATGAATTTGGTTGGAAAGAAATTACATTTTTAATTTCACTAATCTCTCATTTAGCTTGTCCTTTGATTATGAATGTGGGCAATAAACCACAGTGGTATTAGTAGTATCTGTGACTTTACTAAGAAGCCCTAGTGGCACAGTGGCTAAAGCGCTCGGCTGCTAACTGAAAGATGAGTAGTTTGAACCCACTAGCCACTCCGTGAGAGAAAGATATGGCAGTCTGCTTCCGTAAAGATTTACAGCCTTGCAAAATTAGCGCATTTCCAGATAAACAGAAGTTTAGGGAATTTGCAAAAATCAAACCAAAATTACAAGAAATACTAAAGTGAGTCCTCTGGTTAGAAAATCAATACCATAACAACCCAAGACTAGAACACAGGGCAGAGCAACCAGTTATCAACTCAGATAGAAAAGTCACAAAAATAAATCAAAGCTAAAACACTGAAAATAGGGAAACACAGATGTCAATATGTCATAGATGACAACATTAAAACAAAAAAGACAGACTAAAAAATGTAGACATAGATTTTTTATATAGAGAGAAAATCAAGGCGATATAAAGAAATGAAAGACTGGTTTAAACTTAGAAAAATAAGGGTAAATATTAAGGTAAACACAAAGGAAACTAACAATCCTACAAGTCAAAATAAAAAACAAGAAAAATATAAAGACTCAGCAAATATAAAATCAACAAAAATGAAAAAGATGAAAAAAAAATAAAAAAGACTGAGTGCAGAAAATTAAGTGGAACAAAGAACTGTCAACAACACATAAAAAAAGACATCAAAATGACAGCACTAAACTCATACCTATCAATAATTACACTGAATGTAAATGGACTAAAAGCACCAATAAAGGGACAGAGAGTGGCAGACTGGATTAAAAAAACACGATCCGTCTATATGCTGCCTACAAGAGACACCTCAGGCTTAAAGACACAAACAAAAACTCAATGGATGGAAAAAAATATATCAAGCAAACAACACTCAAAAAAGAGCAGGAGCAGCAATATTAATCTCTGACAAAACAGACTTTAAAGTAAAATCCACCGTAAACAATAAGGAAAGATACTATATGATGATTAAAGGGTCAATACACCAGGAGGACATAACTACAGTAAGTATTTACGCACCCAATGGCAGGGCTCCAAAATACATAAAACAAACTCCAACAGCACTGAAAAGAGAGAGAGACAGCTCCACAATAGTAGTAGGAGACTTCAACACACCACTTTCGGTTAAGGACAGAACATCCAGAAAGATGCTCAATAAAGACACAGAAGATCTAAATACCACAACCAACCAACTTGATCTCATAGACATATACTGAACACTCCACCCAACAGCAGCCAAGTATACTTTCTTTTCCAATGCACATGGAACATTCTCCAGAAGAGACCACATATTAGGTCATAAAGCAAGCCTTAGCAAAATCCAAA
>NW_004443951.1:3909155-3910419 GCF_000243295.1 Trichechus manatus latirostris | reverse complement strand
ACTGGAGAATTCTACCAAATTTTCAGAGAAGAATTAACACCACTACTACTAAAGGTATTTCAGAGCATAGAAAAGGATGGAATACTCCTAAACTCATTCTATGAAGCCAGCATAACCCTGATATGAAAACCAGGTAAAGACACCACAAAGAAAGAAAATTATAGACCAATATCCCTCATGAACACTGACGCAAAAATCCTCAACAAAATTCTAGCCAACAGAATTCAACAAAATATCAAAAAAATAATTCACCATGATCAAGTGGGATTCATACGAGGTATGCAGGGATGGTTCAACATTAGAAAAACAATCAATGTAATCCATCACATAAATAAAACAAAAGAGAAGAACAACATCATCTTATCAATTGATGCAGAAAAGGCATCTGACAAAGTCCAACACCTATTCATGATAAAAACTCTCAGTAAAATAGGAATAGAAGGGAAATTCCTCAACATAATTAAGGGTATTTATACAAAGCCGACAGCCAACATCATCCTAAATGGAGAGACTTTGAAAGCATTCCCCTTTATAATGGGAATCCGACTAGGATGCCCTTTATCACTACTCTTATTCAATATTGTGCTGGAGGTCCTAGCCAGAGCAATTAGGCTAGAAAAAGAAAGAAATGGCATCCAAATTGGTAAGGAAGAAATAAAAGAATCTTTATTTGCAGATGGTATGATCCTATACACAGAAAACCCCAAACAATCTACAAGAAAACTACTGGAACTAATAGAATATTTCGGCAAAGTATCAGGATGCAAGATAAACATACAAAAATCAGTTGAACTCCTCTACACCAACAAAGAGAACTTCGTAGAGGAAATTATCAAATCAATACCATTTACAATAGCCCCCAAGAAGATAAAATACATAGGAATAAATCTAACCAGAGACATAAAAGACATATACAATGAAAACTACAAGACACTACTGCAAGAAATCAAGAGACCTCCATAAGTGTAAAAATATACCTTGCTCATGGATAGCAAGACTCAACACTGTGAAAATGTCAATTCTACCCAAAGCAATCTACAGATACAATGCAATCCTGATCCAAATTCCAATGGCATTGTTTAATGAGATGGAGAAACAAATCACCAACTTCATACAGAAAGCAAAGCGGCCCCGGATAAGTAAAGCATTACTCAAGAAGAAGAACAAAGTGGAGGCCTCACACTACCTGATTTTAGAACCTATTATACCGCCACAGTAGTCAAAACAGCCTGGTACTGGTACAACAACAGATACATAGACCAAT
>NW_004443951.1:3889528-3908064 GCF_000243295.1 Trichechus manatus latirostris | reverse complement strand
AACCAGAGACTTCATCAGCCTGAGACCAGAAGAACTAGATGGTGCCCGGCTAACACAATGACTGCTCTTACAGGACACACAACAGAGAGTCCCTGACAGATGGGAGAAAAGTGGGGTGCAGAACTCATATTCTAGTGCAAAGACCAAACTTAATGGTTTGATTGAGACTGGAGGGAGCCCGGAAGACACGGTCCCTGGACACTCTGTTAGCCCAAAACTAAAACCATTCCCAAGGCCAACTCTTCAGCGATTAGACTGGACTATGCGACATAAAATGATACTTGCGAGGAGAATGCTTCTTAGCTCAAGTAGATACATGAGACTAAATGGGCAGCTCTTGTCCAGAGGCGAGATGAGAAGGCAGAGAGGGTCAGGAGCTGGTTGAATGGACACAGGAAATCCGGGTTGGAAAGGAAGAGTGTGCTGTCACAGTATAGGGAGAGCTACTAGGGTCATGTAACAATGTATGTATAAACTTTTGTATGAGGGACTAACTTGAATTGTAAACTTTCACTTAAAGCACAACAGTAAAAAAAAGAAAAAGATTTACAGCCTTGGAAACCCTATGGGGCAGTCAGACTCTGTCCTATAGGGTCGCTGGTGAGTCGGAATTGACTTGACGGCAGTGGGTTTGGTTTTGGTTTGGTGAATTTACTGCCAACAAAAATCACAGATCTTTTCATATCATAATACAGTTGTTGCAGGTATCTTAAAACATCATTTATGCTCATTGCTACTTCAAAATTATGATAATGATTAGATCCACTGCTAGACCTTGTTATTTAATGTATTAATAGGCACATACTATTATTTTTTTAAGATTCTGAAAACTTTATTTCAATATTCCTTTGTAATCTATTGTAATCTATTTTATGCATTTAAACACACTATTCTCTGGACTATAGATTAGTTAGCAATATTGTTTCAATGTTTGAATTTCCCCACTGTGACAACTGGATTAAGGTTATGGAAGAGAATGCCTTTGTTCATAGAAGATACAGGCTAAAACATTTAGGGGTGAAGTATCAGTATATCTGTAACTAACTCTCACATAGTTCAGGAAAAAAAAACCCCACAAACATACATACATACATAAGAAGAGAAAGAGAAAAAGGAAATATGACAAAATATTTACAACTGAGCCAAAAGCTGGAAACAACTTAAGTGTACATCAACAGATGAATGGACAAATAAAATACAGTATATACATACAAGAGAATATCACTCAGCCATAAAGAACATGCTACAACATGGGTGAACCTTGAAAATATTATATGGAGTAAAATAAATCAATCACAAAAGGACAAATACTGTATGATCTCACCTACATGAAATATCTAGAATAGGCAAATGAATAGAGACCTAAGTTTTATTAGTGGCTACCAGGGGTGAGAAGGAGGGGAGAGAGAGAGTTATTATTTAGGAAGCAGTGAGTTTGTTTAAGATGCTGGAATATTTGGCAGTGATTACTGATGAATGTAACTGTTATCACTAAACTGTACATGCAAAAAACAATGAATTGGTAAATGTGTTATATATATTTTTACAACAACAAAAAAAAATAACAACTGGTTATACTGATGATCATTGTACTACTATGGCAATTTTTCTTAAAGTTTACAAAGTTGAGGGGATAGAAGAATTATTCTGAGGAGGGGCCCACCGGATTCAACAGACTCCCAAAGAGATCCAGTGCACAAAGGGTTTTAAAAATACTGCTCTAAACTCCTTACCTTTTAGCCTCATATACCCTTTCCTTTCACATACTCTATGCTACAGACAGGATCATTCACTTTTTTCACAATAATACCCCAGAGTTTCCTACTTTTGTGCCTCCTTTCACCTAGAGTGTATTCAAACCTTATCCATTATGTTTAATGCTCAACTGTTAGGGACTGAATTGTGTCCCCTAAAAATGTGTGTCAATTTGCGTAAGCCATGATTCCCAGTATCGTATGACTGTCCACCATTCTGTCATCTGATGTGATTTTCCTAGGTGTGGTAAATCCTACCTTTATGATGTTAATGAAGGGATTATTGGCAGTTATGTTACTGAGGCAGGACTCAATCTACAAGATTAGGTTGTGTCTTAAGTCAATGTCTTTTGAGCTATAAAAGAGAAGCAAGCAGAGAGACAGGAGGACCTCATGACACGAAGGAAGCAGAGCTGGGAGCAGAGCATGTCCTTTGGACCTGGAGTCCCTGGGATGAGAAGCTCCTAGACCAGGAGAAGATTGATGACAAGGACCTTTTCCAAGAACCAACAGAGAGAGAAAGCCTTCTAGCCTCCTAAACTGTGAGAGAATAAATTTCTCTTTGTTAAAGCCATCTACTTGCAGTATTTCTATTATAGCAGCATTAGATGACTAAGACATCAGCTTAATTCAAATTTACCACATCCATGAAGCTTTCCCTGATCCTATTCCAATCAAGGAAAATGTTCTCCTTTCCTCAAATTCGAAAACACACCGTTTCTAATACTATATGTGGTAATTATTACAGATTACCTTGCAGAGTATCTATGCAATACTTGAATTCTCAAAATATCAAGTATGATAGCAAGCTCTTCATGAATATTTAACAAAGGGATAGACAGATGATTACATAGATAGATGACTGTCATGCAAGATGTTCTATGTCCATCTGCTTAATCCCCTTATTGTTACTCAATACAAATACTCAAAAACACAAGAGTTAATTTTCAGATAGCCTCAAGGCCATCTTGAGACTCACATGACAAAGAGTAGCAGAATTAAAACTCCAGTGACACTTCCAAAAAGAGAAACAACGTCCACACCAGTTTCAACTTGGTCACAGATAACATTCAAAAAGAATTTGACTTCCAGTACCTGTTCTTGGTAATGAAACTCATTATCTTCAATTTTCTGAATCTCTTCAAAAATTCTGTGAGAGAAGAAAACTACAATTAGAAGCCATACTGAATTTTTTCATTAGAATCATCAGCAAGAGAGGCATAAAAATAAAGGAACTGGCCAAGTAAATAAAACCCTTAGCGTACACTCACATGTAGAAGGGTAAAGACATGGAGCCAGTAAAGAAAACTGCCTGAAAAACCATCAAGGCTGGAGTAAGCATGTCTATTGACAGCTTTAAGACTAAAAGGTATTAGGATTAACTCTTGGCTTCATTCTAAGAGTATTTATTACCTTTTTTCTGGGCCTAGCTTCTGCAGCATTTTTAAATACTGAAAGACAGTATGAGCAACCTGAAAACAAAACATTTGATTAGTCTTCTGCATGAAGTAATACCTATATAAAAGAAGAACCACTCCATTTTAATTATTTACCTCATAGAAGTGTTCAAAACCTTCATCAGTCAAGGTTATAGAAATGCTGAACACTGAATAGGTAGAATTTTGCTCAAATCCTGTCTCACCATTTCCACCAAACAGTGCAAGAGCCCAGCACCTACAGATAGGAAAAAATTAATATCTTGGGATTGATAATCTATAAACTCTTCAAATTAGCAAAATGGATTAGCTTTCTATGTAAAATTTGGAAACCTCAGCCTTTGATGCAAAGATATACTTTCCATCAGTAAGTTTAAAAGAACAAATTTTAAAAGCACAAGGCCTCCCAAGGAATTGTAGTACATGCAGGAATCACCAGACACTCCATATTTATTTGTTTAATGGAAACACTAATACATGTTAACCAAACCAAAAGAAACCTGTTGCTGCTGAGTCAATTCCAACTCACAGTGACCCTACAGAACAGGAGAGAACTGCCCTATAGGGCTTCCAAGGAGCGGATAGTGGATTCAAACTGCTGAGCTTTTGGTTAGCAGCTGCACTCTTAACCACTACGCCACCAGGGCTCCTTTTTTTTTAATACACATTACAACACAGTAAAACACTAACAGTTTTATGAAGCCATAGTAATTCTTGCTGAAATGAACAGCACAAAATATTAAGATGATGGTTGCTAGGAGGCATTTCATTTATCCCTTTCTGAAACTATCTTCCCAGGAAAAGCCTTAAAACACTTCATATATCTTCCCACTTAGAATGTCAATTGTGCTCTTCGAGACTATCAGCTAACCTATATAGCTCGTTTAGTAATAAACAAACAATGAGACTGTTTTATCTTTTCCTGACTAGAATAATCCTAAAAACCTAAAATAAGGAGAGAAGGAGCCAGAACGAAGTATTTGAAATTCTAATACAGTTCAGTACAGTAGAGGGGTTATGTACATCTCAAAACACTTCATGCTATACTGTGTAAGGCATATATGTACCTAATGTCATTAGTTTATTCTTTTATAACAACCATGTGTGCTCAGCTTTCTTTGAATGTTCTAGTATGTATCAATGTTTTAAATCACTTATTTACATTTCTCATCTATCTTTGCATGCTCAAATTAATTAGTGTATATAAAAACAAATAAGGAATTACTTTAATCCATTGTTCCTGATCCCAAAGTAAAGCTGTATTTCCAATATGTGGCTATAAGCAACATAAACGGATGCTTAAATACATTAGGAAACATTCTGCTAACATGGCTGCATAAAATGTTCACAGTCCGACTTATTATGATTTATCTGTTCAATAAAGTTTCCATTAATGTTTACATGTTTTGGAGGACGGGAGGCCACCTGAAGATTCACAGCATACTACTACTTACTATTCATTCAAATCTAAACTCTTGGTAAGAGCTAACCTTTTTATGTAATTCTGGAATCCAATAGTTTTACTTATGATTTAAAAAAAATTGTTTTTAACTACTTTCAACAGGGGCTAAAAGGTGGCTTACAAATATACAAAAATAATATGGCTATTAAAACAGTCTATGCTATTAAAATGACTATAATTAAGCATTAAATTTTATTCTAGACTTTTTGGCATCTAAAGCAAAAAGAGAAAAGAATGGCTTATATATAATAATATTATCTAATATTTTTCAAGTGTCTAAAGTAAAAGTGCTTATTAATTGAATACTTGCTTTTTTCTAAGGTAAGAAAGAATGCTGCCTTTGCCTTCATGTCCGACCAGCCAGGAGATATAGTGAAGTGGCTTCACCCTTTAAAAAAAAATTTAAGGTCAGAAACCAAAAAGTTAAGGTATAAATACACCAGAAAAATCTCACTTCTAAGACTACAATATTTAAGAATTATAAACTTACTCTCACATATCCATTTAAACAGAAAAGTATAACAATTAGCAGTAAGATAAAATCAGAAAAATATGGTAAATTTTAACTTCTTTCATTTGAAAAATGACTTCATCTGTATCTGTAAAAGCTTCCAGTATTGCATCAGGCTCTGTGGTAAATTAAAATGTCTTGCACAAAGAGTCAGAAAATCTAGGTTCTAGTTTTAGGTTTTTTTTTTTCCTTTAAGTAAATGCATGACCTTCAGTAGGAGGTGTAACCTCACTGTATCTTTCTTTTTTCCTACTCCTAGGGTTTTCATGAAGATGCAATTAACAAATGTGAAAATGTTTTATTATATAATAATAGTTCTGAGTAGTTGTATACATGTTACTCAAATCGTCTTTTTCCATTGGCTTCTGCTATAGTTTTGGAAATGCATTCCTATTAAAACAAAAGTGTACCAAAAAGTCATGTTAGGAGTCTGAACATTCTTAAATTTTAAAATTAGGTTACAAAATTCAATTCAGTAAATTCCTGAAAGTCAAGATATAATATTATGATTTCAACTATTTTAAGCAATCCCAAAAGCTCACACATTGCTAATACAGGAATTTAAGTTAACATATATACTAAGACTGGTGTAAAGGAGCAAAGAAGTTAATGAATGAACCTGATTATACAACTTATGCATCTGAAGGAAGCTAATTGTACTGCATGTAGTTAACTTTGGAGGGATAAACACTTTTTTTCTTTGTGCAAAATGACGCCCCTCCAAAAGCTAATTCACTGGGAATTCACATATATGGGGATTCCAAATGGATTTGTGATAAATGTCATGTTAAAACTAAATACAGTCCATAAAAAAAGTTAATCTGCTGGAAATATACAGAAAAGGTAACAGTCTTTTAGAGCAGAGTCATGAATTTTTTATTCTACTTTTCAATAATTTTCTAATTTTTCACAATGAGCATGAACTACTTTAGTAATCAGAGGATAAACAAAGCTTTGTTAATTAAAAAATAATAAAAAAATGCAAAAAAGGGAAGAATCATACACATAATGTAATTCCATTTCCATAAAAAAGATATTATGTGCCTTTTATTCATTATTTTAATACCTGAAGTACATATAAAAAACTATTAATGTCAGGCATATCTTTGAGGATAGGAACAAAGAAAAGGAGAAGCAGACTTTTACTTTTTACTTAATGCCATTTTCTCCTATTTTAATATTTCACAGGCATGTATTATTTTTATAGTAAAAATTTTAAACAAATAATAAATTTTTAAATGCACACGTAATAATTTTAACACATCTTAGGACACTCTAACTTACCTACACTCTTGGGGCCTCAATGTACATTAACTTTTGCCTATATTACCCTTGAACCAAAAGCAAGTAGGCAATACACATGCTGTCTGCAGTCTCACTAGAAGCATATTATTCTTGTTAACTTTGAGACTTGATTGTTTGAATATTCTAACATATAAGCGACAAGCATTTTTTACTGAGCTCAGGCAATATAGATTAATCTTTCTTTTGCTTGTATGTGTGTGCTCAGGGTTTTGTTTTGTTGATAGTCGTTTTAAAAAATAAGTTAAACTTTTATTAGTGCATTCAATTCATTAGCATTTGCTTCTAATTAGAAAAGCATTTATACAGTGTTTAATAAACTGCTTAGTCCATGCTATAGTATTCATATAAGAAAACTATACAGTTAAGGTGAAATATTTTTCTAATTTGTATAAATCTGCCCTAACTCATTCTCAACTCATAAAGTAAGTCCCTGAGATTTATCCTCCAGTCGTATGCCAGACTCAAAATTATTTAACTTTACTTTTGACGAGCTCAAACTAAATGGTTGCCACTGCCAAATAAATTAGTCAATATTATATTTTCGTACTGAAAGTACTAAAGAAAATTATCACAAAAGTTAGCATTCACACTGAGATACTTAATTTCAAAGATTCAAGTCCCAATTTACCAAATTATCTGTATTTATAAATTCAGAGCCCTCAGATTTAACCCATTTAGCATGCTTTAAAAATGTAACTCTCACTAATGAAGTAATAAACTTGCCCTTGACCTCTTACCTGTAATGTTGTTGTTGAGGGGGAAGTGCCCATGTGATGGTCAAAGCATGAATTTTTCTGATTGGAACCACTAAAAAATATTTTTCAGAAGAACAGATATAAGTGTTTCTCCATAACTTTTACTATGTTACATGAACGTGTTCTTTCTCTTTTTTAATTCAATATATTTCATTTGCCGATAAACAGGGGAAATAAATATAACGCGCCTATTATTTCAAGTTGCCAATTTCTACTTTGAATAATGTAATTTTTATAAAATTCTTTTTGATTTGGTTTCATGAGTAGTGAAAGCAGGGATTAAAGATCTATGAGAATATGTAATGCTGCCAAGGATGGATCTCTTGCAAGGATATGGGACTAGGAGTTAGGAGACCCAGAGTCTAAATCCAGCCCGACCACCATCTTACCGGATGTGCTTAAATGAACTTGAGAAAATCATTTACATTTAAATCTTTCTGAAGCTGTTTCCTTAAGGTAAAATAAGCGGGTTGGGCTAGATTATCTCTAAGATTCTTCCCAGTGCTATTATTCTATGATTCTATGGATATGAAATCCAAAGGTGGAAATAATATAACCCAAAATAAGTTGTCTCAGGGAAGAGTGAGCTTAGGTAGAATGGAGCCAGCAGAAACAGTGTGACAAAGTGACAAAGTGGTCATTGATGAAAAGGAGGAAGAGGAAAGAGACCGACAACGGAGTGAAGGAGGAGGTGGGAATACCTAGGCAATTGAGAGAAAGAAAAAAAAAAAATCTGCCATGACAAAAAGAGCAAAGACAGACAAACAGGGAGTTAAGAATGTTTCTACAATGTTCACTATGGGTAAATCTTTAAGTAAATTATAGGATACCCATGTGATGATTCATTCATGCAGTTATTACAAATATTAAATTTAAAAAAAGCAGTAGGCAAAAGTGTATATACTTTACAATATCAACGATGTTAAGAAAACATACGTATAAAATATATCTATAAAAATTAGAAGGAAATTTGCCAAAATATCTCTCTGGGTAGTAAGATTTATGGGTGATTTTTTTCCCCTTTCTTTACACATTTCTCTACTTTGAAATTTTTCTTCATTTAATACATAGTTTTTATAATGAAGTTAAAAGGAAATGATATCCAAAGTGTTTTCCTCCTTCCCTATTTTTAAAGAGCAAAATCTAGATAAAATAGAAAAGAAACAACAACAACAACAAAAAAACCCAAAGAACAAAAGGAAACAAGGGGAAACAGGGAGAAAGCATGAAACAGAATCAAATAGCAGCACAGCACCACAACTAATCAATCTGCAGTTTGTTAGCGGCCTGCTGCTATCTGTCACTAACTGGATCTCCATTGCCCATCCAGTCCATTTACAATCCAGCTGTACTTTCTGTTGTGTTTTCATTTTTAAAGAAAATTGGCA
Source organism: Trichechus manatus latirostris (assembly GCF_000243295.1). Taxonomy (NCBI): domain Eukaryota; kingdom Metazoa; phylum Chordata; class Mammalia; order Sirenia; family Trichechidae; genus Trichechus; species Trichechus manatus. The sequence goes on along the minus strand of NW_004443951.1, from coordinate 3,899,453 downwards.
GCCTCAATTAAGTTTTAGAAAATGTGCTAAAGTTATTTCAAACAGTTTTAAACCTTTGGTTCACAAACCTCTATAAAGTTTATTAAATGCTGGTGTGTCAAATGGATCCGTTAAATGGCCAAAGTTTGGTTTCGGCAACCCACTGAAAATAAAACAAATACATTAAAATTTAATTGGCAAATGCCTTTACAAGCAGTATCTTTTGGGATATCTAACTGATAGGTATTTATAATCTATTCTGTATATTCCTAGCTGAAAAGCATTCTAGGCAACAAAGCATCAAAATCCTGAACTCCACAACCTATTCTTAACCTCAGCCCCAATAACTCAAACAGAGATAGCAGAAGTAATGAACTGAACGGACTCACCCCCAACATTTACTGCATCTATGAGCCCCATTCAATTTTAGTTCTCCTCTCGTACAAAGCCATTTCAAAAACAAAACTTGTACCAGAGATAATTTTTTTTAATCAACAAATATCTATGGAGTGATTATTAGGTATAAGGCATGATATTAAACATAAAGCACTGTCTTAGGCACTCTGGTATCTAAAAGATTTGGTCCCTCCTTCAAGGTGCTTCCAATCTGGTTGACAAATATTCTAACTTTAATATTTCTTCTAATACATAGTCAGTATAAATTAGTATTAAATACCTAGTCAGTATAAATTAGTATTAAATACCTAGAAGACTTTTTAACTTGTCTGATTAAGGAGTCAAAGTTATTAGTGAATAATATTCAAGAAAAGTTTTTAAATGCTCATCAGAGATTGACAGAGCCTAATGAATCCCTCTATTAAATACACTTCCAGTTTTATTAGTAAAGTTTCACAGTAAAACACATTCCAATCTGCCATCTGACATTTCCATCGGTCATACTCACTTTTTATTAAAAAAACTAAAAAACACAACTTTGGCAAAGCTTTATTTACTTTTCTATACGAATCCCTCTATTAAATACACTTCCAGTTTTATTAGTAAAGTTTCACAGTAAAACACATTCCAATCTGCCATCTGACATTTCCATCGGTCATACTCACTTTTTATTAAAAAAACTAAAAAACACAACTTTGGCAAAGCTTTATTTACTTTTCTATACATAAGAAGAACTGCTAATTATCAATGGAAATTTACATAAAACCAAGATAATAAGAACAAATCAGGTGTTATTAGAAATTATTCTGACATATTTGAAGTTATTTTTTCTTCCATTAATTTGAAATAAACTATGTCCTGGAATGAAGAACTAGAAAAAGTCACTAGCTTACCCACCTGATGACAGAAAAAAATCTGATTCATTTATTTTACTCAAATGCAAACTGCTAAGGGTAGGAAGAAAGACTATTGTTTCAGAATGCAATTTTTTGTGTTCTTTGTAACAAAAATGTAGCACTATTATTTTGATGAATTTGAAGTGAACAAAAAATGCCTAATAGCATTCTTAACTGGAACCCTATATACGATTTCTTATGAAATCAAATAGGCTTTTCCAGGCAATATGGAAAATTAGCCATCATCTGCAAGATTATTTCTCTGATAGGAAAGCATTCCAAGTTCCAAACAACTGACTTAGAAAACAAACTTTCAGAACACAATTTGACCCGAGGCAGGGGATACAAATATACACATCCGCCTCTCAATACAGTACTTGCCTTCATATAACAGTTTCAAACACCTTACACAGTAACAGAAAAGCTCTGGATAAATATAAGAGGAGGCATAATATTTACTGTAATTTTAAAAGCTTGTAAATTCTCAACTATTAAAATACCACTGAACCCAGGAAACCTGGGTTCTCATCTTAGTAATCACACTCAAAAGCTGTGTGAACTTTAGGCCTTAATTTCATCACCCACTTAAAAAACAAAATGAGACAAAAAAACCTTTGGAACTCATACAAGAAGTTATCTTTTAGCTCTAAAGGTGTGTGATTCATAAAAATAAATGTCTTACTTGTTTGGTATCTGAGAGAAGATTTCGGTCACCCACTTTTCCAAAGTATCCAGGGTTTCTTGAGGTGGGGGTAGATGAGAGAAAGGGAAATGTAAGGTCATTATTCAAGACAGAAATAAAATTAGCTTTCTCACAGACTTTCAGCTACAAAGCAAAGAGGTGCTTTAATTTGGGAATTATTTGCCACTCCTTAACCAGGAATGAGTAACAAGAAAAACAACAGTAGATAAGAAATCTTAAGACATAGTAAATTTTGTTAGATTCCTTTATCCTCCTTGATAAAGGTAGAAGCAGCACACAAATAATAATAGAAAGCAAAATTTAAAAAAAAACAAAAACATTTGTTTGTCATTAGACTAGTGTAAAGGGCCAAGAGATATGCCAACCACCCTCCGGCACCCATTCCAAAACTTCCTTCCTCTAGGAAGGTTTCTCCTGACTAACTTACACTACACTGACCCCTCTTCTTCATGGCATCTCATCAGGACTTTTATACTTCATTTGTTTTACATTCATTTACACTTGTTGAGGTCTTACTCCAGAAGTGTTCTTAGGTTTCATGTATATGATTTCTATCTTCCTTTGATCCCTTTTTAATTTCATAAGAAATTATTTTGAAATATCTAGTAAAACATGATACCTAAAAGAAAAATAAACCTCTTAGCTTTATCCCAGTGACTCATCTCCATCACTGGATAGTACCTGTTAAGTTCCACCAGGCACACAAGTTTCACTAATTCTCAATAAGGAAGCACCAGTGTATAAAATGCAAAATGCAAATTAGACTAAAAAATCAACTCCTGGATTTATTCTATACTATTTACATAGATATTTTACTCTTAAATGGTATAATAAATGTTAAAGCTCCAAAATGTATTGAATCTAGATTGTACAAGGTTCTCTTATCAAAAATCTAGGGCTTATGTTAAAAATTTCCAACAAGCACTAATAAGATCTTGTATTTGTCATTACAGAAGAAGAAAATGCAAAAGAAACAGAATACCCAGTTGAAGAAAAATGCATGTACATGACATGATTTAGAAACATAATAACTTAAAATTATAAATTAACATTACATAAAGAATATGGAATTCCCTATTTTAACAAATGTTGTAAAAGGAATCTATCTAAAAGCACATCTACAGTTTGAACAAAGGAATCTATCATACCATATTCATAACTTTACATTCAAGTCAACTTTGGTGGACAAATTTTGATACTAAATGCAAAAATGTTTTATACGTAAGTGCCAAGTCAGCTTTGATCTCAATTTTGACAATGTAGAGGGTAAACTTTTATATAAAGGAGAATCACATTAGGATGAGACGATTACATTTTCAAAAAGAAATGTGCAAACTATAAGGTATGTCAAAAGGAACAAGTTAGCAATAGACTGACTTTGAATAGCCTAAGGAAGTTGAAATGTTAAAAAAAAAAAAAGTACCATGGTTCCTTTTCATGAGAAAAAGTTAACATAATACTGAAGATAATGATAAAAGAAGAAAAAGAGTAGAGGTATTTATCAGTCATTTATATTTAAGATACTCTGCCATCATCACCATGACCTATCGCAATTAATCATGCTATTTTAGTGGACCTATGATGGCACAACAGCTGCTAAACAAAAGGCTGGCAGTTCGAACCAATCCAGCAGCCCTGCAGAAGAAACACCTGGCAATCTTCTTCAGTAAAGATTACAGAACCCTATGGGGAAGTTCTACTCTGTCACATGGGGTTGCTATGAGTCAGATTTAACTCAACGGCACCTCACAATAACAGCGTGTAAGGATGTGCACGGGGTTGCCATGAGTTGGGGGCCAACTCAGCTTCAGCTAACAACAACAATATGTAAAGATGAACAGACAGACACCTTGCCCTTTAAGAGTTTATAATCAATATAGATTAAATGTAAAATCACAGATACGGAGGCAGCTGAATGTGGCTTAAAAGATCAATTCATGACCTATTAGTACATTAGTATACTCACAGACTATTCTATAGATAAGACCTATGTCTATAAGACAGACCCTGGTGGTGTAATGGTTAAGCACTCAGCTGCTAATCAAACGGCTGGTGGTTCGAACCCACCAGCAGCTCTGCAAGAGAAAATGCCTGGTGATCTGCTCCCATAAAGATTTAGACTAGAAAACTCTACCAGGTAGCTCTACTCTGTCATAAAGGGTTGCTATGAATCAGAATTGACTCAACAGCATACAACAACAACGTCAGGAAGAGAAAAACATCTATCTGAGAATCAGATAACCTTGTGCTTCCCTGAGCTCTGCCACTTGCTATGTGACCTCTCCAAATTCTCATTTTCTTTTCTTTGTATTAGGGTCAAGCACTAAAGTCAATGACAGAATACTGTAACACTGATCCAGGCAAACAAATCATAAGAAATGACTACTCTGGCATAATTCCAAGGCCCACTGTAGATAATGTTACCTTTCGACTGAACCACTAAAGTCATATAATGAGCAGAGTAGTAACACATCCAGAATTCTCTCAGTCTAGCATGTGTATCAATATTATTCCGTTTTGGCTCATGTTTGAGAGTCTCAGCATTTCCTGTAAAAAGATGAAAAAGATTATAGAAATAACTAAGTTCACTTTGTTAAAAGTAATCTACACCAACAATGCATGTTCTGCTACTACATATGACAAATGAAATAACCCAAATGACTCAAGAATATTGAACTACTGTGTAATAATAATAATAATAATAATAATAAACAAAACAAAACTTCACTAAGGTCAAGCAGCAATTCTGAAGTATATTTTAATACACAGGAATTAATTTCTGACTGGCAATACCTTAACAACAAGTAGTGCCATATTTTTACAAAAATAACGCACGCCTTCTACATTTGTTTGCCAACTGTGCCTTGCCCCTGCCAGGTATTTTCTTAAGTGCCGCTATGCCAATTTTTTTTACATGTTGCTTTAGAAAATCTTAGCCTAGCACACCTCATTAGGTTACCGTGATGATCAAATGCGATAACTAACATATAGTGTTAGCACATAACTGGAACCACAAAAGCATTCACAAAATGCTAGGTATTACTCTTGCTATTCAGGAACCCAATGTTAGAGAAACAAATACAGGCAGGCTTAACTACTAGCTACAGGAAAACCTATAAAGAAGCTACAACATACCTACCCCCTTGCTTTATGTTTTTCCACTCTTTACCAACTTTTTTACTTCCCATACAAAAACTTCTACATACATTGTTACGTGACCCTACTTGCTCTCCCCATACTGTGACAGCACACTCTCCTCCTTTCCACCCGATTCCCCATGTCCATTCAACCAGCTCCTAACCCTCTACACCATCCCATCTCACCTCTGGACAGAAGCTGCCCATTTAGTCTCTTGTATCTACTTGAGCTAAGAGGCACGCTCCTCATGAGTATCACTTTATGTCCCACAGTCCAGTCCAATCCCCGTCTGAAGAGTTGGCTTCAGAAATTATTTCAGTTCTGGGCTGATAGAGAATCCATGGCCTGTGCTTTCCAGGGTTCCTCCAGTCTCAGTCAGACCATTAAGTCTGGTCTTCTTACTAGAATTTGAGTTCTGCACCCCACCTTTCTCCTGTTCCATCTGGGACTCTCAGTTGTGTTCCCTGTCAGGGCGGTCATTGGTGGTAGCCAGGCACCATCTAGTTCTTCTGGTCTCAGGCTGATGAAGTCTGGTTTATGTGGCCCTTTCTGTCTCTTGGACTAATACTTTCCCTGTGTCTTTGGTGTTCTTCATTCCGCTTTACTCCAGATGGCTGGGACCAATTGATGTATCTTAGATGGCTGCTTGCAAGCTTTTAAGACCCCAGACGCCACTCACCAAAGCAGGATGCAGAAAATTTTCTTATTAAGCTTTGTTATGCCAACTGACCTAGATGTCCCCTGAAAGCATGGTCCCCAGACCCCTACCCCTGCTACTCTGTCCCTCAAAGTGCTTGATTGTATTCAGGAAACTTCTTAGCTTTGGTTTAGTCCAGTTGTGCTGATTTCCCCTGTAGCGTGTGCTGTCCTTCCCATCACAAAAGATAAATCTTATCTACTATCTAGTTAGTAAATAACCCTCACCGTCCCTCCCCACCCTAGTAACCATCAAAGAATGTGTTCTTCTGTGATTAAACCTTTTTTGGAGTTCTTATAATAGTGGTCTTATATAATATTTGTCCTTCTGTGACTGACTAAATTCACTCACAGTAATGACCTCCAGCTTCCTCCATGTTATGTTTCACTGCTTCATCGTTGTTCTTTTATCATTGTGTAGTATTCCATTGTGTGGACATACCATAATTTGTTTATCCATTCGTCCGCTGATGGGCACCTAGGTTGTTTCCATCTTTTTGCTATTGTGAACAGTGCTGCAATGAACATGGGTGTGCATGTATCTATTCATGTGCTGATTCTTATTTCTCTAGGATATATTCCAAGAAGCGGGATAGCTAGATCATATGGTACTTCTATTTCTAGCTTTTTAATGAAGTGCAAAATCGATTTCCAAAGCGGTTGTACCATTTTACTTTCCCACCAACAGTGTATAAGTGTTCCAGACTCTCCACAACCTCTCTAGCATTTATTATTTTGTGTTTTTTGGATTAATGCTAGCTGTGTAGGGGTGAGAAAGTATCACATTGTAGCTTTGATCTGCATTTCTCTAATGGTTAATGATCATGACAATTTCTTCATGTGTCTGTTAGCCACCTGAGTACCTTCTTTGGCGAAGTGCCTGTTCATATCCTTTGCCCACTTTTTAACTGAGTTATTTGTCTTTTTGTTGTTGAGGTTTTGCAGTATCTTGTATATTTTAGCGATTAGACACTGATCGGATTTGTCGTAGCCAAAAACTTTTTCCCCGTCTGTAGGTTGTCTTTTGACTCTTTTGGTGAAGTCTTTTAATGAGCGTTAAGTGTTTTTTAGAAGCTCCCAGTTATCTAGTCTCTCTTCTGGTGCTTGTGTATTCTTACTTATGGTTCGTATTGTGTTTATGCTATGTATTAGGGCTCCTAGTGTTGTCCCTATTTTTTCTTCCATGATCTTTATCGTTTTCGATTTTAAGTCTTTGATACATTTTGAGTTAGTTTTTGTGCATGGTGTGAGGTATGGGTATTGTTTCAGTTTTTTGCAGATGGATATCCAGTTATGCCAGCACCATTTGTTAAAGAGACTGTCTTTTCCCCAATTAACGGACTTTGGGCCTTGGTCAAATATCAGCTGCTCATAGGTGGATGAATTTACGTCTGGATTCTCAATCCTGTTCAATAGGTCTATGTAACTGTTGTTGTAACAGTAACAGGCTGTTTTGACTACTGTGGCGGTATAATAGGTTCTAAAATCAGGTAGTGTGAAGCCTCCCACTTTGTTCTTCTTCTTGAGTAATGCTTTACTTATTTGGGGCCTCTTCCCTTTCCATATGAAGTTGGTGATTGGTTTCTCCAGCTCGATAAAAAATGCCGGTGGAATTTGGATCAGGATTGCATTGTATCTGTAGATTGCTTTGGGTAGAATTGACATTTTCACAATGTTGAGTCTACCTATCCATGAGCAAAGTATGTTTTTCCACTTATGCAGGTCTCTTGGTTTCTTGCATTAGTGTTTTGTAGTTTTCACTGTATACATCTTTTACGTCTCTGGTTAGATTTATTCCTAAGTATTTTATCTTCTTAGGGGCTATTGTAAATGGTATTGATTTTGCAATTTCCTCTTCAAGGTTCTCTTTGTTGGTGTAGAGGAATCCAACTGATTTTTTGTATGTTTATCTTATATCCTGAAACTTCGCTGAAATCTTCTATTAGTTTCAGTAGCTTTCTTGTGGATTCTTTGGGGTTTTCTGTGTATAAGACCATATCATCTGCAAATAGAGATACTTTGACTTCTTCTCTACCAATTTGGATGCCATTTCTTTCTTTTTCTAGCCTAATTGCTCTGGCTAGGACCTCCAGCACAATGTTGAATAAGAGTGGTGATAAACGGCATCCTTGTCTGGTTCCTGTTCTCAAGGGGAATGCTTTCAAAGTCTCTCCATTTAGGATGATGTTGGCTGTTGGCTTTGTATAAATGCCCTTAATTATACTGAGGAATTTCTCTTCTATTCCCATTTTGTTGAGAGTTTTTATCATGAATGGGTGTTGGACTTCGTCAAACGCCTTTTCTGCATTGACTGATAAGATCATGTGGTTCTTGTCTTTGTTTTATTTATGTGCTGGATTACACTGATCGTTTTTTTAATGTTGAACCATCCCTGCATAGCTGGTATAAATCCCACTTGATCATAGTGAATTATTTTTTTGATATGCTGCTGAATTCTATTGGCTAGAATTTTGTTGAGGATTCTTGCGTCAATGTTCATGCAGGATATTGTCTGTAATTTTCTTTTTTTGTGATGTCTTTACCTGGTTTTGGTATCAGGGTTATTCTGGCTTCACAGAATGAGTTTGGGGGTACTCCATTCTTTTCTATGCTCTGAAATACCTTTAGTAGTAGTGGTGTTAACTCTTCTCTGAAAGTTTGGTAGAATTCTCCAGTGAAGCCATCCGGGCCAAGGCTTTTTTTTGTTGGGAGTTGTTTAATTACCTTTTCAATCTCTTCTTTTGTTATGGGTTTATTTAGTTGTTCTCTCTCTGTTTGTGTTAGTTTAGGTAGGTAGTGAGTTTCTAGAAATTTGTCCATTTCCTCTAGGTTTTCAAATTTGTTAGAGTACAATTTTTCAAAGTATTATGATTCCTTTAATTTCAGTTGGGTCTACTGTGATATCATCCATCTCATTTCTCATATGGGTTATCTGCTTCCTCTCCTGTCTTTCAGTTTAGCCAATGGTTTATCGATTTTGTTGATCTTTTCAAAGAACCAGCTTTTGGTCTTGTTAACTCTTTCAATTGTTTTTTTATTCTCTATTTCATTTAATTCTGCTCTAATTTTTATTATTTCCTTTCTTCTGGCACCTGAGGGCTTCTTTTGCTGCTCTTTCTACTTGTTCAAGTTGTAGGGTTAATGTTTTAATTACGGCCCTTTCTTCTTTTTGGATGTGTGCATTTATTGCTATAAACTGACCTCTGAGCACTGGTTTTTGCTGTGTCCCAAAGGTTCTGGTAGGATGTGTTTTCATTCTCGTTTGATTCTATGAATTTCTTTATTGTATTCTTAATTTCTTTTATAACCCAGTAGTTTATAAGCAAGGTGTTGTTCAGTTTCCACGTGTTTGATTTTTTTTCCTTGCTTTTTCTCTTGTTGATTTCTACTTTTATGGCTTTCTGGTCAGAAAAGATGCTTTGTAATATTTCAATGCTTTGGATTCTGTGAAGGCTTGCTTTATGGCCTAATACGTGGTCTATCTGGAGACTGTTTCACATGCGTTGGAAAAGAAAGTATACTTGGCTGCTGTTGGGTGGAGTGTTCGGTATACGTCTATGAGATAAAGTTGGCTGATTGCAGCATTTAGCTCTTCCATGTCTTTGTTGAGATTCTTTCTGGATGTTCTGTCCTTCACCCAAAGTGGTGTATTAAAGTCTCCTACCACTATTGTGGAGCTGTCTCTTTTCAGTGCTGTCAGAGTTTATGTATTTTGCAGCCCTGTCATTGGGTGCGTATTTTTTATTTTTATGTCCTCCTGGTGTACTGACCTTTTAATCATTATATAGTGTCCTTCCTTATCCTTTGTGGTAGATTTTACTTTAAAGTCTATTTTGTCAGAGATTAATAATGCCACTCCTGCTCTTTTTTGAGTGTTGTTTGCTTGATATTTTTTTCCATCCTCTGAGTTTTAGTTTCTTTGTGTCTTTAAGTCTAAGGTGTGTCTCTTGTAGGCAGCACATAGACGGATCACATTTTTGTATCCAATCTGCCACTCTCTGTCTCTTTATTGGTGCATTTAGTCCATTTACATTCAGCGTAATTATTGATAGGTGTGAGTTTAGTGCTGTCATTTTGATGTCTTTTTTGTGTGTGTTGTTCACAGTTTCTTTGTTCC
>NW_004443951.1:3833643-3888186 GCF_000243295.1 Trichechus manatus latirostris | reverse complement strand
TGTTGTCTCCGAGCCACCAATAAGTTATTATATTTATTTATTTTATATTTGCTTACTGTGTCCTAGCTTCTCATTTTGTTTTGATATGCCCAAATAGGCTGCTCGTATGAGCTAGTTTGATTATTGGCAGCTTTGAAGCTCTAATATCCTGTCACCAGGTGGTTAGATCTGTTACTAGGTATGTGAGCTCAGGAGTTCGCCCACTCCTCCTGTATGGATTCAGCTCAGGTGCCCAGGTAGAAAACCACCAAGTGTGAGATATAGGCTGTCACTTACAGTATAGACAGGCATGGGTGATTGATGTAGGCACAGACATCTAGCTGCAGCAGGGGACACACTCTGGGCAAGGCAGGGGGCTGACGGCCACCCCCAAGTGTCCAGCAGGAAGGCGTGTCCCTGTTCCGTAGAGCACGCAGACGGGTGGGTTTTGCAGCTGGACTATGAGCACCTAATGCTGTTGGCTTAAGGACTGGGGGGCACCTCTTATTCACGGGCCCCTATCACAGGTGGCTAGGTGGCGTGGGTGGAGCCACCAGTCTTCAGGCCTCTGATGTGGGTAGGTGAAGACCATGCTTAATGGGCAGAGCAGTGTCAAATGTGAAGAACCTGCCACTTCATAGCTGAAACAATTGAAGTTAGACTTCCGATATATACCGTTGTACTGTGGTAATGAGGGCCTATGCTGCTGAGATGGGCCCACACAAGTCTATGCAGGGGGAAAGGCACTCCAAGTCCATGGATCACTTATGCCTATGCCTAGGCAAAGGAGCTGTGCCTATTCTGGGTTCCTGGCTTAGGGGAGCTGGCAGTTTATTTTTTCCTGTTTGTTAATTTGTTCACTCTCCTAGGCAGGGAGAATGGCTCCGGGCGTGTGACGGATCCTACTTCCGGCCCAGGGGACTTGGCAATTGCTGAAGTCAGTCCAGGACCCAGTGCAGAGCAGGGAGCAGGGAGGTAAATGGGAGGGAGGTTTTCCCCTAAAAGGGGTGTTTTTGGTCCACACGGTAGGCCGTACAGAATTACTTATCTTTCGCTGATCCAGGGCTGCTTCTCACTGGTTCTGGGTGGCCATGTAGACTCTCTGGCGCTGGCTCTCTCCCAGTGCAGAAAACGCGCCTTCCAAGCACCACCGCTTGCCTGCCTCACTGCTTGCCCCCGAGCTCATCAGGCCTGACGGGCTCAGGCTCTCGCTGGGTCAGGTCTGGCAACTCCTTGCCGCTTCTGAACCGTCTCTCCCTCCCCCTGCCTCTCAGTCCAGTTCCTCTACTCTGCCTTTGATCTTAAGGGCTCCCAGACTGCCATATATAATCAACTCGTTTTTTCGGGTCTTTGTTTAAGAGGGTCCACCAGAAGCGCCTGACTAGTCTGCCATCTCTGCCCCGCCTCCCCTCTTTATCAACTATCTAAATTCTCAATCTTCCTAACTTCTTGTTGTTTTTAGGTGCTATCGAGTTGGTTCCGACTCATAACGACGCTCTGTACAACAGAAGGAAACACTGCCTGGTCCTGCACCATCCTCACAATTGTTGCTATGTTTAAGTCCATTATTACAGCCACTGTGTCGATCCATTTTGTCGTGGGTCTTCCTCTTTTCCACTGACCCTCTAGTTTACCAAGCGTGATGTCCTTCTCTAGGGACAGATCCCTCCTGATAACATGTCCAAAGCATGTGAGATGAAGTCTCGCCATCCTCGGTTCTAAGGAACATTCTGGCTGTACTTCTTCCAGGACAGATTTGTTCATTCTTCTGGCAGTCCACTCAATATTCTTCGCCAATACCATAATTCAAATGCATCAATTCTTCTTTGGTCTCCCTTATTTACTGTCTAGCTTTCACATGCATACGAGGAGACTGAAAATACCATGACTTGGGTCAGGCGCACCTTAGTTCTTATTTTAATAGTTTAAAGAGGTGTTTTGCAGCAGATGTGCCCATTGCAATCCCTATCTAGGAAATATGAAGTAAGATGAATTATGTAGTATCTTACCCCAAAAAAATTTCCCCATAGGATGTCCAGGTCTAGCAAGGCTTCCAAACAACATTTCTTTTCTGTTTGCATCAGAAGGTCTCGCAAGTTGATATTCTGTCAATTTTAAAGGAACACTTTTAATAAAATGAAATTCAGCATCTGCTGGAAATTCAGGCTTACAATACTGAAAGCAAGAAAGTAATAAAAATTAACTTTGTGAAACATGTTGTAAGGCTGAAATGGGGAACTTGATCTAGGGTTAGCTCTATGACTTAACAAATTGTATATATCTTTGGGTAAGAAAATTCATCTTCTAGTGGTTCCCTCTTATCTTTCAACTGAAACAAAGCAGTTAATGGTCTTAAGGTTTTGGCTCCAGTATACTATGTCCAAGACTTAATGAATGAAAGTGCTAATATATATTAAATCAAATTTCTTATATCTGGGAACTCTGCCATATACTTTGTTTAAATTTCCTCCAAAGCCAACTATGTTGGTATTAAAATATGATGGCAAAGAACAAGAGCTTTGCCGTTGTACAAAATATGGCAGTTCCTCAAAAAGTTAAACATAGAACTACCATATGACCAAGAAATTCTACTCCTAGGGAAATTTTATATACCCAAGAGACTTGAAAGCACTGACACAGGCAGACACATGTTCATTGCAGCACTATTCACAACAGCCAAAAGGTGGAAACAACCCAAGTGTCCAACAGCAGATGAATGGATAAACAAAATGTGGTATATAAACACAATGAAATATTTGCATCCATAAAATGGAATGAAGTTCTGATACATGCTACAACATGGATGAATCTTAAAAACATACTAAATGAAATAAGCCAGGCACAAAAAGACAAATATCATATGATTCCACTTATATGAAATGCCCAGAATAAGTAAATCCATAGAGACAAATAGTAGATTAGAGGTTACCAGGGGCTGGGGAAAAGGGTGAACTGGATTATTGCTTAACGGTTACACAGTTTCTGTTTGAGGTAATGAAAAATTTCTGAAAATCGATAGTGGTGATGGCTGTATAATATTATGAATATAATTAACACCACAAAATTGTACACTTAAAAGCAGTTAAAATGGCAAATTTTATATAAATTTTGCCAAAATAAAAATGACACATTAAAAAAAACTTGAAAGGGCTTTCAGATATTTCCATAGTTTTTTTGTTCTTTCACCCATTTAACAAATATTTACCTGGGTCTATGATAAAACAGACACTGTGGTAGGCAAGTAACAAAACTAAAGAAAACACTGTCCTTGACTTCAAGGAACTAGTAGACCTAGGAGGAACCTAACATCATCTCATTCCCTTTTACAAAAATTGAGGGCCTAAGTTAGTGACATTTCTATAAATACAACACAGGTCTGTTGACTTCCAGACAGACGGCTCTTTCTAGGTATCTACAGCTTACTCAGCCTAGCGAATGCGTTACATCATTATTAGTACTAGACACTGAATCCAGTTGAGAAGCAAAATACTACAAAAGGAGGAACAAATACAGGTATTTTGCCTCTTCAGTTGCTGCAAGCTAAGCCTAATCTATGTGAACTGAAATTCTCCCAAGTCTAGGATTACATGCCTCTAATGCTAAAACAAGGCAAGCAAGGCCAATCTACAGTGATGCTATTTATCAGCACTCTATAATTAAGAAATACTTGTAGTACAGCTCTATAATGAAGCCTCACCCTAAACAAGCATACAGTTTTCCTTATGATCTTCATTCTTTAAATCCCAAAGATAAAAGAAACAGTCACAAAGTAGAATTAAATGAATTTTCTGCTCAGGGATTTAGTTTCTTTATCTATAAATATACCACAATGATTTTCAGACCTAACAACATTCAAGCCATGAAGCAACTGCACACATAGGTCACAAAAGGTAAGCTATATAAATTATCCAGATAGTACTTAATGAAGTCTCCGGGAAAATGTCTCTTCACGCAAAAACAATAAGTGAACTTATCAAGTTTTAACACCTACTATTAGCTTTAAGAATTAGACTCATGTCCTGCAAAAGACAGGCCACTATGGTAGAACCCTCAAAAAACAGAGGTTGAAAAAACTATAATTTACCATCCTTTTGACTTATTTCAATTAGACATTTAATGACTTCATAAGTTAGACATTTAATGACTTTATAAGTTAGACATTTAATGACTTCAGCAATAAATATGACACATCCAGTTCAATTCAGCCCTCTATGATATAAAGATTAAATGGTCTACTGAGAAAGAATAATAAATGTACTAAATAAAATTCAATGATGGTAAAATTATGGTAAGACATAAAGCACTTCTCTTACCACTATCAACAGCTTCAACTTCACGGTCAATTGCATCTCTGATCATTAGTGGATGGATGAAGAATTGGGCCCACCTAAGCAGAAACAAACAACTGGCGTATCTGTTTTTGCTCAGTAAAAGATTTTCATCAATCAACATCTATTTTTTTTAATTAAGAAATTTTACTGAGTTTGAGATTTAGTTCACAATCATGCCTATGTAAAATCTAAACAATATCTAGTATTTCTATATTTTAAACTAAAATCTACGAACTATTTTAACCTTTTTATTGTGACTATACATACAGAAAAATATATAAAACATAACATACACACTAATGCATAACAACAAAGCAAATACTTGTGCGGCCACCACCCAGGTCAAGCAATAGACAATTGTCAGTACCCTAGAAGCACCCTTCAGCCATGTGATCCTTTAAAATCATAGCCTCCACTCTACTCTCAGAGTTAACTACTACCTTTAATGTTACAGTAATTCACTTCTCTACTTTCTTTATAGTTTTACCACCTGTGTATGTATTTCTAGATCATTTGTTTCTCAGTCTTTTTTTTTCCCCACTATTGCTCCCTAAGGAGCCTTTTCAGACACTTTTTCCTACTTGCCCCCATGAAATTATACTAGAGATATACTGTTTATATACTGGATGCGTATATGTGCGTTTATATATAAAACAAGGCATAAAGCTTAGTTTTTATTCGGTGCAGGGTTACAAGTAACTAAATAAAAATTTTAGTTGTTAAAAATGTTGAAACTATTAACATTCAACTTTGTAACTATATTTGCTGTGTAATTTCATTATAATTTGTTATAAATTGTGATGCATCATATCACATAGGCGAAGTATTCATTTATATAAATACATAATAGTAATCACAGCAATGCAATCAAATTTTTAAAATATCATCCAAAACTGTTATTTTTCTAGCAAAAGTAAAATAACTGAAAAACTAATTTCCAGTGAACAATGCTGTGATATTTTGCATGTCTGGGCATATACTGTTTGACTCGTTTTCTTTTCCTATGTATCTAATGCATCTTATTTCTGTGGATTATGGTTAGTGGGGCAGCTCAGTGAACTATCAGAATGTGAGGTATTCTCAAATGAAGTTTCTATGACACCAGTAAAGGTACAGGAGTCCCTGGGTGGCATAAATGGTTGAGCACTCAACTATTAGTTGAAAGGTTGCCACTTTGAACCCATGCAGAGAGGCCTCCGAAGACAGGCCTGCTGATCTGCTTCTGAAACGTCACAGCCTTAAAAGCCTACAGAGAAGTTCTACTCTGCACACACAGGACTGCCATGAGTCGGAATCAACTGGATGGCAACTAACAACATTTAACTTTTGCTTGACATGAGAAGATAACTTTTAACTAGCTGCTAGATAGTCATACAGGTATTGACTTTTTTTTCAGCACCTGATATAATTAATGATGGACTGAGTAACTTTCATTAAATTAAAAAATAAAATAGAAACTACAGTATTTTTATTTAATTCTCAAAACTCAAGTTGCACACAAAAGCACCAAGGATCAAACATAAACAACATCCACAAGGCAGCCGACGGCACCTAATAGCCTCATGCAGAATGCCTCTCTCAATGACTTCTAGATCAAGCAATCAATTGAAAGTCTTCCAATCACAACAATCTATAAACTATAGTTTTGTAAGATTGATCTTGCAGACATTTTGTATCTCTTTCCTGAACTCAATGTCAGTGTAAATGGTGCTCTGAGACCGAAGAAAACTGAAAGAGAAACTAGACACTAAGCAATAACAATTTTGTCAGGTAGTGTTTAGCTTTGAAGGGCCACAAACAATTGTAACATCTACCATTTTTTAACCTCCCCCCAATCAGGTTTTGACAACAAAGAAGACAATATCACCTCTGTTGAGAATATATGCTCTAAACAACATAGTTTTGGTTTTGAACTTTATATAAATGGAAATATACTTTACATATTCTTTCATATTTGATTAATTCAACATTGTTTGTAGTATTTAACCATGACATTACCTGTGATTGTGGCTCATTTATATTCATTGCTGTATAATATTCAACGGCACAAATTTATTCATCCATTGTACTGCTAATGGACATTTGGGCTATTTCTGGGTTTGGACTATTACAAACGTTGCTGCCATAAACATTCATATACATGTGTCTTGGGCACATGTGCACAGGCCTAACTATTTATCTATACAAAAGAAACTGCTAGGTTAATTGCATATGCATGCATATGTTCAACATTACTACATAATACTAAACTTTTCCAAAGTGACTACACCAATTTAAAATTGCATCAGCAGTTCCAATTCCTCCATTCCCCCTCAATCTTATTTGGTTTTGTCAGACTTTAAAATTTTCTGCAACTTGTAGGAACATCGTTAAATCTTATAATGGTTTTAATTTATATTTTCTTGATTAATAATGAGGCTGAGCACAATTTCATAGACTTATCAAACGTTTAAATTTCTTCTTTTGTAAAATGCCTGTTCAAGTCTTTTTCTATTGGTTTATATATTTTCTTATTGTTCATATATTCTAAATATAAGCCCTTAGTTATGTGTTGCAAATACATATTTCTACTTTACACTTTTTTTTTCACTCTTTTTAAGGTGTCTTTTGATGAACTTGATGTACTATCAAATTTTCCTTTATGCTTTAGGCTTTTTGCATTTTCTTAGATGAATCTTTACATGTGCTGACATAGAAAACTCTTATCTCTTAAACTTTTATAGTTGTGCCTTTCACTTCATGGCCCACCTAAAATTGATTTTTTGTATATGTTGTAAGATAGGGAGGCAATTCTGTTTTTGTCCTGAAGGAAGCCCAATTGTCCTAGTACCATTTCTTAACAACAGTGCTCTCTCCACTGTTCGGCAGAGACACTTGTCAAAGATCAAGTAAGTGTTCACATATGTGTTGGTCTACTTTCAGGAACTCTATTCTACTCCATCAGTCTCTTTGTTGTTGTTGTTACGTGCCATCTAGTCAGTTCTGACTCACAGCTATTATAAAAGAACGGAACACTGCCCGGTTCTGCGCCATCCTCACAATCACTGCTATGCTTGAGCCCATCGTTGCAGCCACTGTGTCAATCCATCTCGTCGAGGGTCTTCCTCTTTTTCACTGACCTCTACCTTAACAAGCATGATGTACTTCTCCAGGGACTGGTTCCTACTGATAACATGTCCAAAGTACGTGAGATGAAGTCTCACCATCCTCGCTTCCAAAAAGCCTATGGCTGTACGTCTTCCAAGACAGACCTGTTTGTTCTTCTGGCAGTCCATGGTATATTCAATATTCTTTGCCAAAACCATAATTCAAATGCATCAATTCTTCTTCAGTCTTCCTTATTCATAGTTCAGGTTTGCATGCATACGAGGTGATTGAAAATATCATGGCTTGGGTCAGGGCTTACCTTAGTCCTCAAAGTGACATCTTTGCTTTTCAACACTTTAAAGAAGTCTTTTGCAGTAGATTCGCCCAATGCAATATGTTGCTTGACTTCTTGACTACTGCTTCCATGGGTGTTGATTGTGGATCCAATAAAATGAAATCCTTGACAACTTCAATATTTTTTCCATTTATTATGATGTTGCTTATTAGTCCAGTTGTAAACATTTTTCTTTTCTTTATGTTGAGGTGTAATCCATACGAAAGGCTGTAGTCTTTAATCTTCATCAGTAAGTGCCTCAAGTCCTCTTTGCTTTCAACAAGCAAGGTTGTGTCAACTGCACATCACAGGTTATTAATGAGTCTTCCTCCAATGCTGATGCCCCCCTTCTTCTTCATATAGTCCAGCTTCTTGGATTATTTGCTCAGCGTACAAATTTAATAAGCATGGTGAAAGGATACAACCCTGACGCACACCTTTCCTGACTTTAAACTGCACAGTATCCCCTTGTTCTGTTTGAATGACTGCCTCTTGGTCTATGTACAGGTTCCTCGTGAGCACAATTAAGTGTTCTGGAATTCCTATTCTTTGCAATGTTACCCATAATTTGTTACAATCCACACAGTCAAATGCCTTTGCATAGTCAATGAAACATAGATAAACATCTTTCTGGTATTCTCTGCTTTCAGCCAGGACCCATCTGACATCAGCAATGATATCCCTCGTTCCACGTCCTCTTCTGAATCTGGCTTGAATTTCTGGCAGTTCCCTGTCTATGTACTGCTACAAAAGCTTTTGAATTATCTTCAGCAAAATTTTACTTGCATGGGATATTAGTGATATTGTTTGATAATTTCCACATTCTGTTGGATCACCTTTCTTTGGTGTGGGCACAAATATGAATCTTTTCCAGTCAGTTGGCCAGGTAGCTGTCTTCCAAATTTCTTCGCATAGGTGAGCGAGCACTTCCAGTGCTGCATACATTTGTTGAAACATCTCAATTGGTATTCCTACAATTCCTGGAGCCTTGTTTTTGCCAATGACTTCAGTGCAGTTTGGACTTCTTCCCTCAGTACCATCAGTTCTTGATCATCTGCTACCTCCTGAAATGGCTGAACATTAACCAATTCTTTTTGGTACAGTGACTGTGTATTCCTTCCATCTTCTTTTGCTGCTTCCTGCGTCATTCAATATTTTGCCCATAGAATCCTTCAATATTGCAACTGGAGGCATGAGTTACTTTCTTCAGTTTCTTCAGCTTGAGAAATGCTGAGCATGTTCTTCCCTTTTGGTTTTCTATCGCCAGCTCTTTGCACATTTAATTACAATATTTTGTCTTCTTGAGCCGACCTTTGAAATCTTCTGTTCGGCTCTTTTGCTTTCTTCCATTCGTTTTAGCTACTCTATGTTCAAGAGCAAGTTTCAGAGTCTCTTCTGACATCCATTTTGGTCTTTTCTTTCTTTCCCGTCTTTTTAATGACCTCTTGCTTTCTTTATGTAGGATGTCCTTGATGTCTTCCCACAACTCGTCTGGTCTTTGGTCATTAGTGTTTGATGCATCAAATCTATTCTTTAGAAGGTCTCCAAATTCAGGTGGAAAATACTCAAGGTTGTATTTTGGCTTTCATGGACTTATTTTAATTTTTTTCAGCTTCAGCCTGAATTTGCATATGAGCAATTAATGGTCTATTCTGCAATCCACCCCTGGCCTTGTTCTGACTGATGACATCGAGCTTTTCCATCATCCACAGATGTAGTCTGTATCATTCCTGTGTATTCCACCTGGCAAGGTCCACATATATAGTCGCCTTTTATGCTGGTAAAAAAAGGTTACCTGCAATGAATAAGTTGTTGGTCTTGCAAAATTCTCTTTGCTTAGCCCTATGCTAATACCACAATGTCATAATTACAAAACCTATCTTAATATCTAGTAGATCAAGTTGTGCCACCTTGTTCTTTTTCCTCTCCCAAAGTATCCTGGCTATTCTCTACCCTTTGCATTTCCTTATAAATTTTAGAAATAGTTTATGTAAAAATAAATAAATATTCTGAGATTATGGTTTGAATAGCCCTTAATCTATAAATAAATGGAGCAAATTGACATCACTGAAATAATGAGGCTTCCACTCCCCGAACACAGTATTTCTATTTATTTATGTCTTCTTTAATATCTCTCAATAAGGTTTTAATATTTTCCCCATAAAGAGATCTTATACATCGTTTCTAGAATGATTCCTGGGTGCTTGCTTATTTTAATACTATTGTAATTTTTTTTTTCTGCATTTCAATTTCTAAGTGTTGCTGCTATGTAGAAATACTATTTTTCTAATTTATTTTATGTCAAGCTATTTTACAAAACTGTCTTGCTAATGTTAATAATTTACCTGTAGATAACTATGGAGTTATTGTGTTCACAATCATTTCATGCACTAATAATGAGTTTTGTATTTTGCTTTTTTTTTCCCTTGCCTAAATAAACTGGTGAGGACCATGAAGATGAACAGAAGCAATGACAGCCTCCATCTGTTTCATTCTTGATCTCAAATGGACAGCTTTCAATGTTTCACCAATAAGGATTTTTTTTATATATATAAGTAGCAATTATCAGATTAAGAAATGTGCTTTAGCTCTCAGTTTGCTAAGAGTGTCCTTAACAAAATACTGAATTTCTTCATATAACTTTTCTACATATATTGAGATAATATGGCTTTTCCCCTTCAATCTGATAATGCGATCAACTGCATTAACTGATTTTCTAATGTTAACTATACCCTGGAGCACTAGGATGAATCCAACTCAGTACTGATATACTATCCTATATCAGTCAGACCTACAAATTTATCTACTATTACACTTTCTTATATCAAGGTCACACTACTTCTATAAATAAGGGAGGAATTATTTCATCTTTTAATAGAACTCGTGTGTTAAGCTATCTAAAAGTTTATTTGTGAGTTTTTTTTCATTACTCACTTATTTCTTTAACAGTTATAAGACTATTCAACCTGTATTATTATTTCTTCTTGTACCAGTTCTTATAAATTATACATCTTAGAATTTATGAACTTGATAGAATTTTTTCATTTATTGGTATAAGTTATTTAAAGTACCTTATTACATTTTCAATATCTACAAGATCAGAAGTTATAGTGGCCATTCTCTTGATGGGTCTCTTGAAAGACTGACCTATTTTATCAGTTTTTGCAAAGAACCAACATTTAGTTTTCTTGAAACTCTCCATCATGTTTATTTTTTTACACTGCGGTACAATTCACATATCATAAAAGGCACTCTTTTACAGTGCACACTGTTGTGCAAGCATCACTACTATCTATCTAACTTCAGATTATTTTCATCTCCCCGAAAAGAAGCTCCGTACCAATTAGCAGTTACCCCCCATTCTTCTCCCCCCAAGTCCCTGGCAACCACTAATCTACTTTCTGTCTCTAATTACCATTCTGGTCATTTCATATGAATGAAATCATACAATATGGAGCCCTTTTAGCACGGCTTCTTTTGCAACTTCCATTCATACTGTAGCACGTCTCAGAACTTTACTTTTTATGGATGAAGAATATTCCATTGTATGGATATACCACATTGTATTTATACATTTGACAACTGAAGGATATCTGGGATGTTGCCACTTTTTGGCTGTTATGAATAATGCTGCTATGAGCATTTGTGTACAAGTTTTGTGTGGATATGTTTTCAGTTTTCTAGGGTATATAACTAAGAATGGAAATTCTGGGTCACACAGTAACTCTATTCAACTTTTTGAGGGACTACCAAACTGTTTTCTGCAGTGGCTGTACCATTTTTCATTCCCACCAGCAATGTTCAGGGTTACAATTTCTCCACATTCTTGCCACCAATTGTTATTGTTCCTGTTTTGGAAGTGGGTATGAAACGGTATCTAACTGTAGCTTTGATTTGCAATTCCCCAGTGACTAATGCCACTGCCCGTCTGTCAGTTTGTCGGTTTTGGCTTTCGTGTTGCAATGATGCTGAAAGCTATTCCACGAGTATTTCACATACCAGCAGGGTCACCCATGATGGGCAGGTTTCAGTGGAACTTCCAGACTAAGACAGACTAGGAAGAAAGTCCTGGTGATTTGCTTCTGAAAATTAGCCAATGAAAACCTTGTGAATCACAACAGAACACTGTCCAACCCGCCTGCTTTGGACACATCATCAGGAGGGATCAAATGCTGGAGGACGACATCATGTTTGGTGAAGCAGAGGACTAACAAGCGCATGGGAAACCTTCAATGGGATAGACTGGCACAATAGCTGCAATGATGGACTCAAACATGCTGGCAATGACCAGGCACTGTTTTGGTCTGTTATACATAAGGTCGCCAGGAGTGAGGTTCAACTCAAACAGCAGCTAACAACAGCAACAACTAATGATGCTGAGCATCTTTTTCATGTGATTATTGGCCATTTGCACATCTCCTTTGGAGAAATGGCTATTCAAATTCCTTGTCCTTTTTTTTAAATTGAGTTGTCTTTTTACTGTTGAGCTATGAGAGTTCTTTGTATTTTTGGATACTAGTCCTTTATCAAATATATGATTTTCAAGTATTTTCTTTCATTCTGTGAGTTGTCCCTTCCTTTCTTTATACACTCTCTTGAAATACAAACATTTTTAATTTTAATGAAGTCCAACTTATCTTGTTTTTCTGAGTTAATTTTTGTATACAGTATGAGAAAGGGATCCAAATTTATTCTTTTGCATGTGAATATCCATTTGTTCCAGCACCATTTGTTGAAAAACTATTCTTTTCCCATTAAATTGTCTTGGAACCCTTGCAACTGACTATAAATTTAACAGTTTATTTCTGGAGTTTCAATTCTATTTCACTGATCTGTATGTCTATTCTTATACCAGTACCACATTATCTTGATTACTGTGGCTTTTAATAAGTATTGAACAAGGAAGTTTGAATCCTCCCACTTTGTTCCTTTTCTAAATCATTTTGGTTATTCTGGGTCCCTAGTTTTTTAAAAGTTGGGTAAGTAAAAAAAAGACAGAAGAATTGATGTATCTGAACATTAACAGCTATAAATCACCCTCTAAGAACCATTTTCAACCGTATCTCATTAATTTTTGGTATATTTTTTCATTTTTCATTCATCTCAAATTATTTTCTAATATTCCTTGTAATTTCTTCTTAGACTTACTGGTTATTTAGGAGGGTGTTGTTTAATTTCTACATATTTGTGAATTTCCCAAACTTCCTAATCATGGATTCCTTATTTCATTTCATTGTGGTCAGACAACATAGTTTGTATGATTTCCATCCTTTTCAACTTATCGACCTAACATGTAATCTATCCTAGTGAATGTTCCATGTGCACTTGAGTAGAATGTGTATACTGCTGTTTTTAAGTGAAGTGTTCTAAGACACCTGTTAAGTCAAATTTGCTTAAAGATGTTGTTCATGTTTTCTGTTTTCTTGTTGATCATCTGTCTAGTATTCTATCCTATCCATTACTGAAAGTGCTGAACTGTGTACTTCTTTCAATTCTGTCAGTATTTGCTTCATGTCTTTTAGGCTCATTTGTTAGGTACATATATAATTGTTCTATCTTCTTAATGGATTGACCCTTTTATCATCATAAAATTCCTTTGTCTCTACTGATATTAAAGTCCATTTTGTCTGATATTAGTATAGCCATTCCAGTTCCCTTTTGTTACTGTTTGCATGGTATACATTTTTCCATCCTTTGCTTGACAATTTATTTGTGTCCTTGCATCTGAAATGTCTCTTATAGACTGTAAACACTTGGATCATGTTTCTTTATCCCTTCTTCCAATATCTGCCTTCTAGTAGGGCTATCTCCACTTATATTTAATGTAATTAATGACAAGGTAGGATTAATGTCTGCCATTTTGCTGTTTATTTTTTGTATGTCTTAGGTCTCTCTTTGTTCCTCTGTTCCAACATTACTTTCTTTGTTGTTACTTTCTAGTATACCATTTTAATTTTCTTGTCATTTATTTTACTACATATTTGCATTATTTTCTTAGTCATTGACCTGGGGACTACAATTAACATTTTTAATTCATAAAAATCTAGTTCAGATTAATAGCAACTTAATTCCAATAGTACACAAAAACTTTGTTCCTATATAACTCTGTTCTTTTCCGCTCCTTTGTGCTATTACTGTCATACAAACTATTACATCTTTATACATTATAAGCCCATCAACTTAACACAGGTGTATAATTATTGCTTTATGTAGTTGTCTTTTAAATCAGGAGAGAAGATTTACACAAAAAGTATATTTATACTGTCCTTTATATTTACCTATGCTGTTACCTTTACCATTGTTCTATATTTCTTCATATTAAGTCAAGTTAGCGTCCTTTCATTTCAGCCTGAAGAACTCTCTTTAGTATTTCATGCAGGGCAGACAGACTAGCAACAAATTCTCTCTGCTTTTGTTTATCTGGGGATGTCTTAATTTCATGTTCATTTCTGAAGGATAGTTTTGCTGTATACAGAATTTCTGGTTGACAGTCTTCCCCTACCCCCAGCACTTTGAATGTCATCCCACTGCCTTCTTATATCTGGTTTCTGATGAGAAGCCAGCTGTTAATCTTATGAGGCTACCATGTATGTGATGGATTGCTTCTCTTACTGCTGTCAAGATTATCTCTTTATCTTTGGTTTTTGATAGTTTGATTACGATATGTCTAGGTGTAATTCTCTCTGAATTTATCCTATCTAGAGTCTGCTAAGCCTCTTAAACGTGTAATGTTTTAAATCAAATTTGTGGAGTTTTTCATCACTGTTTCTTCAAGTATTCTTTCTGCCCCTTTCTCTTCTATGTGTACGCTGGTACACTGGATGGTGTCTAGTAGGTTTCTGAGACTAATCATTGGTTTTTCCATTTTTTTTTCTGTTCAAACTGGTTAATCTCAACTGTCTTATCTTCAAGTTCACTGATTCTTTTTCTGCCAACTTAAATCTGCTGTTGTACCGCTCTGTTGAGTTTTTCATCATTATACTTTTCAACTCCAGAATTTCTATTTGGCTGTTTTTTATAATTTCTATCTCTTTACAGATATTCTCAATTTTGTGAGACACTGTACTCATACTTTTAACTCCTTAGACAGTTTCCTTTAGTTCTTTGAAATACTTGATTTGAAGTCTCTGTCTACTAATTAATCTGAGCTTCCTCAGGGGATAATTTCTAATCACTGCTTCTTTTCCTGTGTATGAGCAATATTTTATCTCATAATTTTTTGTTGAAAACTGGATATTTTAAATAATACATATGACAATTCTGGAAATCAGAAATTTTCCCCTCTTCTTAGGGTTTCTTGTTATTGCTGTTTGTCGTTTTTCTTGTTTGAATATCAAGGTGTTGACAGGGCCATGCTCTCTCTGGAGGGTCTAGAGAGAATCCTTCCTTGATTCTTCCAGCTTCTGGTGGCCCCAGGCATTCCTTGGCTTGTGACAGCATGACTCCACTCATTGCCTTTGTTGTCACACAGCCTTTTTCTCTCCTTGTCTCTATGTGTCGTCTCCTCTTTTTTATAAGAACAGTAGTCACTGGGTTTAGGGTCCACCCTAAATCTGGGAGGACTTTACCTCAAGATCCTTAACTTATTACATCTGCAAAGACCTATTTCCAAATACAGTCACATTCTGAGCTTCTGGGTGGACATGAACTTTGGGGGGACACTGTTCAATCCACTACAGTCTGTATTCTTTGTTGAGTGTGGCCATTGAAGTCTCTGCTCAGTTAGCTTAGTGGTAATACTAGACTACACAGAGATTTTCTTCAATGCCTGGAATCATTAAGTCTCCCAGCTTTGCCAAGGAGCTGTCTGAGCATGTTTTGACATGCCTTCAACTATGCCTTAGCCATCACATCCTACTTTTGCAGGCTCGAAGTCTGCCAGAGACAAGACATAAGGACCTTCTCTGGCCTTTCCTCAGCCTGTAAATGGCTCTGGGCATATGCTCAGCTCTATACATGTACGTGTTCGTCTATATTCCCAGAAATATGTCAGAGCTTTTTCAAAGCCCCTGTGGACATTTCATTTCCCAGTTTTTCCTTCTCAGCTTTTTGGTTACTCTTTTGTTTGCCCCAACTCTTACCCACTGCCTCAGGCACCTACAAAGTTAAACAACCACCTTTAAACGTTTTAGACAAATGTCCTTGGGTAAAAGGATTTTTGCAGAGGGTGCCTCCCAGTTAGCTCAAATAAAGGCGAGCCCTGGGAATTGGGATTCTCAGGGAACCCCCAAATGGGTCAAACAATGACAATTCTCCAAGAATGTTGTTTTTAGAGGGCACCAAACCTATCCATCCCCTAGAGGCTGCTAAGCTGCTGGTTTCCACTGTGGTTGTGGGACTCTTGGTTGTCAAGGCTACTACAGAGCTAGAGAAAGCAGGATGGAAATAAAGCAAGCTAAAAATCCACAAAGCTCATTATTCTAACAAATATTCAGCTGCTTTTCTTGAATAAATGCTCTTCGGTTTGTTGCAAACCTTTAATTCCAACGTTCTGAGAAAGTTGATTTTGACACTTTTTGTCAGTGTTATTACTGCTTTTACAGAGGACAGGTTTTTCAGAGGTCTTTATTCCGTCATTCCTGGTGTCAGTTTGCTTTTCATTTCATTCATTTTTGCTCTTATTTTTATCATGTCCTTCTACTTCTTTTGCACATATTTTTGCAGTTCTTATTCAGGCTTCTACAGACTGACAATTAATTCGTTAATTTCCAGCCATTCTTCTTTTCTAACACAATGCATTTAAGGTTATTCATTTCCTTCTAAGTATAGTTAGCCCTCCATACCCACGGGTTCTGCATCCGCAGAATTAACCAAGTGTGGATGGAAAATATTCAAGAAAAAAAAAGTTCCAAAAAGCAAAATTTGAATTTGCTGTGCTGAGCACTCTGCTGAATCCACACGAATGAAGTGATGTGCAGGCATGCCCTGTTGTAGCCTCTTGCCATTTCACAGATCCTTAGTCTCTCTCCAGCACTCATTGGAGCATTGTTCACCTCATGTCTCATTTGTTCACTAGTTGTGTTGTGTGCACCTTAGTTTCTGTGAAAAAATGACTCCTAAAAAGCAATTTGGAAATCCTGGTGGCATAGTGGTTAAGAGCTACAACTGCTAACCAAAAGGCTGGCAGTTCGAATCCAAGCAATTAAGCGGCAAAAGTAATCCTTCAAAGGCTAAGTGTGAGGGGGCTGAGGAGAGCGAGAGGAAGGAGTGAAAGGCTAGTAAGGGATGGCTGGCTAGCTCTGTAAAGCGCTACAGCCTCAAGAACTTAAAGATCATGGGAGAATCAATATCAGCAGATGCCAAGACAGTATCAGCGTTCCCAGAAGAGCTCAAGAAACTCACAGGAAAGGCTACCTTCCAGAGCAAGTCTTCCATTGTGATGAAACAACTATTTTACATAGCATTTACACTTTATTAGGTATTATAAGTAATCTAGAAATGATTTAAAGTATACGGGAGGATGTGCATAGGTTATATGGAAATACTACGCCATTTTATATAAGGGACTTAAGAATCCCTGGATTTTTGTATCCCTGGGGGTTCCTGGAACCAATCCCCCCAGATACCAAGGGACAGCTGTACTACTACATCTGCTTCCCACAACTTTTGTTTTATATAACTCAGCTCAAAATATTTTCTAATTTCCATTAGGCTTTCTTCTTTTACCAAGGTATTTCTTAAAATGCATCTCTTAACTCCCAAACATAAGGGGATGTTCTAGTTGTCAGTTTTGCTATGGATTTCTAGCTTAACTGTATCCTGTGATCAGAAAATATAATTTATCTGACTTCAATGCTTTGAAATTTAAGACTAAATTTATGTCTTAAAATATGGTCAATTTTTTAAAAATGTTTCATTACACTTGGAAAGTGTGTGTAGTCTGGAGTTTTGGACAAGTGTTCTATGTATGTTCAAGAGATAAAATGTTTTAATCTTGTTGCCCATATCTTCTATGTCCTTACTGATTTTCTGTGTGCTTGTTCTATCAATTACTGAGAAAAAGAGTGCTAAATCTTCCATTGTGGTTGGTTATTTGGCCATTGTTCCTTATAAGTTTTTGCTTTATTTTTAGTTATGTTATTAGATGTGTTCAAAATTAAAACAATTGTCGCCCTAGTTAAGTTTTATCAATATGAAGTGAGCCACCTGAACAATAATGTTCTTACCCTGAAGTCTATTTTGTCTGATATTAATTTAGCCACACTAGCCTTATTTATATAGGTATCTACATGGTATATCAGTTTATAACCCTTTTAGTTTCAGCCTTTCATATCCTTATGTTTATATCAAAGTGTTGAAAACTGTGTTTCACTGGATTTTTAAAATCCAGTCTGAAAATCTTTGTCTTTTCATTGGAACAGTTAGTCCTTTTACATTTAATATAATTGCTGATATATTTGGGTCTACATCTACCCACACCCTACTTTGTACTATCTGTCCCACTTGTTCTATGCTTTTGTTTCTCCCATTTTTTTCTTCTTTGATAATTTTTTATTTTTAAAAATCATTCCAAATGTCTCCCCTTTACTGGTTTGGAAGTTTTGTGCTCAAATTCTGTTCATTTCGAGGTTACCCTGGAAAATGTTACATGCATCCTTTAACTTATCACTGTCTAATGTTAATCAATACCTTAGCTCTTTCTCCATTTATCATCTCTTCTGACTAGTTGGCTATTGTTGTCATGTATTTTTTTAAAATTCATTAAGCATAATTTTTGTTTTAAGTAATCAATGTTCACTTGTATTTATTCACATATTTAAGACTGTTTATTCATCAACCTTTTTTCAACTCTGACTTTCATTTTCCTTCTGCCTAAAGTAAATTCTTCAGACTTTCCTTCTCTGAGTAAAATGGCTGATGGCAAGCTCCCACTGTTGTGTGTATAAAAGCGTATTTTACTATCATTCTTAAAACATATTTTTGCTTGACGTACCATTTGTCATTGGTAGCTATTTTCTTTCAAGACATTTAAAACATCCCACTGTTTTTTAGCTTCCACTACTTCCAGTCTAACTAATAATACTCTTTTGAAGGACTTAGCCCTTTTATCTATTTTCAAGATGTTCTATCTTTGGTTTTCTGCAGTATCACTATAATTTTTCTACATGTAGATTTCTTTTATCCATTTGGAATTTGTTAGATTGTTTTAAATCTCTAATGCGATGTCTTACATCAGGTTCTGAAAAATTTCCAGTCATGGGCCCTTCAAATATTGTCTCTGCTCCATTTTTATCTTCCTCCTTCTGGGACTCCAATTAAATATATGTTGGATATTCTCACTCTATCCTCTATGCCTTTTACCTTTTTCTCTTTATGCTATATTTGGAATAATTTCTTCTGGCCTACATTCCAGTTTTGGAGTCCCTGGGTGCTACAAACTATTAACGTGCTTGGCTGCTAACTAAAAGGTTGTAGGTTTGAGTCCACCCAGAGGTGCCTTAAAAGAAAGGCCTGATGATCTACTTCCAAAAAATCAGCCATTGAAAATCCTATGGAGCACAGTTCTACTCTGACATACATAGGGTCATTATGGGTCAGAACTGACTTAACAGCAACTGGCCCAGATCTTCCAGTTAACTAATTCTCTCTTTAGCTACATCTGCTTTTTCCTTAAACCTGTCTGTTGGGTTTTAATTTCAATTGTCCTATTTCAGTTCAAGAAGTTCTTTTGATATATTTTTTTTCAAATCTCCTAGGTCACTGTTACATATTGAATTATGTCTCCCAAAATATGTTATAAATCCTAAACCTCTATACCTGTAGATGTAATCCCATTCAGGAATGTGGTTTTGTTATGTTAATGAGAACATATCAGTGTAGAGTGTGTTTTAAGCTAATCACCTTTGAGATAGAAAAAGAACAGACTAGGTGCAAAGAAGGAAGCACAAAGGGGTAGAAGATACATGCCACATGAAGATCGCTAAGTGTCATGGATTGAACTGTGTCCCCCACAAATATGTGTCAGCTAGACTAGGCCATGATTCCCAGTAATGTGTAGTTGGCCTCCATTTTGTGACCTGATATAATTATCCTATGTGTTGTAAATCTCAACCTCTATGATGTTAATGAGGCAGGATTCAATCAACAGGATTAGACTGTATCTTGAGTCAATCTCTTTTGAGATATAAAAGGGAGAATCGAGCAGACGGGAGAGGGACCTCATATCACCAAGAAAGAAAAGCCAGCAGCAGAGTACATCTTTTGGACTCAGGGTCCCTGCACTAAGAAGCTCCTAGACCGGGGAAGACTGATAACAAGGACCTTCCCCCAGAGCCAACAGAGAGAGAAAACCTTCCCCTGGAGCTGGTGCCCTAAAATTGGACTTCTAGCCTCCTAAACCGTGAGAAAATAAATTTCTGTTTGTTAACGCCATCTACTTGTGGTATTTCTGTTATAGCAGCACTAGGTTAACTAAGACACCAAGGAGCTGAGGAACAGAAGCTGAAAAGAGACAAGGACCTTCCCCTAGAGCCAGCAGAGAGAGAAAACCTTCCTGTAGCGTTGGCACCCTGAATTCAGACTTCTAGCCTCCTAAACTGTGAGAAATAAATTTGTCTGTTAAAGCCATCCACTTACGGTACTTCCGTTATAGTAGCACAAGGAAATTATGACAGTCACCTTTTAGTTTCCTACTGTTTGGAACTATACTCAAACTTATTCTTTACTACTTGAAAAATAGAAATTACAATTTTTCTTATGTGTCTAACCATTCCAATGCATGAGATTTCTAAGGGTTTCTTTGTTATCTGTTCTCACTTGTCTTGTTTTCTTGCGTGGCCTGCTTACCTTTTACTGAATGCTGGTCATTTTACTTGAACAACTATTTAGAGGAACAATGTGAGACACCGGAATGAAAGCATCTTCCTTTTAAGAGGATTTGTGTTTGATTCTGGCAGGCACCTTCGAATTATGAACACAATGAACATAGTACACAATTAAGGCTTGAGGTCTGCCAGAAGACTTAGGCATTTTAAATCTAGGCTATAATTCCCCGAGATGGATGATCATCACCCTGAGGGTCCAGCCTTTTATTATCCCAGTATACTACAGTAAGGGCCTCCTGGATAGATTTCCCACCTTACTGAGGCCATGGATTTTGATACTGGTCACCCCAATCTTGAAATATTGATAAAACAAAGCTCAACTTTATTGCAATTTGCAAATGCACCCCGGGCAAAAAAAAAAAAAAAGCTTCCATACTCATTCACTTTCTGGAGTAAAAATTAAAGTCATTTCCTCAATTTTTACCTAAATGACCCAAGATACTTCTAAACAATGTGAAACAATGTGATCTGTGTGAGGAACTGAATTCTCCTGCCTATGAATTGACTCAACGGCAATGGGTTTTGTTTTTTATTATTAGAAAATACTAGCACTTAATGCATGCTATATCAGAGTCCTCTGCAAATGACTCAAAGACTATTTCTTACTAATTACAGAAGTATAACACTATATTTTTTACAATACTTAATTCTCTACCACTCTACTATTTAGGGCATGAATTCATGATTTTACATTCTCATTAATTTCTCCTATTAAAACAGTGGCATTCCTCTTATTGGTTCTAGTGCATGTGTATGTTTAAGTAGAAAGAAATGTGTGAGGTGATATTCTGATTTGCTGAAGCAGTATTTAGGCAAAAAATGTTTAGAGCAATCCCTTTAAGATAAAACAAAGCAAGTTTCTTAACTAAATTTTATACCCAATTTCATCATCTCTGAAACGGCCAGAATTTAAATAACGAATTTAATGGGCTCACATAAAACTAATGATCTACACAAAGGAAGACAAATAAAGCTGGCTATTTCTTATGCCTCAAAAATAGGAATGAATAGATACCCTAGTCAATCTTTCTGCTTCTTCATTTATTCAACAAACACTTATGAAGTACTTTCATATAAAAGAACCTCCAAAAAATTTCTATCCAGTCGGGGAAGTATACGAGTAAAGACGCAGAGGCTATAAAGGAAGCACAAAGTAAAAATTATCACACACAGCCTCTGGGGAATAGGAGGATACCTGGAAGAATCTCAGCTGTATTTTAAGGATGTGTAGAGTTAGTTGAGGGGAGAGATATTTCAGGCAAGGAAGCAAGAAACAATATGATACAGAACACTACAAGAACTTAGGTACTTCTGTTCCAAGAGAATAATAATCTCAGCTATACATGACAAAAATAAAAATAACCATTTCTTTCATCAAACTACTTAACTTTGGCAATTGGACAGGTGAAAATAGATCTTTTTATTTTCATTTAACTATGAATGAAGTAGAGTATTTTCAAAAGTTATTCATCATTTGGATTTCTTTTCTGTGAAATGTCTGCTCATATCCTTTGCAATTTTTCTGAGCATTTTTTCTCACTGAATTGTCAGAGCTCTGTTTTCCATCATGTGTTGCAAGTATTTTTCTCAATTTCTTGTTTGTCCTAATGGTATAGTAGTTTTCACTACATCAAAATTCAAAAAAATTTATTTAATTAAAAAAGTAATACATTATCTCTAATCTTTAGCTTCCTATACAATATTACAATGGATATTACTATACATTAATCGTTATGTAAATACAAGAATGTATCTACAAAAATGTTGAGCTGGCAAATGTTGTGTTATCTATATTTTTACAACAATTAAAAAAAAATGTACCTGCCTTAGTTATCTAGTGCTGCTATAACAGAAATACCGCAAGTAGGAAGCTTTAAGGAACAGAAATTTATTTTCTCACAGTTTAGGAAGCTAGAAGTCCAAATTCAGGGTGCTAGCTTAGGGGAAGGCTTTCTCTCTCTTTCTCTCTCTCTCTGTCTACTCTGGGAGAAGGTCCGTGGCCATCATGTGGCAAGTATCTTCCCCAATACTCAATACTTGCTTATTTATTTTGCTCTTTTATATCTAGCACCCTACACTAATACTACCTCATTAACATAACAAACAACTCAGGATTATAACCAAATGGGGCTATAACCACAGGCATGTTGTTGTTGTTGTTGGGTGGCGTCAAGTCAGTTCCGACTCATAGCAACCCCAGAGGTCAGAGGAGAACTGCCCCATAGGGTTTCCAAGGAGCGGCTGGTCAATTCAAACTGCTGACCTTTTGTTTAGCAGCTGAGCTCTTCAACACTACACCACCAGGGCTCCAACCACAGGTATAGATAGGGGTTTGGATTTACAACACGTATTTTAGAGGGGCACAATTCAATCCATAACAGCATCTGTACAGAATAAATTTCTAGAAGAATTTTCTGGATCAGAGAATTTAATTTTAACAGATATTGCCTTACCGACCCTCAAAATCTTTACACCAATTTACATTTCAACCAAAAGCCTGTTTCTTCACATCTCTACTAACACTAAATAAGAAACTGTTTGGTTTACCTAATAGGCAAAAAACAGTAATGCACTGTACTCTATATTTCCTCATTTTAAGGTGAGCATCTTATGTTTACAAGCAATTTGTAGCATTTTTTCAATGAGCTGCATATTCATACCCTTTGTCTATTCTTTTTTTTAACCCAAAAAACTCTTGTTTTTGTTTTTTGCCTTCTTTATATTTGGACATAGCCCTGAATATATCCCTTAAGGTTTTAAGAATTCGACTTGTCTACTGCTTAAGATTTCTTCACACATACAAAGACCAGTGGTACAATGGTTAAGCACTTGGCTGCTAACGGAAAGGTCAGCAGTTCAAATCTACCTAGCAGCTCTGTGAGAGAAGTAAGAGTACAGCCAAGAAAACCTTCTGTGGCAGTTCTACTATGTCACATACGGTTGCTATTAGTCAAAAATTGACTGGGAGGGACCTAACAACAACAGGAGCTAAGAACCTTGAAACAAGAGCAAACATGTAGTGATCTTTATAGAGTTGTGTACTTAACTTCTCTCTTTCACAGTATCCCTAATTTTCTAAATTTATAGGAAAGATAATCTCAAGCATCATTTGCATTGCTTTCATTGGTTTCCTTTGTTTCTACATTTGTTTGTTATTTTGGAATTAAAGATTTAATTATATAAACACCGAATATCAAACATATGCTTTCTGAGCATATCTTTAAGTATACAATCCATAATGCTGTAAAACAGCTGACTGAACACAGGTAATCAATCATATTATAGAATAATTAATGAAGAAAAACTGCCATTTTGTATCCTACTATAAATGATGTTATCGGCATAAGTGTGTCAATTTTAATGGGATTTGATATTGTTTTAGCCTAAAATGTGGTAATCCGGAGGTTCAGAAACACATAAAAATTTATTCCATTAAAAGTAATGGAATATCCTTTGAACTTACAGGAATTCTCCCAAAAGATTTCTCAGAGTCAAATTAATCTCTTAAGGGACATGATTTCTTTAAGAAATTGGACCTTTGTCATCTTGGAAAAATGTTTTGGTCATTTGTCCTTTGGTTTTATGTTAATTTTTGCTATAAAGAAGCTGCATTAATTCATTCAAAAATATCTGAGTGTCTACCAAATTCTCAATGCTGGAGATACATCAGCAAAAAAGAGACAAAATCCCTGCGCTCAAGGAGCTTACATTATAGCAGGCAAACTCAAGATTTCATTTTTTACATTTCAATCCTACATTGTGTAGAATTTGGTGTAAAGTCACTCCTTCTTTCCAGTGTAGACTATGGTCTGCAACTTTGTGATATCAAAACTCTAGTAATGCATTGACACAAACTTTTTGGAAAATAATTTTACAGTGAATATCAAAAGCTTTAAAAATAGCCTTAAAAACTTACATGCAAGTATACCTAGCAATTTCACTTCTTAGATTTTAACTAAAATAAAGATGTAAACAAATATTAAGATATTCGTCACAGCATTACAATACTAAAAAACTGGAAACAACCTCACTGTCCAATAGTAATGTAGCTGGTTGAACAGACTGTGGTACTTCTATATAATATACATGAAATACAATAATTCGAAAATCATATTTTAGAAAGCTATATAATGATATGAGAAAATCATATCTTGTTTAAAAATACCAGCTCCAAAGGGTATGAAAAATATGATCACATTTACATCAAAAAATATAGATGGCTATATACCAAAACATTAACCACAATTATCTCTAGATTGTAAAATTAGGAGCAACCTCATCCCTCTTTTTGCTTCTCTGTATTCCATATTTTCTACAAAATTAGAAAAAAAATTAACTCCAAAAATGAGTCAATAGAGAATACATTAGTATTCACAAAACTCAAAAGCTGTTTAAGAGTTTTAGTTTAATCTTTTACATAAAGATTAATTATGTTAAAACAAGAGCCAAAGTACATTTAATAGTTTGCGCTCTCCTCCTAATAAAAGTACTGTGACAATTTTACAAAATTAGAGTACTCCTTAAAAAGAAATGCTACATGTCCAATATTTCCATATGTAACTAGTATTAGATAATTAAAATAAAAATACATTTTGAATTAGTTACCTATCCAGGGCTTCCTTGAAGTATTTTCTCTGGACATCAAACTGAAAGACTGTACGTTCACAATCAGTTGAGGCATTGTCACTACCCCCATGTTTCTTCAGGAAGGCATCAAATCCATTCTCATCTGGATATTTCAAACTACCCATGAATACCACTAAGTGGAAAGAACACAAAATCATAGAATACAAAGATATATACGATATTTTATTATTAAGGGTTAATTTTCTTAAATGTATTGAAAAACTGAAAGAAAATATACCAACACATTAACAGGTTATGTTTCCTTGAAAGCTCATGGAAAATACTTTGTTCATTAAGCTTCTGTTTTAGGAATTTTCTATAATGCTCATATATTACTTTTACACTCAAAAAGCCAATAAAGAAAGATATGAAAAGACAAATATATACATATAACTTATTTGTAAAAAGGTTAAAATTTAAGTATAAGCATATATGCAAATTAAATCACTAACATAAACACTTATAAGGTGAAAAGCTTACCCTCAAACACCTTAGAAAACCAGAATATAAAAAATGAGTTAATTTCCAAAAACAAATATGGATTTAAATATTTTTAAATGTATTACAGTCACAGAGGTTTCATTTAGGTACATTTATAATTAAACTGAGGGTTTTCTGTTTTGTTTCATTTTCTAAGTCGTTTCATTCTAATCCTCACTTAATACAAGTACAATCGAGGAGATTAAAAGTTTTCCACTGTGATATTCGTAAGTCAAAGATTTTTTCTTAGCCTTTTCTCTTGTTAAACATACCGTATTTCTACCACCCAATTACCTATCCTTGAAATCAATTTATCCAAATTTTGGGGAAAAATACACACTCTGGAATGGTATTTTACAAAGATCTTACTGTGCTCCAAAAAGTGTGCCAGCCCGGGCAGGTCATCTGGATCAGCAAAACTCCCAACTCCAACACAAAGAGCCGCTGCAGACTGGAGTAAGTAGAACACATACAAATAGCGAGTCAATTCTAAAGGAATAATATTAGCATCTCATCTTAGGGATTTCTTTGGAGATGGATGATTCCCAAAAGAAACTAACAAAATTCTTTCCCTGAGAATCAGGAGGAGCAGCAAAG
The DNA here is from genome assembly GCF_000243295.1 of Trichechus manatus latirostris. Lineage (NCBI taxonomy): Eukaryota > Metazoa > Chordata > Mammalia > Sirenia > Trichechidae > Trichechus > Trichechus manatus. The sequence goes on along the minus strand of NW_004443951.1, from coordinate 3,861,928 downwards.
TGAAACTCACCAGAACTGTGTCAGTTTCACCCTGCTGCTCCTCCTCTTGCCATCCTGCCATATGCTGAACAGGTGCAGACCTAAGGGAAAAAGCAGAAAGAGACAGAAAAAAGGGGAAGGCGGACTTGGGCAGCCCACCCAAATATCACTTCATATCAGCATTTCAGAATTCTGAACCATGTTTGTTCCCTGGATTAGCAGATTTAGGAAATATGGAGAAGTAACAGATCTAGGTAGATCATCTCTGAAGATCTCTAAGCAATTAAAGTTTCTGTGTTCAGTAACTCAGTTACTAGAAGTGAAACTTCTCAACATGTTATTCTGAAAATTCTGTTTATTTGTATTAAAATAAAGAGTAAAATAACATTTCAGGAAAACATCTAACGATGATAAGTAAATGGTTAGAAGAGAAAATCTTTAGCTGTTAAAAACTACAAAACTAGATTTTAAAGAGGCTTTTTAGTTCTTCACTTCTTATTGAAGATACACTATACAGCATATAATACTTATCAATAGATAGTCTCCCAATACCTTGGGAAAATCAGAGTTTTAAGTCCAACAAAATAGATGGGCAAGAGGTGCACCAAATTTTGCACTTAAAATTATTAGGGCATACCATCATGTCATTGTAAACTAAAAGGCATAAAAAAAGGAGAAAAAAACAGTCAATTCAAATCTTTGAGCACAGGCAGCTGAACTGTAAACTTTTCCAATTTTATAAACGTCAATTTTAAAGGGCTAACATATTTGGTGAAACAGATTGTTTCGGAAAATGGTTACCCTCTCAGGAACAGAACTTTTATAAAAGAGCATGTACTTGATAAAGTGTCAGAAATGAAAAATATATTTTTAGAAGAACCAAACAGCCTCACTTAATAAATCCTGTCTTGAAGACTTGGGTCCATAAACTGATTTAAACTATGGAGAAATATCCACTTCTTCAAACTACAGTCTAACCTGTGATGTTTTTAATAGTTGCCTAACCTGCTTTCAGCTCCAACTACCCCATTAAGTTTTCTTGTCTCGAACAGCTGGGTTGAAGACATTTTTGTAAAAGTTGACTTAAACCACAGTATATCAGTCAGCTTTGACCACAGCAAAAACAGGCTCTGCAATTGCTAGAAAAGAAATTCATACTTGAGAATCTTCTACCCAAGAAATTCACACTTGAGAAATTCATACTTGAGAATTGAAATAAGAAAGCCCTGAACAAGTCATAACTCAATATATATCATACTTAAATTTCAATTTTGCCACCCAGACTTTAGCAAGTTTCTGAGATCAAGAACAACTCCATTTAAGGAGGCGGATGAAAAAGACGGCTCAGAAAAGTAGTTAACTTCTTTAGGTAAATGCTCCCCAAAAACCTATTAAAATTGGTTTCTTCCTAATTCCTTTGTTAATTCTCATATTTACCTTAAACAAGGTCCACATTTTTCAAATTAAATCACAACATTTCCAATCGCAAAAACCTTCTTATCAAAAAAAACTTTTTTTAGAAGTTGCCATTCCGTCAATTCCAATTCATGGCAATCCCATGTGTGTCAGAGTAGAACTGTGCTCCATAGGGTTTTCAATGGCTGATTTTTCAGAACAGCTCGCCAGGCCTTTCGTCCAAGGTAACTCTGGGTGGACTCAAACCTCCAACCTTTCGGTTTGCAACGAGCACATCAACACCACCAGGGATTCTGATACCACTGTTAAGCCACCTCTTATCTAGGCTTACTCTACTTTACTTCCATCTTCCAGACACTCATTTATTCAATGAATATATATTATGTTCCATTGTTACAATCATGCAATCTTTCCTTTCACCAGTGTACCCACTGCTTCAGAATCACAACAATCTGATCACCTTTTAGACCTACTTTAGGTCCCTCCATTCCTTTCTGATATGATCCAGAAAACTGGCTATCAATATTTTACAAAGAAAGGTATAATACTGAGTTCTCAGAAAAGAAGGGTAGCATCTAAGCCTTTTATTTTTATTTTTTTTTAATGATGACTAGAATCTGACCTTGCTGCTTCTAGACAGGTAAACTTCTAGGGTTTAACCCACTTAACTAAATAAAAAGGGCATACAAAAAAAGCTCAACGTACATCTTCAATTCATCAAACAGGTTTACAGATTGCTCTATAAATCTAAGGTATTTTATTATGTCTTGACAATAAAATAGCTGTCGAAATAATTTTTTAATTTTTGTACTACCAATGCAATATTTAATCCTTGTACCTTACTTCTCAGTTAATAGGAGATATAACAAATTCCAAAGCACAGGAAAAGCCACTTACAGACATAAATTACTTAGAGTGAAAGATAAATACAGAAAGAAATTTACAGATAGGAAATATTCAGTTAAGAAGTTACAGGAAATATTCAGTTAAGAAGTTATAACACAATTAGTCTTAGAGCTAAAATGGACCTGAAAAATTATACAATCTAATCTCATTTTAGAAATGAAAAAATGAAAAGGCCTAAGGTCATCCAGAAAGACAGGCACAGAGCAGAATTAAAATTCAGGTCTCCTGACTGCCACTGTTCTTCCTACTCTCTGACTTTTAGCTTTCCAACCTAAAATTATTTGGCCTATCATGCCATCCAAAAACAGAGGCATCACTCATAATGTGAGTAGCAAGGGGCAAACGGCTTCTTAAAAACATGATTCAACTCCTCCAACAACTTAGTGAAAAAAGTCATACGATCTTCCATAAATAATAAATTCAAAAATTTATTTAAAGCATATCCACTACTTGTACCTTATATTTTCAAAGTATAATACATTCGACATCTTAAAAATCTGGACTGTGAGTCCTATGCATGTGGACTGTATCAAGTTGAATATGATATTAATACTGAAAAACTAGATTTAATAAACACTTTCTGGTCAATTTCACTGTACTGCCTCCAAAATATTATCTTCTAATATAGGTGCGCTGTACTGCAAAATGGAGGCATTCTTCAAAAGATTTCTAGAGAGAAAAATTCTCCGTATCAAGCCCTATCTATTCATTGTTATTATATATTAGACTGACTCAGCTCAACTCCCCACTTCTATTTCAACCCTTCCAATTTGCTATTATTTTGTCCAGACCTTTGTTGCTTTCCCATAAAGAGAGGTAAATTACAATTATTTACCGACATAAAAATTACCCACAAGAGGACTTCTAGAATTTTAGGCCAGAGAAGGACTCTACAGTAACATTGTTCTTTTCTTCTTTTTCCAGTCTCTCCAGGGGTAACATTCTATCCCAGGCCAACAATCCTGCAGATCCTCATCTCTTTCTTTAGAAACCTAAACCCTACCTAGGCTTTTGTTTTTAAAACATGCAATACACATAAATTCAAGTATTACCTGTGATTATCTCTGATAGGGTTATGGGTGATACTTATATTTTTGCTTTTCTTTATTTTCCATTAGTTTCCATAATAAGCATTTATTACTTTTATAATCAGAGCAAAATGTTTTTTAAATGTAATCTTTATAGAGAATAAAGATAGCTTTACTGAAGATCAAAAGATATATATACTTCCTTTTTGCCATTAAGATATAAAGCATGAGTTTAGAACTTATCCCAAAGAATTCCCAAACTAGAAAAAGATTTAACAGATATGACTCGCACCTGTTTTTCAGTGGTTTTCTTTCTAGCTTCTACTCTCTCTTCTAATTCTTCCAACTCATTATCCTCAGTATCAAGATCATCATCATCGTGTTCGTCGTCATCATCAAACTCATCTTCATCATCAAAACCCTCTTCGTCATCATCTTCTATTTCAGCTCCAGAATCTTCATCTTCATCATCATCATCTTCCTCTTCTCCTTCTTCTTCTTCCTCTTCATCATCTGTTGCATCTCCTGTTTTACCTTCCATATTACTTAGGTCTGAAATCAAAAGTGCCTGCAAGCCATTCTGTAATTTGATGTATCTGAAAAAAGATCGCAAAACATTTTGAGTCAGTTACTCATTACACTACACCAAGACAAGTGATCAGCTTAGCAGAATAAATTAAAAATCCGAGTATATACACATACTATTATGGACTAAATTGTGTCCCCCAAAACATGTGCTGGAATCCTAACCCCTAGTAATCCTATTAGGAAATAGGGTTTTCTTTGTTATGTTAATTAGATCATGCCCTAGTAGGATGGGTTCTAAATTTAATCATTTCTGAGCTTTAGAAAGAGCAGATTAGCGTACAGAGATACGCACACATGGGGCAGGGGGAATGGATACAGACTCTATGAGGATCATCTGCAAGCCAAGGAACCAAGAAATGCCCAGAACTACCTACAAGGAAGGAATCTACATGGCCAAGAACCAACACCATGATTTGGACTTTTAGCTTCTAGAACTGTGAGGAAATAAATTTCTGTTCTTTAAAGTCATCCAATTGTGGTATTTCTGTTATAGCAGCACTAGGAAACTAAAACACATACAAAACCAGTGCTATTTTTAAAATAATAAAATTGGCTGCTTCTGGGGAGAGGAACCTCAGAAGCTACTCAGTTACTGAGAAGCTGGAGGGAAAAGATGGGAGGGACACTTTTCACTGTATACCCTTTTTGTATTTTTTAAATTTTGAACTATGTATATACATTTACATATTGAAAAAACAAATTTTAGAAGTTAAAAACAAATAAAAATAGCATACACACCAATCCCACTACTTGGTCTCCCCTACTATTTTTTAGTTTGTAAGTACTTAAACATTCAACCATACCAGAAGATTTAACCTAAGAGAAAGGTATCCCTCAAAATACAGCACAGTCATGTCAGTTTAAGTATTAAAGCAAAACCTCATAAATTAAAACCCTGTTGATTCCTTTTTCTACAATGTATTTGACTTTATACCAGTCTCCGAAGCTGCTTTTATGGATTAAAGACAGAGCTGTACCTCTGAGAAAACTAAATCCCACAGACTGGTAGCCCTGCAGGAAGATGACTATCCTATTTAGTAAAACTACCATACCAGTTCAATGACTGGATACCTACTATAGATTGCTTCATTTTACTCATTCTTTCATGTGTTTATTCATTAGGCATTCAGCACCAATTACGTGTCAGATACCATGCTACAATAAGAATAAAAATAATTAAAACTACCTTCCTCACTGTCAGGCATACACTGTTTAGTAATGAGACAATCAAACCAGTACAATACAGTATTCCAGAGATAAGCACAGAATGTTAGAAAGCAGCAGTCAGGGAAGGCCTCTGAGACAAAGTATATTTAAGCTGAGCCTTTAAGATGAAAAAAGTTAACCAAGTAGAAACTGAGAGGAAGAATAACACACGAAGAAAGACAAGGAAGGGTGCCTCTGGCTCAAGATAGAGAACTATACAAATAGATTTAACTCCTTTCTATATCAAAAATCCCATTTAAATGACAGAAAAACATTTTTTTGTGGTTTTTTTTGCTTTGGGATTTTTTGAGAATAAAATCATTACAAAAAATAAAAAAGAATGCTGCTACCAGACAAGAAATTTTAAGAAATTATTAGAAGACAATATGTAAATTTAATCAGATTAATGGAGAAAATAGAGAAAAACACAACCTAAATATATATGGTAAGATACTGGTTCTTCCCAAGAAAGCCTAGATCTCCAGATCAATGAATGAAAAGAGCAGGGAGAGCCTCAAGATGATAAGCTCAATTATTAATTAAACTGGAAACAACCCAAATATCCACTTAGAGCAGAATGGAAACACTATATATTCACAAAAAGGAATTATTTTCACACAATAGAATATTGTAAAACTGGGGAATACACACTTCAGCAACAAGCTACAACACTGGTAAATCTTTAAAACATCACAATGAATGAAAAAACCAAGTCACAGAAGACTACTCAGCATATGAATATTATTCATATAAAGGCAAAAACAAGTAAAAGTAAAGAGCATCTTGTTTAGGTATACATATATATGTGATAAAACTTTTTTTAGGCAAAGGAGTGGTAAACAAAACACTCAGAATAGTTGTTGGGGGAGATACAGATGGATAAGATAGGCAAGGGCACAGAATCTAGTTCTTAAATTGAGTGATGAGTTATTCATCTTGAGTTTATTATTCACCACTTACACAGAAGTTGCATGTTGGGCATATAACAAATATTACAGTCTTAAATAGTAATTAAAGAATTTCAGTCATAATTTGGCCAATCAGGCCACACCCCTCCCTGCCAAATAATTAGCCAAACAGCAGCAGCACAAGAACTTTTTCTAAGAATGTGAACAATCTGCCCAAAATTGAATCCTAGTATGAATCTTAGAGACAGACAGAAGCAGAAGCGCAGTTTGAGACTGTCCCAGACATCAAGACAGGTTAAAAAAGAAAGAGTGGAAGGAGTGAAACTCTACTCAGCTTTTGTAAAGTGCATTTTTTTTATTAGCTTGAAATTTTCAAAATAAAAAAGAGAACAGGAAAAAAAAGTCTAAAGGCATTCTACTTTCAAAATAATCACAAATCTGATAACTTATCATCTCTACAACCACTTCTCTAGTCCATGCTGCCATCCATCTCTAGTCTCCTAACTGGTCTCCTTGTTTCCACCCTAACCTCAATATCCTAGCATAGCCACCCCCTTAACACACACACACGCACACACACACGCACACACACACACACACACACACACACAGTGTCTACTCAGCAGTCTGAATAAAGCAGATCAGGTGACTGTCCTTTTCAAAAACCATCAATGGTTTCCTATAATACTTGGAATAAAATCCAAAATCCTTATCATGGCCTCCAAAGCTCTAAATAATCTGGTCCCCTACTACCTTTCCAACCTTCTTTCCCTTGTTTTCTCTAATCTGACCAAATGACTCTGTTGTTTCTTGAACACTCCAAACAGGCTTCTATGTCAGGGACTTTGCACTTGCTGTTTCCTCAGCCCTAAAAGATTTTGCCCCAGATATAGTATTTGTACGGCTGCTCAACCTCTTTCAAGTTTTTGCTGAAATTTCCTCCTTTCAGAAATGCCTTCTCTGACCACACTATCTAAAATAGCACCTCAGTCAATCTCTATCCTTTTTTACCCTGCTTAAAACTTCTTTATAGCATTTATCATTACTCAACTTTACGTTTGTTTTCTGTCTGTACCTTTAGAATGTTAGCTCGGTCTTTTTTCTTCATAGCTATATCCCCAACACCTAACATAGCACATGGTATGTTCCAAAGATTTAAGAAACATTTATTGAAAGAACAAAAGAATGTTAATGTCTGAAGGGGCCCTAATACACGGTAGGTACTTAATATCTGCTGAATGGAACAAAATATCAGATAAAATCTAACACCTAGTTTTGTAAAAATAAATAAAATTATGTGTACCCACATGTACACATTAAATGTATATGAAGCTACAGCAATAGAACTAAAAGGATACAAACCAAATTTAATAGTTGTATGTATCTGGGGAGAGGAATAAGAGGAGAAAGGACTTCCATGCTTTATAATTTCTGAACTTTTTCAATCTCTTATAATAAAAGTACAGTCAATTCTCAACATTCATGGTTGTTATTTTCTATAAAGAATTAGCAAATACCAAACCAGCCTTGTTAAACTGCAGATGGGAATTTTTTGCTACTTTGCACATATACACGTCCACAAATGACCACAAAAGCACTGCAAGATATTTTTTTAACAAACAAACACTTGCCAAAATGGAATTCATGAATACTGAGGAGCTACTGTATATTCATTATTTGTGCAATAAAAACGATTTAATAAAAATCCCAAATCCACTCCTTAGCAAGTTAAGAACACAAAAAGATGTCCTTAGCTTAATTGAGGGTAGCTTCCACAAATAAACAACAAATTCATTTAAAGTCAGTAATGAATAAAATGTCCATTATCATCACTTCCATTCAACATTGTATTGGAGATCACAGCCAATGGAAAAAAGATACAAAATATAAATATTAAACATATACTGGAATGCTGTCAGAAAAATAGCAAAGTAGGCAGCCCCAAACACCCACCCCTCCACAGAAATATCAAATAAAAAAAAAAGATGATGAAAAATTTGGAAATGGATAGTAGTGACTGTTGCACAACATAGTAAAGGTAGTTAATGTCACTGAACTGTACACATAAAAATGGTTGAAATGCTTTGTTACGTGTATTTCCTAATAAAATTTTTTAATTAACAAATAGTAATAAATTAAAAAACAAACAAACAAAAACAGCAACTGTCAGAAGCAACTTCATCAGTACTCTGGAAAACAGTCAAAAGTTTATATAGCAACTAAATGAATGCCAAATCAAGAAAAAGGCAACTGAAAAACAGTAGGAAAACTTTGTGGCATTTTAACTTGCCCTTACTTCAACACCTCCCTGGCTCAGCAGCAGTCTTAAAGACAGAAGCCCCGATTTGCAGCATGGGTCTCTGCTCACTATTTCCAAAGGAAGCAGAGGAGAACTTGTTTGTAAATTATTATGTTTATTTGTTCTAACCTATCTGGGGTCTACCTGAAAGACTGATGCAAGACACGCATCTCTGTTCTGCCTAACCTGAAAATCACTCAGGGCATAAAAGTGATGGGCTTGCTCAAAAGCATTGTAAGGTGACTGAAAAACCTGCAGCCACCTGGGGCAAAAGATTACAAACAAGAGACTACCTAAATCCTGGAAGGAAAAGCAGGAGTTTCTTTGGGAAATTAGGGCATTCAAAAGCAGCTACCATGGGGGGAATTTAGAAAGTCACACACATACCCAAGACAGGATGCACACTCAGAAAAGACCTATGAAAACCCTAAGCTTTCCCCACTGATCTATAGGCTCAATATAAGCAGAAGTTGAAAACTGAGGCAGACTGTAAATGGCCTGGCTAAGTGATAAAGCAGTGCCCCAGCTAAGAGTCAACTCAAAGACTGGGAGAGGTTTTGTTTTGTTTTTTTTTAAGCTACAGGCATTCAAGGAAATCTCAGTCATATCACTGATTGGAACAAGCTAAGCCTTCAACAAGCAAAAACAGCAAACTCGAGGGAAGAGGGAGAATCTAATTTCCAGAGTTATCACATTATAATGTTCTAATGTCCAGTTTTCAACAACAAAATCACAAAGCATACAAAGAAATTTTAAAAATATGACCCACTCAAAGTAAAAAAGTAAACTGACAAAAAGTAAAGATAATGGGCTTACCAGAGAAAAACTTTAAATCAACTGTCTTAAATATGCTCTAAGAGCTAAAGGAAATCATCGACAAAAATCCAAAGAAAACCAGGAAAATGATGTATGAACAAAATGAGACTATCAATACAGAAATAGAAATTATAAAAAAGAACCCAAACAAAAATTCTGGAACAGAAAATCACAATAACTGAAATGAAATAGTCACTAAAAGCATTCAACAGCAGATCTGAGCAAGCAGAAGAAAGAAATCAGTGAACTTGAAGACAGGACAACTGAAATTATCCAGTCTGTGGAACAGAAAGAAAAAAGAATGAAGAAAAGTGAACAAAACCTAAGGGATCTGTGGGATATCATCAAGCCGACCAACATATGGACTATGGGAGTCCTAAGAGGAGATAAGAGGTAGAAAGAATATTTAAAGAAATAATGACCAAAAAGTCACCAATTTGCTGAAAGATATGAATCTACACACGTAAAGATTGCTCAATGAACTGCAAGCAAATTAAACTCGAAGAGATCCATACCAAGACACATAATCAAACTGCTGAAAGACAAAAGACAGAACCTTGAAAAAGTCAAATAACAAGTGACTCGTCACGTTTAAGGATCCTCAGCAAGATTAACAGCTAACTTCTTATCGGCTTTGGACATATTATCAGGAAGGACCAGTCCCTGGAGAAGGACATCATGCTTGGTAGAGGGTCAGCAAAAAAGAAGACCCTCAACAAGATGTATTGACACAGTGGGTGCAACAATAGGCTCAAACATAGCAATGATTGTGAGGATGGCACAGGACTAGGCAGTGTTTCTTTCTGTTGTACACAGGGTCACTACGAGTCAGATGTGACTCGATGGCACCTAACAACAGCCTCCTGTAAGAAAAATAAATGTGTTTGTTAAAGTAACCCACTTATGGTATTTCTGTTACAGAAGCACTAGATAACTAAGACAACTACCTTCAGATTAACCTATTAAAACATTGCTTTACTTGCATCATTTTCATGCTCCAGAACACACAACTTCTTAGCATGTACCAAGTATAATTCACTCATTCTCTACATTAGATATTTCAAACTTTCACCTCTCAAGGTTTCCCCTATACTTCCCCTACAGCTTCTCCAAGGACCATTTAGGCAGACCTTAATGCCTACTTTAAAGAGCCCTGGTGGCACAGTGTTTAAGTGCAAACCAACAGGTCAGCGGTTCAAATCTACCAGCTGCTCTGCAGGAGAAACATGTGGCAGTCTGCTTCCCTCAAGATTGATGGCCTTGGAAACCTATAGGTGGTTCTACTCTGTCCCATACAGTCACTATGAGTTGGAACTAACTCGATGGCCAACGGGTTTGGTTTGAGTTTAATGCCTGCTTTACAGGAAACAGCAAAAAAAGTCTGTAAGGCAAGAATTCTTTGAATTTCTCACTGCCTCATCCACACTCATTATACCTTCTTCCACTTTCAGTGAAATTTTCTCTTCCTTCTCTCTAAAACCCATCCCTCCTTGTATGTTCTTGATCTTGTCACCTCACTACTAAGGACCTTTTTCCATCCATTATCTCCTGTATCTTCAAACTCTCCTTCTCTGATTCTTTTTCTCCTCAAGCACTAAACATACTCAAGTATTTTCCATCTTGAAAAAAACTCTCCCTTGACACTCTGTACTGCTTTATCCTATAACCTCTTTCCATCTCCTCCCATTTAACACCAAACTTCTTTAAAAAGTCTACCTCCCTACCTAAAATTTTCTGCTTTCTATTCATTCCCTTAAATCATTGCAATCTGGCTTCTGCCTCCTTACCATTCCTTTGAAGCTGATTTTCATTCCTTTGAAGCTGATTTTATGAGGGAGCAATAATTTCTTGGGTGCTATTTCCAAAACACAGTATAGGTCCTTGTTATTTGACCTTTCAGTAATGATTGTTCCTTGCTTAAAATATTCTATTCCATTGGTTCTTCATTTAAAAAAAAAAAAAAGGCCACTATATCTAGTTTTTCCCCTGCTTCCCAACTGTCCCTTTTGAATTGTTTATGGGTTGCTCTTCTGTGTTCTTAAAAGTTCTTTAGCCTTAAAGAGATTCAGTAACTTGCTCAACGTCATACAACTACTTAATGGGAAACTAGATAGTCACATAGACAACTAAAAATGCATACTTTACACCTATATTTATCCTATTACCTATTACATTTAATGCATTTCAGCTTCAGTATCTGCTCCCTGACTCCACCCTTTAGATTATGAGCTCCTTGAAGGCAAGACTGCTCTTATCATCATTCAGTTCTTCAAAAAGAGCACTTTTTAATACTAAATTTTATTTCCAAAAAAAATTTTTTGTTAAGAATAATAATAAATGTTCTATCCTTATCAGTCCACATTGAAGAAATCAGTCTAAAGAACAGTAACAGACTAAAGCTGTTTTATTAAAGTCATATTACTATTTAGAAGATTTAATGTATTTTAGCCTTAAAAGCACTCACTTTGTTAAATGAGCTTGAATCTCACAAGGTAAGACCTAGCTTACCTCTACTTTATAAGACAAAAAAAGTGCAACCAAAATCGAGTGTTTTAAAGTCAGTTATCAAATTCTATATTAAAGGGATTAGATGGTGTTAAGTTCCTAGAATTATATATATACGAGTAAGCACATGATTTCTCTTGTATGTCTAAGATTCTATGATCATATTATTAAGGTGGATATATACACACAAATTCCCTGGGTGGCACAAATGGTTTGTGCTCAACTACTGACCTAAAAGCTGGTAGTTTAAAGCTACTCAGCAGTGACACAGAAGAAAGGCCTTGAGATCTGCTTCTGAAAAGATTAAGACAATAAAATCCTATAGAGCAATTCTACTCTGTAACACATGTGGTCACCATGAGTCAGAATCAACTCTACAGCAATGGGTTTGGTTTTCGGTTTAATACGTACCAATGCAAATTGCTGCCTTACATATTTTATAAAAGTATTACTATCCCAGGGGTTTTAGTTGAAAAGAACAGTAAACCCATGTTTTTCCCAACCAATATAAAAGAAAATGTTCTCCTATTTTCTGATATATAGCTGCCTTCCGATATCTCAGATTTGCCTAAGGCTTCTGCTCCCAAATAGTGAGCTCCTAACTATTTGAGAGGCCAGCAAGTGTTAGTCATAATTGTGTTCTCAAAGATGTCCTGCTCACTAGGAGTGTAATCCTCCTTCTGTTCATCAGCACACAGGAGTAAACAACATAATAAATGGTAGGAGACAACTTGTACCTTATTCAGCATTCACCCAGTGTTTTCTGTATTATATTGAGAATTTATCAGGATTACCATATCCTCACTTGTAACAATCTGACAAAAATTTAAATTAGAAGGTCTTGCCCTTTAGAAACTTACACATGTCTTCATATGTTCTCTCCTCCCCCACAGAAATATAGGTCTTTTTACAAAAAGTTAAACATGAAAAGTGTTTTACACTTATTTAAGTCCAATCCAAACTTCCTAACAAAAGTGCTCTTCATTGTTAAAATAATTTGCTACTTAGCAGGGGCAGATTATCCAATAAGCAAGGTAAGCACAGGCTTACTTACTAATCTGTAGTGAACAATTTCACATTCACCCATATCAGGGATTATAAATTTGAAAAGTGGCTTTGATTCTGTAGGAAGGTGCGATGGGTTTGAGAGAGAGACAGATGCCAGCCATACCTAGAAGCAGAGTCTTTGATGTGGTGAAAAAAATGTGAAATTTGTTCACTACAGATGATCTGGTAAGCAGGTAAGCACTGTGAATGAAGACTTCAACAACAGTTCCCATTCTGGAGTCTCTTAAGCTTTCCAGAAGAGAAATCAATCAACACTTACGGAGTATTTATACAGGTTCATAAAAAAGGTATAAGAGGTGTCCTGCAGGTATGCTCAATATTTCCAAAGAACTGAATACAAATTACACATACACAAAAGTAACATTCCACAGGCTATTACTTAATAAATACAGACAGGTAAACAAATCTTTCAAGGCATTATATCACAACATTCCTTTAAAACAGGTGCTCTTCTGGTGCTTATTCACACATTCAAAAAGACATACAATTCTGTGATATGATATATGTATTGTAATGCACCATGTACAAAGTCCTGCTAAAATACAGTGGAAGAAGGGATTACTTCTGCCTGGGGAGACTTTACAGATATAACATGAGTGGGGCCTGGAAGGGTAACTCAGCTTTCTGGCCTGTAGATGCCTCACATATGTTTCTGGTTACAAAATTTTACAGAAATTAACTTTAAGATGGATAAGTTTTTAAAGATCATCTAGTCCTGAGATTTTTCACCTTTATTTTAAAGTTACAAAACCATAAAACAGGTAAAAGTGGACCTGCTCATTTGAAAAGGAGTAAAGGTTATTGGAAAACATTCTATTCTAGTCAGCCCTATTCATTTTAAAATAAGAAAGCTGAGACATCAAGAAGGACAAAGATTTGGCCATGATGATAGAAATGCAAACACACAGCTTATTCAAAGAACACTTCTTAAGCATCATTTCCTCTTTGAAGTCTTTCCTAACTTCCCAGGTGGAATTTGACATTCCTTACTTTATTCCCCAATATAGATCACATACTTCCACTACGACTTCTAGAAAACTTTAGTGCCCTTACTTTACTTTAACATGTCTGTGTCGCTCTACTACACTGTTAAGTTCCCTGAAAGCACGGATTGTCTTAATCATCTTTGTTATGTCCAGCACCCGAAATAAAATGTTACTTATTAAGTTATACTACACTAGGTTTCCTCACAACTGGACCAATAAGCAACATCATAATAAATGGAGAAAAGACTGAAGTTGTGAAAGATTTCATTTTACTTGGATCTACAGTCAACAACCTTGGAAGCAGCAGTCAAGAAATCAAACAACATATTGCACTGGGCAAATCTGCTGCAACAGACCTCTTTAAAGTGTTGAAAAGCAAAGATGTTGTGCGCCTGACCCAAGCCATGGTATTCTCAATCATCTCATATGCATGTGAAAGCTGGACAATGAATAAGGAAGACAGAAGAAAAACTGATGCCTTTGAATTATGGTGTTGGCGAAGAATATTGAATATTGAATATACCATGGACTGCAAGAAGAATGAACAAGTTTGTCCTGGAAGAAGTACAACCAGAATGCTCCTTAGAAGTGAGGATGGTCAGACTTCGTCTCACATACTTTGGACATCTTATCAGGAAGTACCAGTCCCTGGAAAAGGACATCATGCTTGGTAAAGCAGAGGGTCAGCGAAAAAGAGGTAGACCCTCAATGAAATTGACTGACACAGTGGCTGCAACAATGGGCTCAAACATAACAATGATTGTGAGGATGGCGCAGGATCGGGCAGTGTTTTGTTCTGTTGTACAGAGGGTCATTATGAGTCAGAACTGACTCGATAGCACCTAACAACACTCTCAATTTCAAAAAAGATTTAAGATAGCTCAGTACCTGAAACACACAGAGGATTAACAAGTATTTGTCAAATGAATTTGCCAAAAATGAGCTCATTAAATAATACACCTAAAGCAGTTAGAACAGTATGATACAAAATATGTATTCTATAAATATTAGCTATTACTGTGTAACTCTGTATCAGCAAAAGAAAAAACTGAAGTCTTTACTGAACATTTTAATCTGGAAGTCAAAAACTAGATACCTTTTATCAAGTTTTCAGCATGCTCATTTATACATTACCAATGCAAATATCTATTTGAGGAGAGAGAAAATTCAGCCCAACTGTAACAGTCTCTTGACACTGCAGACTGAGAAAATAATAAAAGGAGTTGCATACTCTTAATCACTAGATTTGGAGTGAAAGAGGAGACTGGGCTGGTTTTAAACTTTGGGCTAAGTCTCTCCTTTCTCAACCTCAGTTTCAGTCGTCTGTCAAATGGGGGGTGAGGAGCGGGAAAGATTATTTCTAAGGTTCTTTCCCACTATAACACTGTAAGGGGTTATAACAAATTGGGACCTAACTGGAATCCTTCTTTAGCTTTCTACTCAATGAATAA
Source organism: Trichechus manatus latirostris (assembly GCF_000243295.1). Lineage (NCBI taxonomy): Eukaryota > Metazoa > Chordata > Mammalia > Sirenia > Trichechidae > Trichechus > Trichechus manatus. The sequence continues at coordinate 3,846,772 of NW_004443951.1, read as the reverse complement.
GAACTGACAAAATCATATGTTTGAAATACATCACAGTCATGACATTCTGTGAAACAAGCCACCTCTGAAGGAAATATTCAGGTAGGGATTGAGCCACCAGTTAAAGAAGATATTTAGAGGATTCCTACATAAACCAAAAGTAGAGAATTTTAGAAGAAATCTTAAAAGTTTTTATGGCTCACCCAACCGAGACCCAAGTTCTCTCAAAATATTCCTGGAAGAGATCACCCAACCATTCTTATGATGGGGAACTATCCACGGAGACAATCCACTTCATCTTAGGCCAACTATGCTACAAAGTTTTGACTGAAGCCACCACCATCCCTTTGTAACTTCCACCTATTACTTTTACTCCTCTTCCATCTAAGGGCCCCTCAAATATTTGTGAATAGTGATACCTTTCCCCTTAAATATCTTTTCCAAAATTAAAATCTCCAAATCCTTCAACCTTTTCTCATAACATACAGTACTACGACTCCTTCACCATCCAGCCTGCCTTCCTTGGAGACACCTGCTTTTTTGCTTTAACTAACGTCAAAATTACTCGAACGTCCCTTCCCATTCTGACATCTTCTGACCCCCTATGAAAACCAAGATTTCCCACTTGTCTAGGTGACACCACATGGAAGCCTCTAACTGCCCTTGCTACCTCCATCCAAAAAGCATTAGAGTTGGGAAGTATGCCCTTGTTGCTCCTTCGGGAGACAAGCAGACAAGTAACGGCGGCAACAACAGAGAGGCCCGCACCCTGTTCTCCCCAGTCCAAGCCTCCTCCCTCACCGGTATTGCTTGGGGTCGCTGGGGGACTTGACGATCTCAGGGTCTCCGGCATTACTGACAGGCCCCCTCCGTCCCTCCTCCTCAGACTCATCGGCTCCGAGGCGGGCAACCCGGCCGCTTTCGCTCAAATCCTGTCCATTGGGCTGCAAGTCAGGACAGCTGCAGGTAGACTTCGCCTTGTTCCTTCCAGGCATGGTCAGAGTAGGAAAGTGTCTGGCGGCAGCAGAGTCTTCGCACGGACCCCACGCTTCGATTCTCCACAGCGCCGCGAGCTCCCGCCCGGCCTCACGCCAGAACTTCCCAGCGGCACAAACTGCAGCAACCGTGACTCTCCTTAGCATTCACCACCAGGCCGGAACGACGGGCATCCCTCTCCCCAGGGCCCACCTCCTCCTTCTACTCCTCCAGCCGCTCCTCCTCCTCCGCGTTCCAGAGGCGGTGGCGGCCGGCGCTGGTGCTGCCGCAGCCGCTGGGGAGGACAGGCCTGAACCCCTCCCCCAATCCGGTCTCCCTCACGCTACTTCTCTCCTCCCCCGCCCTCTAGACGCCGATGACGCTTCTGATTTTAGCCAATCAGGAGGCAACACAGCAGTCACGCGCACGTAAGCACCCAATGGGAACAGGGAAGGAAGGGAACGAAAGGGGCCAGGCCGGATTCTCGGAGCACCCAGACAGCTCTTCGAAACCTAGAGTGGGCGGGGCGGCGAAAAAGAGGCGGAGAGTGGCGCGGAGGACGACGGGAGAAGGTTTCCTGGGTAGCAGCGATCGTTTATGACGTACGCGGGGAGTTTGTGTGAGACAACTTCCGGATAGTGTTCCGTGGCAGGAAAACATTCACTTGCTGAAAAAAATCGAGAGGCGCGTGGAGAGAATGAATTCCAAGGCTTTATCCTCATTTGTGCCATGTTTTGTGTACTTTTTCCCTTCAGACTCGGAGCAGAGCCTTTGATAATGACTCGTCACGTAAAAAAGAAGACGCCGGAAGTTTTTTCCTGCCTCGCCGGATGGAAGCTGCTTTGGGGTTGAAATGAGCGCCGGAAGTAGCGCTTCGCCCCTTTAGCTCTGGCAAACCCTAGTGTTATTCGCCCTTAAGGCCTGATAAGGTAGTTGAAGATCATCTCGATGCGTTCATTCTTCTAGCTCCCCTGCAGGCTAGAGTCCACAGCCTAGTGTTAAATTCAGCCAACTTTTATTGAACAGCTACTGTGTGTCAGGGTGCTAGTCCTCAAGTGGCTTTTTCCAAAGTTTTTCCTACTTGGGACTTTTGGTGGACAGTCATCTAAAATGTGACTGAAACATGAAAAATACAGTTTTTCACACGTATCAAAAGAGTTTACTGATACAATGGGGGAAGAGATTCTAGCGCATAAAGATAATAGAGTATATATGAATGGAGCAGGGAGATGCATTGATCGCTATTCAAGTCTGTTTTTTGTTGTTGTGAACAAATATTGGTTGAGCACCTATCAGCCCAAAAAACTAAACCCAGCTCGTTGTCGTCCAGTCGCTTCTGACTCATAGTGACCTGTAGGACACAGTAGAACTGCCCCACAGGGTTTCCAAGGAGCAGCTGGAGGCTGATGGATTCAAACTGCTGACCTTGTGGTTAATAGCCAAGCTCTTAACCACTGTTCCACCAGGGCTCCCCTATTAGCCCATAAACCTCAAATGTACATCTTCAGTCTAGATGTCTTTTGAGCTCCGGAGAAAGGGAATACAACAATGAACAAAACAAATTCCTGCCTTCATGTAGCTTGCATTCTAGCGGGAAGAAACAGTAAAAATGAATTATGTGCTATAATCAAAAACAACAAATGCCATGAAGACGAATGATGCAGGATACAGAAGGATAAGGAGATGAGGAGGAAGCAATGATGAAAACTTGAACTAGGGCAGTGGGTGAGGTAAATTAATTGGAAAAAAAAAAGTTCACTATCCCAGCTCAAGTTTCCATACATCTTTTTAAGAACCTGTCAGTTTTTACACTAAGCAGCTCCATTAGACTACTTTTCTTCAAAGCAGTGTTTTTTCTTTGTGTCTCCAGTACCTAGCAAAACTTCTCAGTACATAGTAAAGCAGCCAGGCAGTAATTGTTTGTTGTTGAGTAAATACATGAAATGACATCTATATTTAGGGTTTGTTTTGTTTTGTTTTTTACTCTCCAAAGCAACAATGCCATAAATTCTTAAGAAATAGTAAAATTCAGCCAGTCATTAGAATTTTCTAACTAGAAACAAAGAGAAGCCCCATCCTAAGTGTGACCTGTTAGTTTTTCTGTTTAAAAAGGATGCCTCTGAATCTTACAAAAAGGGTCACCACCCTGCAGAAATTTAACACCTCATTGTTGCTGTTGTTGTCAGGTCCTGTTGAGTCAGTTCCGACTCATAGGAACCCTATGTACAATAGAATGAAAAACCACCCAGTCCTGCACCATCCTCGCAATCATTGTTAGGTTTGAGCCCATTGTTGCAACCACTGCATCAACCATTGTGTCAATCCATCTCATCGAGGGTCTTTCTCTTTCAAATACAGAAGTATTGTTTTCCTGCTGAAAATAATTTAGAAATTTGCCACCCTCCACTTGAATATTTATATTTATTGGAAAGAGAATTCCTTACAGGAAACAAGTAAGTAAAGCTACTACTATTTTTTAGGAAATTGGTGCATTAGAAAGTTAAAAAGATTACCGAGAAAGTTGAAGACCATGAGTTATAATTTTTAACTCCATTTACCCAGACTCCCTTAGAGTATTTAAATGCTTTTTCTGTCTTCACTCCATCTTTAGGCACCCTATAACCCTTCCCGTTTTTACTTCAAGGATTTCCTTCCCATCAGATTTGGTGACTTGTCTCTCCCTACTATTTCGTTGAGGGGTCAGAAATCACAAAATTAAAAACCTATCATTTCTATATTAGAGGCCTACCCCTGAAACTTATTTTAGTAAATACAGTGGCTGCCTGCCTCCCAGAGGGACGAATCTGAAGCTTATGCCTAAAAATTCAGAGGTAAATTATTCTTAAGCCCATTATCCACTTCTTTATATTTGAGAGTCAGGATTAATCAGAATTGTGGAATGTTGATTCTAGATTGAGTAGAGTGGGAGTAGTATGAGCCCATTAAACTCTCAAGCCCCAAATTATCTCCCTTACTTTAGTGTCTAAAATTTCCCCATTAGTGATTCATTGTCCTCCTTAGAACTCCCCTTAAATGTCAGTAGCACCCTTGGAAGGAGTGAAAAACGAACACCATTTTGTGAATGGCTTTATTTCCCTTTTTTGAAGCCAACTCTGGGCAAGTTGAGATAACCATGAACCTGGGGTGGTTGAAGAGGCTGATAAATGTGAGTGAAAAGGCATAGAAAGAAGAGGAGAAATATTATACTTCATAATGTTGTCCAGGGCCAAAGTTCTAAGAAATTATACCTTTGGCGCTCCAGTCATTGTTCCACCCACTGATTGCTCTCTACATTTAGCAGCTTTGTCTCTAGGTCAAGAAGCACATGTTCGTACGGATTCCTTCTCTTGAGAGATCGAATGTGTGTACAACATACCAAGCACTCTGTGTGGCTATAAAAATACAATTCTATCTCCTATACTATAAATGGAGCCCTGGTGGTGCAGTCATTAAGAGCTCAGCTGCTAACCAAAAGATCAGCAGTTCGAATCCACCAGCCACTCCTTGGAAACACTATGAGGCAGTTCTACTCTGTCCTATAGGGTGGCTATGAGTTGGAATCAACTCAACAGCAGCAATTGGGTTATACTATAAATATAGCTCTAAGAAATATTTAGGATCGCAAGTGGCACAAGTGGCTTGTGATCGGCTGCTAACCTAAAGATTGGTGGTTCAAACCCACCCAGAAACTTCACAGAAGAAAGGCCTGATAATCTGCTTCCATAAAGATTACCACCAAGAAAACTCCATGGAGCAGTTCTACTCTGTAACACACGGGGTTGACAGGAGTCAAGGGCAGACTAAATGGCAGCTGACCATAACAACAACAACAGGAAGAATTTGGTATTCAAACTTCAAAATAAGAGTGACTCTGAAAAATACTTAATGTCAAATGAAAGCTTATTCTATCACAAACCTAGCTAACTGTTCCTCATCTATGGTCCAAAGATACAAATTTTGAGACACTTGCCTGGGAAAGAGAATGTGAAGACACAAAATGTTTTTAAAATTATAAATCAGTTATATTACTCTCTTTTTAAAAGTCATCTGATGGCTTTCTCTTTGCACTTGGAATAAAATTTGCTTGCTTGCCATGGCCAATAAGGTTCAATGATTTCTGTCCTCTAGAAGCCCTGGTGGGGCAATGGTCAAAGTGATCAACTGCTAACTGAAAGGTTGGTGGTTCGAAACCACCAGCAGCTCCAAGGGAGAAAGATGTGGCAGTCTGCTTCCATAGAGATGTATAGCCTTGGAAACCCTATGGGGTCACCATGAGTCAGAATCAACTCTATGGCAGTGGGTTTTTTGGGTATCTGCATCTACAATCTCATCTACTATTCTATACTTTAGTCCAAACACAGGGGCTTTCTTAATACCCTTCATCACTCTAAGATAGTTACTGCCTTAGTGCCATCACATCTGCTCCTCTGCCTGGACTGTTCTTCCCTCAGACTTTGCATATCTGGGTCCTTCTCATCAGTCATACCTCAGCTCAAATGTCACCCCTTTAGAGACGGCTTTTCTGACCATTCTATCTAAAATAGTACCGATTATCTCAAACTATATTATTTATTTGTCTATTAGTTTACTGTCTATGTACCCTCTGTCTATTGTAAGCTCTGTTGGAGAGTTGGGACTTTGCCTTGTACCCCAGCATATCCAAAGCATCAAAAATTGTGCCTGGCACATAGTGGGTATTCAATAAGTACTTGTTGAGTTAATGAATGAATGAATGATACAGGAAGAAGAGGGGACAATTGATGTTGTCAAGATCCAGAAGAGGCAGAAGAGAAGGTTAGGCTTAAATGGGAGAGGGACACATTTATTATTGAGCCTGGAGGGAAGGAGGCACAGATAGGTGCAGGTGCAGCAAAGATTTTAAATAGTGTTACGAGGAAGGAGCAGGCATTTAAAAGAGTTCCTACCTGACAACTTCCAGTCCCCATTTTCTTTCTGAAATGTGATACAAAGTCAATGCTGGGAATGAGAGGACAGGTAGGGTGACGGGTTCTGCTTTCATGGTAATCAGTAAATAAGATATTTTCTTTTTTGTGTGTGTTTAAATATCACACATCTTGAAGCCAAGCCCAGCTAGTAGCTTTCATTTCCAGAGTAACTATAATACTTTGTACAAAGCACTTCACTTACATTAACTCATGTAAGCCTCAGAGCAACCTAAGTCTCTTATTCCCCAGTCTATAGATGAAGAAACTAAGTCTCAGAAAGGTTAAATAGCTTGCATAAAATCACACAGCAAGTAAATAGGCTACCAAAATTACAAACCATGTATATCTCATTCCAAAAATTATATTCTTTCATCTTTTGTATACCTCATGTCAAATACCTAAAATAAACAAACTTCTGATTCATTAACTTAATCATGGGTAACAAATGCCATAAATAACATGTTCCAAAGGAACAGTTCATAACTATCATTAAGAGAACATCCGGCTTTCAATCTGCCTGCCTTCCTGCCTTCCTTTCTGAATAATTATATCTAACAGCCATTAGGTGGTGGTAAACAAACTAGGCACCTACTACACCCAGATTGTGGGGGAGTGGTCTGATGAGAGGTGTTGGAGCATGAGCAGTATGAGGAGGATGACCATGTGGGATGGTGATGCAGGGTGTCAGCTCAAGCAGAAGGAGGAGGGCGGGGAGAGGGGAAGCAGTGGCAATAGGAGATTGATTACATACAAGGGTGATTTATCAAATAATTAAATATTTTGAGGATAATGGGAGCCAAGTTTCCCACTGAGGGGGAAGGGAGCTACAAATACAGAAAGGGAGGAAATTAGATTGAACACTGTGGTGCTGGATTAGAATTGGAGGTATCAAGGTGAACTCATGGTTTTCTCCAGATAGGTATAAAACTAAATATGGATGTGTGTGAGTATGTATATACAGTTGATTCTCATTATTTGTGAGAGTTATGTTCCATAAAGTCGCCACAAACACTGAATTAGCAAATACCGAGCCACTGCTCCTGGAGGAAACACAGGATTATGTTCCCGGGAGCCTCTGGTCACAACATTTCTGTCAACTGATCAATATATAACTCTGTTTTAGGTGTGTTTCTGTTTAAACACGTCTTATTTAATATATATTGTTGATTCATTGACATTAAACTTATGGCTAATAGCACTATAACTTATGCTGGAATGAAGTGTATCTAACACTTGTATTTCTCCATAAGGCACATCACAACCTTCTTGCATTTAGGAACACTAAGCAGTTCTTAAGTACTACTAAAATGGCTCGGGGGCCATTTCAAATAGCAAAATGACCAACAAAAAGCACAAAAAATGTGAAAAGTGTGGCACTAAAAAGACCACAAAAATCACACTTGTTTATAGTATGAGAGCTGTTCAACCTCAGCTGGGAACATGCACATTGGGTGACTCAGTTTTTTTTGCCACTCTGTTCATGTTCATGAATGACCATTAAAGCACTGTGAGTATTGATTTTGGGGCTACAAAGAAGTTTTAACAAGTAACCAAATTTACAAACCGAATCTGGGAATAAGGAGGATCGACTATTCTTGCGTATATTCCCTAGCTACATTCACTGATTGGGCCTGGGAACAATGACACCCCAATAGCAATGAGCACACCTAATACCCCCATCTTGGTTCCACTAACAGGAAGCAGGACTTCTTAGAGAAATGGCTGATTCCAAGGCTAGGGCATGGAAGGTACAAGATGAACCTGGAACGTCTTATGCCAGGAAGTAAGGAAGTTTTCAAAGACTGATGGAAACATGTCGAAAGGACAAAGAGGTCAACTCGAAGGGGCTCCCACTGGCTAAACTGGGGACAATTTGAACATCAAAATAATGATAGTTACAGATTATATTTTATTTTACTTGGATCCACAATCAATGCCCATGGAAGCCTCGGTCAAGAAATCGAATGACTTAGTGCATTGGGCAGATCTGCTGCAAAGGACCTCTTTAAAGAGTTAAAAAGCAAAGATGTCACTTTGAGGACTAAGGTGTGTGTGACTCAAGCCATGGTATTTCCAATTGCCTCATGTGTATGCAAAAGCTGGACAATGAATAGGGAAGACCAGAGAAAAATTGATGTATTTGAATTATGCTGTTGGCAAAGAATATCGAATATACCATGGACTGCCAGAAGATCGAACAAATCTGTCTTGGAAGAAGTACAGCCAGAATGTTCCTTAGAAACAAAAATGGCAAGACTTCATCTCACTTACTCTGGACCAGTTATCAGGAGGGACCAGTCTCTGGAGAAGGACATCATACTTGGTAAAGTAGAGGGTCAGCAAAAAAGAGGAAGACTCTCACAAGATGGATTGACACAGTGGCTGCAACAGTGTGCTCAAACATAGCAATGATTGCGAGGATGGCACAGGACTGGGCAGTGTTTCGTTCTGCTGTATGTAGGGTTGCTATAAGTTGGAACCATCTCAATAGCACCTAACAACAACAACAGATTATAACCCATTGTATAAAACGGAAATCTGCGAGTCTAAAATACAGATACTTCTCAGGTATAACCAAACACCTTCCAAAATTGGTTTTCTGGATTTGAACACTTAGGATCATAGTGTCATGGGACAACTCAGTCAACTGGCATAACATAGTTCACAAAAATCATGACTTGCATCCAAGCGAAGAGTGGCATCTGGGGTTTTACAAACTTGCAAGCAACCATCTAAGACACAACTATAGGTCTCTACTCACCAGGAGCAAAACAGTAAGAAAGTAACCAAAAGCACAGAGAAAAAACAGGTCCACACAAGCTACAACCTCATCTACCTTGAGACCCGAAGAATTAGGTGGTACCTGGCTACCACCACAGACTGTTCTGACTGGGGCACAGTAGTTGGTCCAGGATAGAATGGGAGAAAAATATGTAGCAGAACTCGAATTCTTATTTAAAAAAAGAAAAAAAGCCAGACAAACTAAACAGTGGAGAACAGAGGGCTCCCTGAGACTATCGCCCTGAGACACTCTTTAAACTAGAACCAAGCCTATCTCCTGAGATCACCTTTGAGCAAAATAGCAGAGTGGCACACAAACTAAAAGCTATTACCTGTAAGATTGATGCCGTACTTAAAAACCATCAGCATGAGACCAAAAGGTCAACAATTACTTAAAAGCGAAGATTAGAAAATAAGGGGGCAGAGAAACTAGAGAACTAGAAAGGTAACAAACTCAACACAATTAAGGAGAATGTTGACACATTGTGATAAATGTAACTAAAGTCCCCGGAACAATTTGTGTGGAAATTGTCCAATTGGAACCTAGCTTGCTGTGTAAACTTGTACCAAAAACTCAATAAAATATTATTTTAAAAAAACTGCGAGTCTAAACTGATATAAAAAATAAATGAATAAATAAATGGGAAGAGGAGAAAGCTTTTTGTTGCCATAGAATGCCAACAATAAATGTAGAAGGGATGATTTGAAAAAAAAAACTCATTGCCATCAAGTCAATTCCAACCCATAGTGACCCTAGAGGACAGAGTAGAACTGCCCCATAGGGTTTCCAAGGAGCGGCTGGTGGATTTGAACTGCCAACCTTTTGGTTAGTAGCCGTATCACTTAAGTACTGCTCCACCAGGGCTCCAAACCTGTTGCTGTTGAGTCAATTCCAACACATAGCGACCCTATAGGACAGAGCAGAACTGCTAGAAAATCACCATTTGGTAACTATAATAGTGATAATTTAGCCAAGAAATATCTATGTATGCCAAACTACTTGGTGATAATTTGATGAGGAATGGAATGTTTACATAGTCTCAAGGTACTTTCCTACAAAATACTTAATTACAAAGGGAAAAATAATAACTTTACAATGGAAAAACCTGTAAAATGCCACTTGATCTGTAAACACAGTTAACATCATCAGTAACGGGACAAGTGGAAATTGTTACCACCTGATAGTATGCAAGGAGAAAAACACAGCATCACTTTTGTGCTATACTTTATAAAAATGCATATCCTGAATCTAGTCATGAGCAAACATCAGACAAACGCAAACTGAGGGACATTGGACAAAATAATTCACTTATAATCTTTAAAAGTAGCAAGGTCATGAAAGTAAAAGAAGACAAAGGAACTGTTTCAGTTTGAAGACTAATGAGACATGACAACAAAATACATCACTATAAAAGACATTATTGGGACAATTGGCTAAACTTCAATGGTGTCTGTGGATTAGATCACAGTAATGCATCAGTGTTGATTTCCTGATTTTAAGTGCTCGGCTGCTAACTGAAAGGTCGGCTGTTCAAACCCACGAGCTGCTTTGTGGAAGAAAGATGTGGTAGTCTGCTTCTGTAAAGATTACAGCATTGGGAATCCTATGTGGGAAGTTCTACTCTGTCCTATAGGTCACTATGAGTAGGAATCAACTCGACAGCAATGGGTAATATGGTTATGTAGGAGAATGTCCTTGTAGGAAATACACACTAAAGAATTCATGGGTGATAAGGTATCGTGTTAGCAACTTACTCTCAACAGGTTCAGAAGAAAATCACAAAACTCCTTTGTACTGTTTTTGCAACTTTTCTGTAAATTTGAAATTATTTCCAAATAAAAAGGAAAAAATATTACCAAAGGGGACAAAAAAGTACCATCTGAAACATCGAAACTGACTGCCAATGTCTTAAATGTAAGATGTGATTCCTGAAGTTGTGGGCAGAAAAAGGGTGGTAGATGGAAAACAAATGGTAGCGATCCTTTTCATCTACCCACATCCCCCAAGCTCTTACTCAAGACCTACCTTCTCCTGGAATCCTGCTTTGACTACTCCAACCCACACTTCTCATTCATTACATTCCTGAACTCAGGATAAATATGGTTTGTATCACTTCCTTGGCCCTTAATCATATATTACCTTGTGACTTTTTTGTACTATTTTCTTATATAGTTTTTTATTTCCTGTTTAAATCTTCTAATGAATAAGTCATTTCCCTTTTTATATGGTAATTAGTTTAGGAGGAAATACCATATATGATCTCCTTTTCTCCCTGAGGAGCCCTGGTGGCCCAGTGGTTAAGAGCTATGCCTGCTAACCAAAAGATCAGCAGTTCGAATCCACCAGCAGCTCCTTGGAAACCCTGTGGGGCAGTTCCACTCTGCCCTATAGGGTCACTATGGGTCGATTTGTCGTACTGTGGGGGCTTGCATGTTGCTGTGATGCTGGAAGCTATGCCACTGGTATTCAAATACCAGCAGGGTCACCCACGGTGGACAGTTTCAGCTGAGCTTCCAGACTAAGACAGATTAGGAAGAAGGACCTGGAAGTCTACTTCTGAAAAGAATTAGCCAGTGAAAACCTTATGAATAACAGTAGAACATTGTCTGATATAGTGCCAGAAGATGAGCTCCTCAGGTTGGAAGGCAATCAAAATATGACTGGAGAAGAACTGCCTCCTTGAAGTACAGTCAACATTAATGACATGGATGGAGTCAAGCTTTTGGGACCTTCATATGCTGATGTGGCATGACTCAAACAGCTGCAAACATCCATTAATAATCAGTAGATGGAATGCACGAAGTATGAATCTAAGAAAATTGGAAATCGTCAAAAATGAAATGGAACACATAAACATCTATATTCTAGGCATTAGTGAGCTGAAATGGACAGGTATTGACCATTTTGAATGGGACAATCATATGGTATGCTCTGCTGGGAATGATAAACTGAAGAGAAATGGAGTTGCATTCATCATCATACAGAACATTTCAAGGACTATCCGAAGTACAGAACTGTTACTGATAGGATAATATCCACATGCCTAAAAGGAAGACCAGTTAATACGACTGTTAATCAAATTTACACACCAACCACTAATGCTAAAGATGAGGAAATTGAAGATTTTTACCAACTTCTGCAGTCTGAAATTGATCAAACACTCAGTAAAGATGCATTGATATTACTGGTGATTGGAATGTGAAAGTTGGAAAATAAGAAGAAGGATTGGTAGTTCGAAAATATGGCTTTGGAGATAGAAATGTTGCCGGAGATGGCATGACAGAATTTTGCAAATATCTTTTTTCACCAACATAAGCAGCAACTGTACACGTGGACTTCACTGGATGGAATACACAGGAATCAAATCGACTAATCTGTGGAAAGAGATGATGGAAAAGCTCAGTATCATCAGTCAGAACAAGGCCAGGGGCCGACTGTGGAGCAGACATCAATCACTAATATCCAAGTTCAAGTTGAAGCTGAAGAAATTTTGAACAAGTCCGCAAGAGCCAAAGTACGGCCTTGAGTATATCCCATCTGAATTTAGAGACCATCTCAGGAATGGATTTGATGATTGAACATTAATGACTGAAGACCGGACAAATTGTAGAATGAAATCAAGGGCATCATACATGAAGAAAGCAAAAGGTCATTAAAAAGAGAGGAAAGACAGAAAAGACCGAAATGGATGTCAGAAGAAACTCTGGAACTTGCTCTTGAAAATCTAGTAGCTAAAGCAAAAGGAAGAAATGATGAAGCAAAAGAGCTGAACAGAAGATTTCAAAAGGTGGCTCAAGAAGGCAAAGTAAAGTATTATAATGACATGTGCAAAGACCTGTAGTTAGAAAACCAAAAGGGAAGAATGCACTTGGCATTTCTCAAGCTGAAAGAACTGAAGAAAAATTTCAAGCCTCAAGTTGCAATATTGAAGGATTCTATGGACAAAATACTAATGACATGGGAAGCATCAAAAGAAGATGGAAAGAATGCAGAGTCACTGTACCAAAAAGAACTGACCAATATTCAATCATTTCAGGAGGTCCCATATGATCAAGAACCAATGGTACTGAAGGAAGAAGTCCAAGCTGCACTGAAGACATTGGCGAAAAACAAGGCTCCAGGAATTGATGGAATAGCAATTGAGATGTTTCAACAGAGGGATACAGCACTGGAAGTGCCCACTCATCTATGCCAAGAAATCTGGAAGACAGCTACCTGGCCAACTAACTGGAAGAGATCCATATTTATGCCTATTTCAAAGAAAAGTGGTCTAACAGAATGTGGAAATTATAAAACACTATCATTAATATTACACATAAGTAGAATTTTGCTGAAGATCATTCAAAAACTGTTGTGGCAGTACATCAACAGGGAACTGTCAGAAATTCAAGCCAGATTCAGAAGAGGACGGGGAACAAGGGATATCATTGCTGATGTCAAATGGATC
>NW_004443951.1:3820653-3833501 GCF_000243295.1 Trichechus manatus latirostris | reverse complement strand
CAAGAGGCAGTCATTCGAACAGAACAAGGGGATACTGCATGATTTAAAGGCAGGAAAGGTGTGTGTCTGGGTTGTATACTTTCACCGTACTTATTCAATCTGTTTGCTAAGCAAATAATCTGAGAAGCTGGACTATATGAAGAAGAACGGGACATCAGGACTGGAGGAAGAATCATTAACAGCCTGCGATACGCAGATGACACGAACTTGCTCGCTGAAAGTGAAAGGGACTTGAGACACTTACTGATGAAGATCATAGACCACAGCCTTCAATATGGATTACACCTCAACATAAAGAAAACAGATATCCTCACAACTGGACGAATAAGCAACATCGCAATAAATGGAGAAAAGATTGAAGTTGTCAAGGATTTCATTTTACCTGAATCCACAATCAACACCCACGGAAGCAGCAGTCAAGAAATCAAAGGATGTATTGCATTGGGTAAATCTGCTGCAAAAGCCTTAAAAAGCAAAGATGTCACTTTAAGGACTAAAGTGAGCCTGACCCAAGCTTTGGTGTTTTCAATCATCTCATATGCATGTGAAAGCTGGACAACGAATAAGGAAGACTGAAGAAGAATTGACACCTTTGAATTATGGTGTTGGCAAAGAATATTGAATATACCATGGACTTCCAGAAGAATGAACAAATCTGTCTTGGAAGAAGTACATCCAGAACGCTCCTTGCAAGAGAGGATGGTGAGGCTTGTCTCATGTACTTTGAACATGTTATCAGGAGGAACCAGTCCCTGAAGAAGGATATCATGCTTGGTAAAGTAGCTGGTCAGCCAAAAAGAGGAAGGCCCTCAACAAGATGGATTGACACAGTGGCTGCAACAATGGACTCAAGCATAACAATGATCATGAGGATGGAGCAGGACCAGGTAGTGTTTTGTTCTGTTGTACCTAGGGTTGCTATGAGTTGGAACCGACTTGACAGCATCTAACAACAACAATATGAGTTGGAACAGCCTTGAGTTTTTTATTTTTTTTTTCTATCTGAAGTACCTAGCACATGTTTTACAATCACATTTCCACAACCCAAGGACTGTCAAAAATAATTAATCTCATTTAGCAAATATTTCTTGCATGCCAAATGTGTATCAGGCTCTATAAATAATTCCTTCTTGTTGTAGTTAGTTGCCGTGGAGTCGTTTCCAACTCATGGTGACCACATAAGTGCAGAGTAGAACCACCCTATAGAGTTTTCAAGTCTGTGACCTTTCTGAAGCAGATCGCCAGGCCTGTCTTCTAAAATACCTCCGGATGGGTTTTAACCGCCAATCTATAGGACAGAGTAGAATTGCCCCATAAGGTTTCCAAGGCTGTACATCTTTAGAAGCAGACTGCCACAACTTTCCTGAGTGGAACGGCTGGTGGGTTTGAACCACTGACCTTTTGGTTAGCAGCCAAGTGTTTTAACCACTGTGCCACCAGGGCTCCTCATTAAGCACCTATATATCCATTATCTCATTTGTTCTTCATAACAGTTCTGTGAGGTAGAGGATGCCACATTATAAACATGCTCAGACAGGAACTGTGATTTACTGGGAGCCACACAGCTGTTTACTAGCAGAATTGTGATGCCAAACTTGATCTTCAGATTCCAAATCCAGCGCTTTTTCTACTCCACCGCAGGAAACAGGTAACTCATGGTAATAGGTATTGTATTAATTTTCTATTGTTTCTTTAACAAATACCACAGATTTAGTGGCTGAAACCACACAGATTTATTACCTTACAGTTCTGTAGGCTAGAAGTCTAATGTGAGTCTCACTGGGCTAAAATCAAGGGACTGGCAGGGCTATGCTCCTTTTTGGAGACTCTAGAGGAAAACCCATTTCCTTATCCTTTCTAGCTTCTAGATGCCACTTACATTCCTTGGCTTGTGGCCCCTTCTCCGTGTCTTTCTTTCATAGTTACATCTTCCTCTGACTCTCCAACTATCTCTTCAGCGTTTAGTGATACTTGCGATTATGTTGGACCCACCCAGATAACCCAAGATAATCTCCCTATTTTAAGGTCAGCTCATTAGCAACCTCAGTTTCATCTGCAACTTTAATTCCGCTTTGTCATGTAACCTAACATAGTCACAGGTTCTGGGGATTAGGATGTAGACATCTTTGGGAGTGGGCATTATCCTGCCTACCGCAGGTATGTTTTTCAAAGTTTCAACTTCCTAAAAGATCCACTGAGCACTTTCACACCTTGAGTCACGATATGAGCAGTTCTTCCATCTACTGAAAATCAGTCATAAGATGCCAACAGAAAAATGTGTTTACTAATATGTCATTAACTTTTAGCAATTTGTTTCTATGAAAAATAAGCCCGAGTTTGATTTAAAAAATCAGTGTTCTCTGAGTCCACTGGTTCTTCATTCAACAAAAAAGAAAATGAAGCCAGTGACATTAAGTAACTTGTCCAAGGACACACAGCTAGTAAATGGCAGAGCAGAAATTCATTTAGGTCCCATTGCAAAGCTCATAGCTTTTCCATTACATCATTTTCTCACCAATAATAGCTACTCTTCGGGCCTACAGCTAATGCCTGTGATTTCAATATTAATTTGTTATTTTGAATTGTTCACTGCTTACGGACTGACTGCCTTGAAAATGCAAATCTCTGCAATACAAGCAATGCCATACAGAAAAACTTGGGCATTTAATGGCATTAATCTTTGCAGTTTCTATTAATCAAAAAAGATGGACTTCAGTGGTCCCTGAACTGGAATAATTTTTAACATTGCTAAAATGCCTATTTAAATCATACACTGTAATTATGGTATATGGAAAAGTGTCCCCCGGCCTAGTCAATCTCCTAACATCCAAGTCTTAACTTTGCTTTGTTGTACTTTTCTCATGTTATATGTGTCTTATTGGGAGATTACATTCTATAATGACATATCTAAGCTTTTTTTTTTTTTTTTTTTTTACACAATAGTCTTCAGATGAATTCTTTGGTAACATCAAGAATCTATCATAGTGAAACAAGTTGTCAGGAGTGATTCCCAAGGCAACTTGAGAAGTAGCATGATATAATAGAGGCAGGACCCTTGGGTTAAAATCATCACTTAAGAGCCATCTGACCCAGGGAAAAACATTTTATTTCTCTAAGCCTCAGCTTCTTCTAAAAAGGCATATTGATTCCCACTTAATAGAATTCTTGTGAGGATTAAATAAGATGATAGATGTACAAGTGTGGTGCAAAAGTAAAGAAAAATATACGTGATAGGTGTTTGTGTGAGTATATAGGCAGACAGTTGTGAGAGAAAGGAAAGGCCTAGAAAGGGTTGGGTTCAAATCCTGACTGCCAGTTGGGTGATCTTGAACAAGTCCTAAATTCTCTTACACTCTCTTAACCTTGGTTTTCTCATCAATAAAACATACATCCTTCATAAGGCTGTTGTGAAGATTAAATGCTATAATGCTTGAAGAGCCTGACACAAAGTGTGTGCTTAAGAACTGTTAGTTTCAGAGAGTAAGTGTAAAGATCCTGAAGGCCTGTTTACCAGCTTCACGCCTTGATACTGGAATGGATGATTTCTTGATCAACCACCAGGTGGAGATGGAGACATAGGAATGGATATGTTGTTCTTCAACAGGAGTCTGGACTTAAGGGGAAAAAAGAGAGAAGTAGTCTTTCCACTGGGATTTTGCCAGAACAAATCCTATCTCTCTTTAAGCCACTGCCCATGTTCTCCCATCATGATGATCTTTGTTTTGCTTTTTTGGGGGGGAGAAGGGGATTGTTATTGTTTTTCAGCAACAGAGTCAGATAGGCATAGAAACATACATTCAATAGACATTCTTTAATAGTATGAATTTCACTTCCGCTTGGACAAAATGTGGCATCTGGTGCATAAAAGATAGCTGTACAGTTATGAGACCAAAAATTTAATACACTTAATTTTCTTCTCATTGCTCAGTCTAGAATGTTATTTATTAATAATGAATAACAAACTAACAGTTAATCCTTCTACCCAGAGGCCAAAAAACCAAAAAGCAAACCTGTTGCCATCGAGTCGATTCCTACTCATAGTGACCCTATCGGACAGAGTAGAACTGCCCCACAGGATTTCTAAGGAGGCCCTAGTGGATTCAAATTGCTGACCTTTTGATTAGCAGCCAAGCTCTTAACCACTGCACCACCAGGCCTCTGCCTAGCAGCCAGGGGCAGCTTTTGTCTATACTCTTTGCTCATGTGACTGACTTCCTCTCAGAACACAATCATCTCTCTGAAAGACATACTTATCATTTATCCCAAGAATTCCATTGGATCGCATGCAGATGATGGATGCTAGTGGGGTCTTAGCATCCTAGAATTGCCACGATACAGATTAGCTTTTAATTGTTTTCAGAGGACTACTTTGAAGGTATATTTTGATTAGTTCATTAAAAACTCCACTCTTATTACCTTCAAGCATGATCTTAAAAGCTGTGCGTCCATTATGGTTAGAACCTGAAGAAAACCACAAAAGCCCACTTAAAAGATGAAGGTACTATCAAATACAGCTTTAATGTGCCACCACTTTCAGATCTCAGAAAAGCGTTGCCTCAGTAACAGAGCAAATCTCCCAAAATCTAACTGGATAACAAAAACCCCTTCATTTCAATGTATTAATGAAGAATGTTCTTAACCTTTACCCAAGTGAAAGGGAACAGAAGGAGGAAGATCATTCCAGGCAGAGTTCCAGGACATGCAAAGGGTCAAAGAAGAGAACGCAATGCTCCTGTGAGTTTAAAAGTAATTACACACGGCTGGGCTGTAAAAGTTGAGGAAAACAAAAAAACCAAACCTGTTGTCATCGAGTCAATTCTGACTCATAGCAACCCAATAGGACAGAGTAGAACTGCCCCATAGGCTTAAAGGCTGTAGAGGGGAATGGAAATAGTTAAAACCAGAGGGGCAAGCTGGAGAAAAATCTCTAGGTCTTGTATTTCCTGTTACAGAGTATGGACTTTATCCTGAGGGCAATGGGGGCACCAAGGTGGAGCAAGACAAGATCAGATGCATGTTTTAGAAAGATCACTCTGGCTGCGAGACAGAGAATGGAGGAAGGCAAGGATAGATGGAAGATGTGCTAGATATTTTCTGTTTGCCTCTCCAGATAAACTGTCCACCCTTTTCCACTTGCTCTATGTCTCAGAAGGCTGACCTGTGTGGGCTCCCAATAGGCTCCCTTGGCCTCTGGCTTCTGGTTGAGTCCAGCATTGGGAGATAGCAGCAGGAGATCAATGGTCAGGGGGCAAAAGAGGTCCGAGTATTTACCCTCCTGGCTCCCTACCTGTGAGGTCACTGTGTGAGGATGTTTTCCTCCACCAAAGGCCTCAGCTCCTTTGAGGAAGCACCCTCTGTACAACTGTCCTCTCCAGATGCTAGTAATAACTCTCTTGTTGACCCTTTAGGCCTTTGGGTAGCAATGATTTCCACTGTTGTCAGCACTGGGGGACTGTGTCTCTCTTATTGGTTTCCCTAAACCCTGCACATATTTTGTAAATAGTTCTTTTATTAAATACTCCTCAAATTATCTAGTTTGAGTGTACCATCTGTTTCCTGCCAGAACTCTGACTGATATGGAAAGAAAATGGTAATAATAATGATAGCAAGCATTTATAATGTCCCAGGCATTGCCCTAAACGGTTTATATACATTAACTCATTTAATGCCCACAGCAACCCTATAAAGTAGGTGTTATTACTATCTCTTCTTTACGATGAGGAATCTGAGGTATAAAGAGGTTAAATAATTTTCCTAAAGTCACACAGCTAGTGAGGGACTAAACCAGAATTTAAATTCAGATAGTCTGTTTCCAGAGTCTGTGTTCTTAACCACTACACTGTTCTGGTGGGGTGAGAGTTAATGGTGTAAATTGAAGCAATAGCAGGGAAACAGAGAGAAATTAAATTATTTAAGAGTTATTATTGCTAATTCCAGGGTAATTTTGAGGATTAGTTGGGATCAAGAAGCAATAGAATGCATTGGTTAACAAAATAAACAAGTAAGAAAAAAAATGCATTTGGTATGAGCACAGGTTTAAGAATGAGATGGACCCAAGTCTTCATTTTAGATCTTACATGAGCAAGTTACTTTACTTCTCTGGGTTTCAGTTCCCTGATCTGTAACATCAGCCTCGTGGAGTTCTTGGGAGAATTAAACACAATAACTTAATATGTAAAGTGTTTGGTACAGGTTGCTGTTGTGACTTGGCACTGAGTAGGCTCCGACTCATGACAATAAGATGTATAACAACGAAATGTTGCCCAGTCCTGTACCATCTTCTGGCACATAGGAGATATTTAATAAATAAACTCCAAGGGACAAGGGGCACATGCAGGAATTTAGGAATGTTAGCTTCAAAATGTCATCCTCTGTAGCTAAGGACCCTCCCAGAGAACAAACCAGCCCTTCCCTTCTTTTGGATGTCCGCAGTACTTCTGTCGTCTTTATGACATGTCTTCAACTCTGCCTGACGTTAGATTTGTTGTTGTCAGTTGCTGTTGAGTCAATTCTGATTCATGGTGATCCCATGTGTGCAGAGTAGAACCGCTCCATAGGGTTTTCAAGGTTGTGACCTTTCAGAAGCAGATCACCAGGTCTACCTTCTGAGGTGCTTCTGGGTGAGTTTGAACTGTCAATGTTTTGGCTAGCAGTCAAACACTTAACTGTTTTCAGCACCCTGGGACTCAATGTTAGATTTGTTGTTGTTGTTGGGGTGCCGTTGAGTTGGTTCTGACTAATAGCAATGCCATGTACGACAGAATGAAACATCCTCACAATCATTACTATGCTTGAGCCTGTTGCTGCAGCCACTGTGTCAACCCATCTTGTTGAGGGTCTTCCCCTTTTCTGATGACCCTGTACTTTACCAAGTATGATGTCCTTCTCCAGGGACAGGTCTCTCCTGATACTATGACCAAGGTCCATGAGACGAGTCTTGCCATCCTCACTTCCAAGGAGCATTCTGTCTTTACTTCTTCCAAGAAAGATTTGTTCGTTCTTCTGGCAGTCTATGGTATATTCAGTATTCTTCACCAACACCATAGTTCAAAGGCGTCAGTTCTTCTTCAGTCTTTCTTATTCATTATCCAGCTTTTGCATACGTGAGAGATGATTGAAAATACCATGGCTTGGGCCCGGTTCACCTTAGAACTCAAAGTGACATCTTTGCTTTTTAACACTTTAAAGAGGTCTTTTGCAGCAGATTTGCCCAATGCAAAACATCATTGATTTCTTGACTGCTTCTTCCACGGGCATTGACTGTGGATCCAACTTCAATGTTTTCTCTGTTTATTGTGATGTTTCTTATTGGTCCAGTAGTGAGGATTCTTGTTTTCTTTATGTTGTGGTGTAATCCATACTGAAGGCTATAGTCTTTGATCTTCATCAGTAAGTGCTTCAAGTCCTCTTCACTTTCAGCAAGTAAGGTTGTGTCATCTGCATATCACAGATTGTTAATGAGTCTTCCTCCAATCCTGATGCCCCGTTCTTCTTCATATAGTCCAGCTTTTTGGATTATTTGCTCAGTATACTGATTGAATAAGTATGGTGAAAGGATATAACCTTGAGGAACACCTTTCGTGACTTTAAACCATGCAGTATCCCCTTGTTCTGTGAGAACAACTGCCTGTTGGTCTATGCACAGGTTCCACATGAACACAATTAAGTGTTCTGGAATTCCCATTCTTCACAATGTTATCCATAATTTGTTATGATCCACAGTCGAGTCCTTTTGCATAGTCAATAAAACACAGGTAAACTTCTTTCTGGTATTCTCTGCTTTTAGCCAAGATCAATCTGACATCAGCAATGATATCCCTAATTCCACGTCCTCTTCTGAATCCAGTTTGAATTTCTGGCAGTTCCCTGTCAATGTACAGCTGCAATTGCTTTTGAATTATTTTCAGCATAATTTTACTTGTGTGTGATACTAATGATATTGTTCATTAATTTCTGCATTATGTTGAGTCACCTTTCTTTGGAATGGGCACAAATATGGATCTCTTCCAATCGGTTGAACAGGCAGCTGTTCTCCAAATTTCTTGGCATAGACGAGTGAGCACCTCTAACACTGCATCTGTTCATTGAAACATCTCAGTTGGTATTCAGTCAATTCCCAGAGCCTTGTTCTTCGGCAATGCATTCAGTGCAGCTTGGACTTCTTCCTTCAGTACCATGGGTTCCTGATAATATGCTAACTCCTGAAATGGCTGAACATCAACCAATTCTTTTTGATACAGTGACTCTGTATTCCTTCCATCTTCTTTTGATGCTTCCTGCTTTATTCAATATTTTCTCTGTAGAATCCTTCAATATTTCTACTTGAGTCTTGACTTTTTTCTTCAGTTCTTTCAGCTTGAGAAATACCTGACGTGTTCTTCCCTTTCGGTTTTCTAACTCCAGGTCTTTGCACACATCATTATTATACTTTACTTTGTCTTCTTTAGCCACCCTTTGAAATCTTCTATTCAGCTCTTTTACTTCATCATTTCCTCCTTCTGCTTTAGCTACTCAACATTCAAGAGCAAGTTCCAGAGTCTCTTCTGACATCCATTTAGTCTTTTCTTTCTTTCTTGTCTTTTTAATGACCTCTTCCTTTCCTCATGGATGATGTCCCTGATGTCATTCCACAACTCATCATTAGTGTTCAATGCATCAAATCTATTCCTGAGATGGTCTCTAAGTTCAAGTGGGATATACTCATGGTTGTATTTTGGCTCTCATGGACTTCCTCTAATTTTCTTCAGGTTCAGCTTGAACTTGCATATGAGCAATTGATGGTCTGTTCCGCTGTCAGCTCCGGCCTTGTTCTGACTGACGATATTGAGCTTTTCCATCACCTCTTTCCACAGATGTAGTCGATTTGCTTCCTGTGTATTCCGTCTGGCTAGGTCCACATGTATAGTTGCCGCTTATGTTGTTGAAGAAAGGTATTTGGAATGAAGAAGTCATTGGTCTTGCAGAATTCTAACATGCCATCTCCAGTGTCGTTTCTATCATTAAGGTCATTTTTTCCAACTACCAGTCCTTCTTCTTTGTTTCCAACATTTGCATTCCAATCACGAGTAATTATCAGTGCATCTTCATTGCAGGTTTGATCAATTTCAGACAGCAGAAGTTGGTAAAAATCTTCAGTTTCCTCATATTTGGTATTAGTAGTTGGTGTGTAAATTTGAATAACATTAATAGTATTAACTGGTCTTCCTTGTAGACGTATGGATATTATCCTATCAGTGACAGTGTTGTACTTCAGGATAGACTTTGAAATGCTCTTTTTGACGATGAAAGTGACGCCGTTTCTCTTCAATTTGTCATTCCCGGCATTGTAGACCATATGATTGTCCAATTCAAAATGGCCAATAGCAGTCCATTTCAGCTCACTAATGCCTAGAATATCAACGTTTATGTGTTTCATTTCATTTTTGATCATTCCCAATTTTCCTAGATTCATAATTCATACATTCCACGTTTTGATGATGTATGCCTGCAGCTGTTTCTTCTCATTTTGAGTCATGCCACATCAACAAGTGAAGGTCCCGAAAGCTTAACTCCATCCATGTCATCAAAGTTGACTCTACTTTGAGAAGGCAGCTCTTCCCCAGTCATATCTGAGTGTCTTTCAACCTGAGGGGCTCATATTCTGACATTATATCAGACAATGTCCAGCTGCTATTCATAAGGTTTTCACTCGCCAATTTTTTTCAGAAGTAAACTTCCAGGTCCTTCTTCCTAGTCTTTCTTAGTCTGGAAGCTCAGCTGAAACCTGTCCACCATGGGTGACCCTGCTGGTATTTGAAATACTGATGTCAAAGCTTCCAGTATCACAGCAACACTCAAGCCACCACAGTACGACAAACTGACAGACATGTGGTGGGATGTTAGATTTAGAGGTTTATACATCTCTTTCCCCTACCAATCTCCACTAATCAGGAACAATGTCTTCGAATCCTCATTCATACCTTTACCCTTAGTTGCTACTATAATGTATAATACACAGTAAGTACTCAATAATACTTGTTGAATGAATGAATGAATCAATACTTCCTGAAAATTATTCCCTGAGTTTCATCTTTATTTGTCTTTCCTGCTGTCATGTAGATGAGAAACTTACTCTGCTGTCTTATCAATTACTTTTCTTATTTATTCATAAAACCTGGTACACACTAAGTGCTTAGTAAATATTTGTTAAATGAATGAATTAATGTCAAACAATTACAATGAATTGGCAGCCTAGCTCGGTGGACAGTGTGGAATCAGATTAGCTGGGCTCAAATCCTGGCTCTAATGTTGTGTGAGACATTGGACAATTTTGCTATTCTCAATGTGCCTCAATGTCCTCATGTGTAAAATGGGGATAGTAGAACTTATCTCATAGACATAGAAGTACTGTGAGAACTAAAAGACATAATGCTGATAAATACTAGAACTCTGCTTGGGTCACAGTGATGGTTTAATAAATGTTATCCACATAGTGCTGAGGGTGGAGGAGTCACTCTGGGTCTACCATTCATTATTTCTTATTTTTAAGTCAGTGTGTGAGAACACTACTCTGAGTCTGGTTGCCACAAGCGCTAAGCTAATGAATAAGTCTCAAACTGTAGAAGACTTAAGAAACAACTAAGGAGAAAGTGAAAAAAAAAATCAGATTCCTAGGCCCAATTTGTAGACCATTGCACTAGGCCCTTAGCAAATCAACTTGATCATTGATAATGGCTTGGCTTTGTCACCCTGTCCTTGACCCTGGGACTGAGCTTTACCTGCTTCTCATGACTTGATCCCAGCTTGCTCCAAGTTTCAGTCTGTCATAATCTGCTGCATGGCAGTGTATAATACTATTCACTCCTGCCAGATGTTTTCTCACTGTTCCGCCCCCAGATAACATGCAAATTCCCATCTTCTCACCTTGGCTAATTCCTCGACTAAGCTCAGACTACTCAGCAGAAACAATGAAGGCAAGTAGGCAATGAGATGACATCTATAAAGCCTTGAAGGAAAAATTACCAGCCAAGAATTATATATCCAGCAAAAATGTCTCTCAAACATGATGGTGAATTTAGGGCATTTCTGGATAAACAGACGTTTTGGAAATTTCCAAAAGCCAAACTAAAATTACAAGAAATACTTAAGATAGTCCTCCAGTTAGAAAATCAATAACATCAGATAACAACCCAAGACTAGAACAGAGGACAGAGCAACCAGATATCAACCCAGATAGAGAAGTCACAAAAATAAATCAAAGCTAAAACACTGAAACTGGGGAAACAGAGACCTCAATGTGTAAAAGATGACAACACCAAAAAAAAAAAAAAAAAGAGGGACTAAAAAATGTAGTCATAGATCTTTCACAGGGAGAGAAAGTCAAGGGGATACAAAGAAATAAGAGATTGGTTTAAACTTAGAAAAACAGGGGTAAATATTAAGGTAACCACAAAAGAAACTAACAATCCTACACATCAAATAAAAAACAAGAAAAAACTAAAGACTCAGCAAATACAAAATCAACAATGATGAAAAGAAAATACACACAGAAAAACAACTCAACACAGAAACTTAAGGAGAACAAAGAAACTGTCAACAACACACACAAAAAGACATCAAAATGACAGCACTAAACTCATTCCTATCAATAATTATGCTGAATATAAATAGACTAAATGCACGAATAAAGATACAGAGAGTGGCAGAATGGATTTAAAAAAAAAAATAGTAAGATCCGTCCGTACACTGCCTGCAAGTGATACATCTTAGACTTAAAGACACAAACAAACTAAAACTCAAAGAATGGAAAAAATATATCAAGCAAACAACAATCAAAAAAGAGCAGGAATGGCAATATTAATCTCTGACAAAATAGACTTTAAAGTAAAATCCACTGCAAAGGTTAAGGAAGGACACTATATAATGATTAAAGGATCAATACACCAGGAGGACATAACCATAATAAATATTTACATACCCAACAACAGAGCTCCAAAATACGTAAAACAAACTCTAACAGCATTGAAAAGAAAGATAGACAGCTTCACAATAATAGTAGGGGACTTCAACACACCACTTCCGGTGAAGGGCAGAATATCCAGAAAGAAGTTCAATAAAGACACAGAAGATCTAAATGCCGCAATCAACCAACTTGATCTCATAGACATACACCGAACACTCCACCCAATAGCAGCCAAGTACGCTTTCTTTCCCAACGTACATGGAACACTCTCCAAAAGAGACCACGTATTAGGCCATAAAGCAAGCCTTAACAGAATCCAAAGCATTAAAATATTACAAAGCATCTTTTCTGACCATAAAGTCGTAAGAGTAGAAGTCAATAACAGAAAAAGCAAGGAAACAAAATCAAACACATGGAAACTGAACAACACTTTGCTCAAAAACTACTAGAAGAGAAGAAATTAAGGATGGAATAAAGAAATTCATAGAATCAAATGAGAATGAAAACACATCCTACCAGAACCTTTGGGACACAGCATAAGCAGTGCTCAGAGGTCAATTTAGAGCAATAAATGCACACATCCAGAAAGAAGAAAGGGCCATAATAAAAACATTAACCCTACAACCTGAACAAGAAGAAAGAGAGCAGCAAAAGAAGCCCTCAGGCACCAGAAGAAAGCAAATAATAAAAATCAGAGCAGAATTAAATGAAATAGAAAATAGAAAAACAATTGAAAGAGTTAACAAGACCAAAAGCTGGTTCTTTGAAAAATCAACAAAATCAACAAACCATTTGCCAAACTGACAAAAGAAAAACAGGAGAGGAAGCAAATAATCCAAATAAGAAATGAGATGGGTGATATCACAACAGACCCAACTGAAATTAAAAGAATCATAACAGAATACTA
>NW_004443951.1:3818533-3819889 GCF_000243295.1 Trichechus manatus latirostris | reverse complement strand
CAGAGCAATTAGGCTAGAAAAAGAAATAAAGACATCCAAATTGGTAAGGAAGAAGTCAAAGTATCTCTATTTGCAGATGATATGATCTTATCCACAGAAAACCCCAAAGAATCCACAAGAAACTACTGGAACTAATAGAAGATTTGAGCAAAGTATCAGGATACAAGATAAACATGCAAAAATCAGTTGGATTCCTCTACACCAACAAAGAGAACTTCAAAGAAGAAATCACCAAATCAGTACCATTTACAATAGCCTCCAAGGAGATAAAATACTTAGATAAATTAAAATCTAACCAGAGACATAAAAGACCTATACAAAGGAATCTACACGACACTATGGCAAGACACCAAAAGAGATCTACATAAGTGGAATAACATACTTTGCTCATGGATAGGAAGACTCAACATTGTGAAAATGTCTATTCTACCCAAAGCGATCTACAGATACAATGTAATCCCAATCCAAATTCCAACAGTATTTTTTAATGAGATGGAGAAACAAATCACCAACTTTGTATGGAAAGGGTAGAGGCTCTGGATAAGTAAAGCATTACTCAAGAAGAACAAAGTGGGAAGCCTCACACTACCTGATTTTAGAACCTATTATACCACCACAGTAATCAAAACAGCCTGGTACCGGTACAACAACAGATACATAGACCGATGGAACAGAGTTAAGAATCCAGATGTAAATTCATTCACCTATGAGCAGCTGATATTTGACAAAGGCCCAAAGTCTGTTAACTGGGGAAAAGACAGTCTCTTTAACAAACAGTGCCAGCATAACTGGGTATCCATCTGCAAAAAACTGAAACAAGACCCATACCTCACACCATGCACAAAATCTACCTAAAAATGCGTCTAAGACCTAAATATAAAATCAAAAACGATAAAGATCATGGAAGAAAAAATTGGGACAACTCTAGAAGCCCTAATACACGGCATAAATAGAATACAAAATGTTACTAACAATGCACAAACACCAGAAGAGAGACTAGATAACTGGGAGCTCCTAAAAATCAAACACTTATGTTCATCAAAAGACTACACCAAAAGAGTAAAAAGACAACCTACAGACTGGGAAAAAAATTTTGGCCACAACAAATCTGATCAGCGTCTAATCTCTAAAATCTACAAGATACTGCAAAACTTCAACAACAAAAAGACAAATAATCCAATTAAAAAATGGGTAAAGGATATGAACAGGCACTTCATCAAAGAAGGCATTCAGGTAGCTACCAGATACGTGAGGCAATCTCACGATCATTAGCCATTAGAGAAGTGCAGATCAAAACTACACTCACCCCAACAAGGCTAGCGTTAATCCAAAAAACACAAAATAATAAATGTTGGA
>NW_004443951.1:3815441-3816575 GCF_000243295.1 Trichechus manatus latirostris | reverse complement strand
GCCATATCATTTTCCGAAATGGTTGTATCGTTTTGCATTCCCACCAGCAGTGCATAAGAGTTCTGATCTCCCTGCAGCCTCTCCAACATTTGTTATTTCCAGTTTTTTTTGGATTCATGCCAGTAATGCCAGGGTGAGAGGATGTCTCATTGTGGTTTTAATTTGCATTTCTCTAATGGCTAGTGATCGCAAGCATTTCCTCATGTGCCTGTTGGCCGCTTGAATATCTTCTTTGAAGTGTCTGTTCATTTTCTTTGCCCATTTTTAAATTGGATTATTTCTCTTCTTTTTGTTGTAGAGGTGCTGGATTTTCTTGTAGATTTTAGAGATTAGACCTTTGTCTGACTTGTAATGTCCAAAAATTGTTTCCCCATCTGTAGGTTCTCTTTTTATTCTTTTGGTGAAGTCTTTTGATGAGTGTGTTTAATTTTTAGAAGATTCCAGTTATTTAGTTTATCTTCTGGAGTTTGTGTGTTGTTGGTTATGGTTTGTATCCTGTTAATGTCATGTATTAGGGCCTCTAGGTTGATGCTATTTTTTCTTCTATGAACTTTATAATTTTTGGCATGATATTTAGGTCTTTGATTGACTTTGAATTAGTATTTGTATATGCTGTCAGGTATGGGTCCTGTTTCATTTTTTGCAGATGGACATACAGTTTTTCCAGCACCATTTGTTAAAAAGACTGTCTGTTCCCCCATTTGATTGAATTTGGGTTCTTGTCGAAGATCAGGCAACTGTAGGTGGATGGAGTTACATCTGGGTTCTCAATTCTGTTCCATTGGTCAATGTATCTGTTGTTGTACCACTACCAGGCTGTTTTTACTACCTGAGCTGTATAGTAGGTTCTGAGGTCAGGTAGTGTGAGTCCTCCTACTTCATTCTTCTTCTTCAGTAGTGCTTTACTTATCCGAGGCTTCTTCTCTTTCCAAATAAAGGTAATGGTTAGTTTTTCCATCTCTTTAAAGATTGTTGTTGGTATTTGGATTGGGATTGCATTGTATTCGTAAATTGCTTTGGGTAGAATTGTCATTTTCAGAATGTTGAGTCTACCTATCCATGAGCATGGTATGTTTTTCCATTTATGTAGATCCCTTTGGGTTTCATGCAGTAGTTTTTGTAGTTTTCTTTGTA
>NW_004443951.1:3777161-3812635 GCF_000243295.1 Trichechus manatus latirostris | reverse complement strand
CCTGCATTATTTTCCTGAATTCTTCCATTTTTTATCTGTATTTTCCATGAATTTGTCTGCCTTTTCCATGAATTTGTCTATTTTTTCCTCATTTTGTCTGCTTTTTGCTTCAACTCTTGGATAGCTCTGAATATTAGAGATCTGAATTCCCTATCAGGTAGTTCTAGTGCCTTTTCTTCTACAGGAAAATCATCTAGTGTTTTATTTTGGAGACCTACTGGGACCATCCTGTTCTGCTTTTGTATATGTTTTGATATTGTCTGCTGTCTTCAGGACATTCAGTAGTTATTTTCCTTGTTTATTGATTGTAGATTTGTTTGTTTCATCCTGATTTTTTATTTTATTTTGTTATGTTTGAGCAGGCGGGCTGTGCATTCTTTGTTTTTGCTCGTCTGTAGGCATGATACTTTTCACCTCCTTCTCAATAGGCAGGGTCAGTTGCTCAGGTGTGGTATAACAGGGCAGGTCCAGCTGAAGGGGAGTGCTGGGATAGATTATTTGTGGCACATACTAGGGCTGACAGGGCTGGCTGGGAATCAGTACAGGGAAGGTTCCGGGAGGCTGTGCCTGGGCTACTTGATGGTGTGATGTTCAGAGCACAGTGGAGGTAGGCAGGAAGGAGGAGGGAGTTTGTGATGTGTGGAGGTAACATGGGTATGGGAAAGAGAAGAGAGAAACAGGAGCCAAAAACACACATACAAACAGAAAAGAGTGCTAAGGGAATTTGGTGTTGGAGTGGAGAGATGACAGACTGAGAAATGGAGAAAAACAAAAAGGAAGAAAAAAAGGGTAAAAGAAAAAAATGAATAAATAAAAATTAGAAGAAAAAAAAAGATCACAGGGATCCCACCAGTGTGGCTGTGAGGACTGGGGAAGTTTCTTCCAGGCCATGAAGTACAGCCTGGCTAGAAGGGGTAGAGGTGTCACACAGCGCCAGGTATTCAGGAGACAGGTAGGGAAGGTAAGTACAGAGAGACAAGAAACTGAGAAATGAGGAAAGACAAAAAGGGAAAAAGAGAGAGAAGAAACAAAACAAAGAAACAAAAAGAAAAAAGAAATGCCCTCAGGGGTCCCACTACGCGTCTGCACAGAGTAAGGGTGTAGTTTTCAAGCCACACATTACTGCCCGGCTAGAAGGGGCTCCCAAGCCAAGAAAAGAAAAAGAAAACAAACAAATCAAATCAAAACAGAATGAATCAGAACAAACAAACAAACTGAAAAAAAAAAGCCCTGGGGGTCCCACCAGCTTGGTGGCATGGGCCAGGAAGCAGTTTCACAATCGAGCGGTGTTTTACAGCCCTTTAGGAAGAAGCAAAGATGGCACAGGGAGCCAGGTATTTGAGAGAAAGGAGGGGGAGGCAGCGAGAGGTAAGGAAGAAATATAATGAAACAGAAAAAAGCAACACCAGCTGCCAACAAATGGCACTCAGGGAGCCAGCCAATGAGGGTGGGTGAAATCCAAGCAGCACTGGGGGGAAGTCAGTGCTTCCTGGCCAAGAGACTGTGGCCACAGGAAGCAGAGGAGGCCGAGTGGGGGTCAAGAAGGGTAGGGGGTGAGAAGGCATATATCGCTGGTTACCAGTTGTTCTGTCTCCTGCTGGAAGCTCTGTGAAGCTGCTTTCTCATACCCCCTGTTTGCTGATCTCCAATAGAAGTTCAAGATTGCAGATCCATGCTGTGTTAGCTGATAGGCGACCTCTGCATGTATCTCTCCTCGCTCTCTGTTCTCTGTCAGTTTCTTCTTCCATTCGGTGCTTGGCTGAGTTCTTCATCTCTTCATTTGATGCTTAAGGTTTCAGGATTGATGTGTGTCTCTGCTTGACTTAGTTTTTTGGATCTTTGCTGTGGAGGGATGGCGTGGTACTTCTGTCTATAGTGCCATGTTGCTGAAGAGCACAAAATTTATTAAGAAAATGTTCTGCATCCCATTTTGGTGAGTGGCATCTGGAGTCTTAAAAGCTAGTGAGCAGCCATCTAAGATGCATCAATTGGTTCCAACCCATCTGGAGAAAAAGACAATGAGGAACACCAAAGACACAAGAAAAATACTAGCCCAAGAGACAGAAAGGCCACATAAACCAGAGACTCCATCAGCCTGAGACCAGAAGAACTAGATGGTACCCGGCTACCACCAATGACTGCCCTGACAGGGAACAAAACAGAAAGTCACTGACAGAGCCGGAGAAAAGTGGGGTGCAGAACTCAAATTCTAGTAAAAAGACCAGACTTAAAGGTCTGACTGAGACTGGAGGGATCCCAGAAGACATGGCTCCCGGACTCTCTGCTAACCCAGAACTGAATCTATTCCTGAAGCCAATTCTTCAGACAAAGATTAGACTGGACTATAAGACATAAAATGATACTTGTGAAGACAGTACTTCTTAGCTCAAGTAGATATATGAAACTAAAGGGGCAGCTCCCGTCCAGAGGTGAGATGAGAAGGTAAAAAGGGACAGGAGCTGGTTGAATATACACGGGAAATCTGGGGTGGAAAGGAGGAGTGTGGTGTCACATTATAGGGAGAGCCACTACGGTCACATAACAATGTGTGTATAAATTTTTGTATGTTAAAAAGCAAAAATGTCACGTTGAGGACTAAGGTGTGTCTGACCCAAGCCATGGTGTTTTCAGTTGCCTCATATACATGAGAAAGCTGGACAGTGAATAAGGAAGACCAAAAGAGAATCTATACCTTTGAGTTATGGTGTTGGCTAAGAATATTGAATGGACTGCCAGAAGAACAAACAAATTTGTCTTGGAAGAAGCACAGCCAGAATGCACCTTAGAACTAAGGATGGCGAGACTTTGCCTCATACACTTTGGACATGTTATCAGGAGGGACCAGTCCCTGGAGAAGGACATCATGCTTGGTAGAGTGTCAACGTACAAGAGGAAGACCCTTAGCGAGATGGATTGACACAATGGCTGTAACAATGAACTTAAACATAGCAACAATTGTGAGGATGATGCAGGACCGGGCAGTGTTCCGTTCTGTTGTACATAGTGTTGCTATGAGTCAGAACCAACTCGACGGCACCTAACAACAACAACAACATTGTGAAATATATCATATATACAAGATTGATTACAGCATATGGGACCAAATTAAAGAACAATCATGAAGTAAATACACATCTACAAATGACCTAGCTAAAGAAATAAAATATTACCAGTATATAATAAGTCCGTAATGTGACTTTTTTTATATCATGTTTCCCTCCCCAACAGAGGTAATTACTATCCTAAATTTTGTGTTAATAATTCCCTTGCTTTTCTTTATAAGTTTACCACAGCATCTGTGTATCCCTAAACAATATTGTATCACTCAGGGTCCTGGCAGGAAACAGATGGCACATTCAAATTAGGATAATTTGAGGAGAGTTTATTAAAAGGACTATTTACAAAGGTGCAGACAGAGTATATGGTAAAACCATAGGAACAGGATATTATCCTGAGGCTAGTAACAGTGGTCTTTATCACTCTAGGTCTTAAGTGAGAGGGGGAGGGGAGGGAGTCGTTACCAGATGTCAGATACAGAGTGGGCTGTATGGAGAAGGCCAGCTGATAGGAGTTGAGACCTTCAATGGAGGGGACCCAACAGCCCACAGCAACCTGCACCGAGGGTAAAATCCAGTTCCCTTAGAGTTGATTCCAATACTGTGTGTCAGAGTAGAATTGTGCTTCATAGGGTTTTCAATGGCTGATTTTTCAAAAGTGGATTGCCAGACCTTTCTTCTGAGGCACCTCTGGGTGTACTCACCTCCAACATTTTGGTTAGCAGGCAAGTGCATTTAACCATTTGTACCATCCACGTACTCCCCAAGGCAGGTACCAGAGAATAAACATCCCAACCATATTTTCCTCTAGTTCTGTAATCTTCTGCTGGTGCTTCCCATTAGCCAAAACTAAACAGAAGCCAGAAGTCAAAGCAGGCTGTTGGAGTCCATGTAGCTCATCCTCCTGGAAATCAGAGCAGGGTGAAGAAGAGCGGAGAGTGAATCTGAAGGGGTAGACCAAAGATATCCAGCCAAAATATATTGTTTAGTTTTACCTGTTCAGGCCTACATAAATGGAGTCATACAGTATGTGTTCTTCCGTGACCTGGCTGTTTTGGACATTCATCATAGTAGTTCATACATGTAGCTATGGTTCATTCATATTCAGTTCTGTATAATATTCTATCGTATGAATTTACCATAACATATTTATCCATTCTATAGTTGATGGACTTACGGGCTGTTTTCAACATTTTGTTTTTACAAACAATGCTGCTGGTGGACATTCTTTTATATATACAAAAACCCATTGCCGTCAAGTTGATTCTGGCTCATAGCGACCCTATAGGGCAGAGAAGAACTGCCCCATAGGGTTTCCAGGCAGCGACTGGTGGATTCAAACTGCCAGCCTTTTGGTTAGCTGCCGAACTCGTAACCACTGCACCACCAGGGCTCTGTATAGACACATAGATATACACAATTGCAAGGTCATAGGATATGTGCAAATTAAACTTTAATACACAATACCAAAGGATTTTCCCAAGTCATACTAATTTACAGTCAAACTAGTATTAAATGGGGGTTTCTGTTGCTCCACATCCTCACTGACACTTAATGTTATCAGACTTTCTAATTTTTGTCAGTCTGGTGGGTGAGATACAGTATCTTGCTGTGATTTTAATTTAATTTAATTTACTAACAAGACAGAACATCTTTTCATGTATTTATTGGCTATTTATGTTACCTTTTCTAAGAAATAATTGTTTTTTCTTTTGCCCATTTTTCTGCCTTCCTTTTGTCAATTATATATTGTAAATATCTTTCCCCATTACTAGCCTTGTTTTTTTTCCACTCATAATATGGTGTCTTTTGGTGCACAGAAGTTGTTAATTTTAATGCAATTGGATTTATACATATTTTTCTTTATGATTTACATTTTTGTCTCCAATTAAGAAATTCTTATCTACCTTAAGATCACAAAAATGTCTTCTATTTTATCTTCTAAAAGTTTTATTGTTTTACATTATACTATAATCTTTAAGATTTTCAAATTTAAGTCTTAAATCTACCTGGAATTGATGCTCGTGCATGGTTAAAGTAGGGATAAAATTAGTATTTTCCCTATAGATAATAAATTTTTTAATAGTACTTTCCCAACTGATCTGCAAATGCTTTCTGTGACATAAATTTTGTTTTTGTACGTGTATTAATTTTTTCCCTGGAATCTTTATGTATTTTTCTATACCTGTGTCAATATTTCACTATCTTAATTATTTTAGCTTTATAATAAGCTCTGTTATCTGGTAGGGCAAATCTCTCCACCAGCTTCTTCTTCAGGAGTGTCTTGGTTCTTCCAAGAATCAGCTTGATACATTACATGAAAAAGCCTATTGGATTTTTTTATTGGAATTACATTGGAACTATGCATAAATTTGAGGAAAATTGGTACCTTTTTAATATTTATTATTATGAAAGCACAAATATGCGTTGTAAAAAGTAAGAAAACACAGGTAAGCAAAAATAAGGAACTATAAACATCATATTACAACTGCCAAGAGATTACCGCTGTTAACACTTTAACATAGATGCTTCTAGATCTTTTTTACATGTGATAATTGACAACTTATAACATTGAGCTGCTGTCCTGGAAGATGGTACATCTTTCCATTTATTTAGGTCTTTAATGTCTTTCAATAAAATTGAATAATATTCTCCCTAGAGGCTGTGCACATCTTTTGTTAGATTTGTTCCAAGATACTTTATATTTTTTGTTATTATTTTAAATTGTATATTTTAAAAAATTGCTTCTAAGAAAAAAGGACCCTGTCTGTTTTATCACTGTTAGCATCTAGCCCAGGGCCTATCACATAGTATGTGTTCAAAAAAAAAAAAAAACAAATTCATTGCTGTGGAGTCAATTCCAACTAACAAATTCATTGCTGTGGAGTCAATTCCAACTCACAGTGACCGTACAGAATAGAGTAGAACTGCCCCATAGGGTTTCCAAGGAGTGGCTAGTGGATGTGAACTGCTGACCTTTTGGTTAGCAGCCAGTCTCTTAACCACTGCGCTACCAGGGCTCCAGTATGTGCTCAGGAAGTACTTAGTAATTGAATGAATGAATAAAAAGATCGCGTACACTCTTGAGTGAATTAATGAGGTAATGATAGGGAATTTTCTTATTATTTTCTGCTAGCCTGTCACAGTGCCTGACAGTCTACCATTAGGGACTTCACCTCCTGAAGACTTCCACTTGATAGCAGCTCCCCTGGGAGGAATG
The DNA here is from genome assembly GCF_000243295.1 of Trichechus manatus latirostris. Taxonomy (NCBI): domain Eukaryota; kingdom Metazoa; phylum Chordata; class Mammalia; order Sirenia; family Trichechidae; genus Trichechus; species Trichechus manatus. The sequence continues at coordinate 3,806,359 of NW_004443951.1, read as the reverse complement.
ACATATTAAGTTATTATCTTTCAGATCATCTCAATGAGGGAATAGTTTGTCAGCATCTCTAATCTAGCAGGGGCCTGACAGGATGGTCATTCCACTGCCAGGGGAAGGAAGGACAGGCTCTAAGACAGCCTGAAAAATTGCTTACCTAAAAGGGGAAGTCCTTTGCAAAGGGGAGAAGATGAAGGAAGGTAAAGAGCTTGATCCTAGTAGCCAAGAGATGTTTACTGGTACCTAATCTGCTGAGGATGAGCAGGTTTGTGGAACAGAAATATTTTTAGAATCATATTTTCAGTATACTGTAAAGAAATTTGTTATATGATGAGTAAAACTTATATATATACACAAACACATATATATACATGCATACTGTGTATATATGTGTGTATATGTATATACGTACATATATACAGAAAGAGAAATTGCTACTCTTATTTTTAGCTACTGTTCTTTTAAAGAGTCGGTTTGTTGAGTCACACGGAAACAACCCAAGTATTTAATTTAGACAATTAGCAGCTGATTCAATGGCCTTATATATATTGACTATAAAAGGCAGAAGCACACCGTTAAGGAAGGGGTAGAGGTCTCCCTTTCCATAGGCACAACGATCCAGGCAGCTCTTGGAGAAGCTGGGAGCTTGGAAAAATGGTGTCCCCATACATGCTTGATAGTGGACTCAGGATACTGCTGCCAAATTATCCCTGAAGAAAAACCGGATAAAGATTTTCCACTGTAAGCAGACTGCAGTGGTTTTAGGAAAGCATTTCAACAAGACCTTTGGCCACAGGGCTTTAAACTTATGTGAACACTTAAACCATTTCCTCATATCCCCCTCCAGGACTAGCTTAACTGTGATTTCTCCATCCTTCCAACGCCCTTCCAAATACCCTCAGCAACTTCGCACATCTGCTAAAAAGTCTAAGATTTCAGCAACTGCCTTGTCAGGCATCATCCCAGCTGTTCAGAACAAGCATCCAACTCTCGTCATTCAACAAATGGCCATTGAACACCCTTAATGTGCCAGCATCTGTGCAGGATGTGGGATTGAGAAAGAAATAAGACCCTGTTCCCTTATCTCCAGGAGCACACCTTCTAGTGGTGGCAAAAACAAAGTAACTGGTTGGACCACTTAAGAGTTTGTTTCTTAAAGAATGCCTCTGTAGTGTCCCATAAAGCACTGGTGCAGCTTCGAAAGTCAGAGGCAGCTGGAAAGTGAACAGCTGAAAGAGATTCTTTCCTCTGCTTCTGTTCCTGTCAGTGCTGGAGTGAGTTGCTTAGGGCGTGTCCCATGTGATGCGTGATGGGACAAGTTCTCCAGCACCCATACCTGCTCTTGCTCTTAGTGTGAATCCCTGCCCAGGCCTTAGAGGCTCTTCAGGATGTGAAGACAATACCCCATCCCAGTGCTACACTCAACCAAGATTTTTCTCGCCCCTTACTACTTTATGGGGTCTTGGTGGACTATGGGGCAGTTCTACTCTGTCCTATAGGGTCACTATGAGTCAGAATTGACTCAATGGCAATGGGTTTGGTTTTTTTTGTTGTTGTTGGAGCAAGGGAGCCCTGGTGGTGCAGTGGTTAAGAGCTCGACTGCTAACCAAAATGTCAGCGGTTTGAATCCACCAGCCAATCTGCAGGAGAAAGATGTGGCATTCTGCTTCATAAAGATTGACAGCCTAGGAAACCCTATGGGGCAGTTCTACTCTGTCCTACAGGGTCACTATGAGTTGGAATCGACTTGACGGCAGTGGGTTTGGTTTTCTTGGGTGGAGTAAACGTGGTAGCATGCTCGGCTGCTAACTGAAAGGTTGGCAGTTCAAGTCCATTCAGAGGCACCTCTGAAGAAAGGCCTGGCAATCTACTTCTGAAAAATCAGCCATTAAAAACCCTATGGAGCATAGTTCTACTTTCACGCACAGGCAGTTTCCATGAGTTGGAATCAACTCCACTTCAACTGCTTTGGTTTTTTGGTTTGTTTGTTTACTACTTTATAGAATGACCCTCACAGACATTTCCCCAGGTTACACATCAGTCCACAGGGAGACAGAATAGGTACAGATTCCAGTATCACTGCCTCAAAGACCTCTAAATTATGATTCTCCTTTAATACCTGTCTTGGTTTCTGAGCCATTCCACAGGTTCCATCTCTTTCCATTCTCTTGGTGATTTTATTCATTTTAGAAGGATTTATTAAAAGGCAGTACAGTGTAGTGGTTAAGGGCAGGGACTCTGGGGTTTCAATCCCAGCTCCGCACTTACTGTGTGAGCTTAGGCAAGTTAAATATCCGCTGTTTCCTCATCTCTAAAATGAGGGTATTAAGTACCTATCGCATATGGATAATAATAAAACCTATCTCATAAGGTTGTTGAGGATTAAATCAATATATACATAAAGAGCTTAGAATAGTACCTGGAACATAGTAAGTACAATATAAGTGCTAGCTATTACTGAGTGTCAACTATATACTAGGCATTGATCTAAGCTCTTATACTCACTCATTTAATCATCACAACAACCCCATGAGAAAGGTACATTTTACAAATGAAAAAGCAGAGACTAAGTAATTTGCCCAAGGTTCCAGCGATACAGCAGTGAATAAAACAGGCAAGTCCCTACTCTCATCAAACTTTCATTAAATGAAATAATTTCAGGTAATTATGAATGCAATGAAGAAAATAAAATAAGGTAAGGAGCTATGATAGAGCCAGGGTACACTTCTCTGAGGAAGTGACAGTCCAGGGCCTCATTGCCCTTCCCTGTCACCAACCTGTGTTCAAAGCCAGTCTGGTTTACCTCAACATATTTCAAAATCTCTGAATCTTGTTAGAGAAATGATTGATGTCTCATTTCCTTTATTTTAGTAGGTCCCTAGACAACTTATGCAACTTTCCAACCTCTTGCTTGGTTTATTTCACAGAAAAATATGTTTTGCATCATTGGACAATCTGCTCCACAAGTAATCAGAAAATTACAATGTGGCAAAGGAAAGCAAAAGGGACTATGGTTGCCCAAAGGGACAACCAAGGTTGGGGGATAGAGGAGTAGAAAGAACAATATGCACAGAGGTTCGGAGTCTAAAGTGTACCCCTGTCCTCTTCTCAAAGGAAGGAGAGGCTGTCTTTCACTTTATCAGCAGCCTTCTTCACTCTATGAACTAACACAGTTGGAAAATACTTCTTACTATCTGTGTGAAGTGGAGGTAACAGGCACCTCCAGGACACTGCTAGGCAGTAGTACTTTTAGGAGGCCCAACTAGTTCTGCTGGAAGTCCTAGACTACCTAGGATTTCTACATCTTCTCACAGGGCGCTGGGGTAAGAGAGAGCTTTGCTCTCAGGGCTGCTGCTAGCCCACAGAGCACCTTTATATAAATTGGAGAAGGCTGTCTCTGAATGGATGCTGCCCCTCTACTCCAGGCTTGTTTAGCAAATAACACCTTGGAGTGAATTACCCAAAAGAACTGTTTTTCCTGATGGAGGCAGCTCCACTCCAGGACACAAAGCTTCCCACTTGGAACGTAGATTGGATTTCAACCTCATTTTGACTCCCTCAGTCATTCTTGGCAGAACAGAGCCTACTCAACCGTCTGTAATGACTGCCTGCCTGCTCTGACTCAGCTGGCTGCCTCTGGTTTTCTCCTACACCCACAACCCTGCCCACTTGTTCCTTCCATTCCCATTTCCCTGGGGGTAGACCCCATTCTTATTCTCCTCTGGTCCAGTTTTTGGATGTCTTTTGTGGAATAATCTGTTTTTACCTCCTTTGAATAGCTGGGATTTTTTGCCTGGCCAACATCCATTCTTTTCTAGAAACAGCACCCTAATTATTATTTGGGAAAATCAACACTCTCCAACTTGTGGTTCATCTGGTTTGGGTGGGACTGACCCTGCTCTCCAACTCCAGAGATGGGCACAGGCATAGACTTAGCCAAACAGAATGTCTCATCCCCTGACATAAGAGCTGATCCTAGAATAGGGATATGACCAAGGACCTTTGCTGAAACTATTAAAGCAGAAGCATTCTCTATCAGGTAGGTTAAATTGGTAGAAATCAAGCCTGGAGCTGCCTGAGAATGGAGCAAATAAAGAGCAGAGTGAAGCTAAGAGACAGAGAAAGAGAATCCTGAAAATATAATTTGATCCTCTGTTTCCAGCTGTGCCTGAAGCTAGGTATACCCCTGGACTTTACAGTAATGAGCTAACAAATTCCCCTCCCGCCATGACTCCCTCTTTTTTTTTCTTGTGCTCATTTGAAGTGAGTTTCAGTCACTTGTAACCAAAATAATCCTGACTAAGTGTGGTCTCTGACACTTCCATCATCTCTGCTCTGCATTTCCAAAGCTCTGTGTCCATTCTAGGAGCCCTCATGGTGCATTGGCTAAGCCCTTGTCTGCTAACTAAAAGGTGGGTGGTTCAAACCCACCAGCCACTTCGCAGGAGAACGATGTGGTAGTCTGCTCCTGGAAAGACTTACAGCCTAGGAAACCCCGTGGGGGCAGTTCTACTCTGTCCTACAGGGTCGCTATGAGTCAGAATTGACTCAAAAGCAAAGGGGGTGTCCACTCTGGCTCACTGAGTCTCCATGCCTGAGACCTGACAGATAAGTAGAAGTTAATCAGGCTAAAGAAAGGGAAAAGATTTTCCATCACATGATAGTGAGGATGGGTGCAGAACAGGATTGAATTTGCTGCCTACTTAGATTTATACTTTTTCTAAGGGTGGGGAGTGGGTCCTGCCCCCCCCGGCATTGCCAATTCTGTCCACATTTTGTTTCATTTTCTTATTGGCTGATCACTTTTTCTCCAGCTCAAAAGCCTTGCTTCCCTCATGCTGTCCAACAGTATATCCTGATGGGAGTTAATACTGAGCTATGCTGCTTGGAGGTACTCACTGCTCCTTATGATTCTATGCATCCTCTACCTCACCCAGCAGGGGGCTAGGACACAGCAAGTCTTCAAAACTGTAAGCTGATTGACTGTGCTTGGCCTCTTGCAGCTCCAGTCCTTCCTCCTCCATGTAGCCTTCCCTGACTGCTCTAGTCTACCCTGATCTCCCCTCTCTTCTGAGTCCATCATGAACAACTGCCTTGTATTGTGGCTTTTGTTGCACTGGTGCTAAATCTGCTTTCCCAGTTCCTTCCTAAGATCTTAGAAGGCAGGACCATGTCTTTTGCTTTTGTCATCTCTTCCCCAAGTTCTTATCACAAACTCAGGGAGAGTCACTTGATTAATTATGCATAGTTCAGATGAACTTTAATGCACCTATCATCATTGCCACTACAATAAGGATAGAAGATACATTAAGAAAATCCAGTTTGTATCGATTAAACATATCAACACAGAACAAGGAGACACCATGGATATTTGCAAATGGAATCTTCCCTTTTGCTATTGTGTATACCCCTATATAGCCATACATCTCTTTGTACAAACTCATATCACATGACATTTCATATTTCTCATGTCACTGAGGAGAGGTATCAGTGTACACAATATAGGAAAAATAAAAAAGTATGAAAACATCTGTTTATCTAGAATCTGACAGAGAGAGACGTGAGAGTTATTATTCCTCTCTCTCTGCTCTCAGTCCTATAGAGGGACAATCTCAATTTTTGCTAATTGCTCTTCCTGAGGAATTCTGCTCCACTTGTTATGGTATATCTCTTAGATTGGCATGAGACCAGCTAAGTCCCTGGTTGAATAAATTAGAAAGAGCAATTGGAAGAATTGAAGATCGTGTGCATGCAAACTGAGTAAGAGGGCATCTCTCTGTGACTGCAGAGACCATCTTCCCCTGGCCCTGTGACATGAGGAAAACCTCTGCTATTCAGTCCTGCTGTTGTTGTTGTTATGTACCGTCTTGTCGATTCCAACTCATAGTAACCCTATAGGACAGAGTAGAACTGCCCCATAGGGTTTCCAAAGCTGTACTCTTTAAGGAGGATCCCTGGTGTGCAGTGGTTAAGCACTCGGCCGCTAACTGAAAGGTAGGCGGTTCAAACCAACCAGCCACTCCGCAGGAGAAAGATGTGGTGGTCTGCTTCTCTGTCCTATAGGGTCGCTATGAGTCGGAAACGACTCCACAGCGACGGGTAATCTTTCAGGAAGCAGATTGTCGCATCTTTCTCTGTTGGAGCAGCTGGTGGGTTTGAACCACTAACCTTTCGGTTAGCAGCCAAGTGCTTAACCACTGCACCTCCTGCTCTGAGGTTTAATTTTGTTGGGGATGTGGGGGCAGTGGGAAGAGTGTGTTGCTCTCTTTCTTTCTCTCCCACAAGCAGAGAGAAAGCCAGATGTAGACACATTGATGCTTAGGCTTTCTCTTCAGCTGACCTCTCCTTCCTGCCCCCTCTCCTAGACAGGTGGTGTTCAGGATCAGGATTGTCCATCCACTCCTAGGGAATACCCTACCTTGTACTGAGATCAACCAAACCATTTATATGGTCTTAGGCAGGTTACTTCACTAATGCAAACCTCAGTTTTCCCCATCTGAGTACTAGGAATAATAAACCCCACATCACAGGGTTGTGTCAAAGGTTAGTGGGACTTAGGTGAGAAAGTACTTTGGGAACTGTAAAGCGCTGAATATATGACAATTATTTTTTATTATGATATTCTAATCACAGTCATATGGACTCTTTTAACTGTCCCTTCTGGGCCTCAGCCCCATTACTGCTCACTATTCTGTTCACACAATCCCAGCATGCACTGGCTGATTCTCCTTGACTGCTCTTAGCCTCCAGAAGTTTCTGTGAAGCCAACCAAACTTCTGGGTATAACACATGTTGGTCCTGATTTTTCCAAGTGAGACAAAATGCAGGGGATGGAGTGAGGAGGGGACCTTTGGAAATGGCTCCGGGAGGAGTATGCTCACTTTCATTCTGGGGTAACTGCCACAGACCACTCAGCCTCTCATAACGGCTCCATCTTACATGTCCACAACATTTCACAGTTTGCACTTCTATTTGCCTCTCATAACTATTTTGTGAAATAGGCAAGATTATTAATCTCATTTTATAGATAAAAATATGTTTTGTCCAAGGTCACACAGCTAGCTAGTGTGGTGCGGAGTCATGACTCAGATCCAGGTCTCCAGAATCCTAGTTTTCTGAGTATTGGAGGGCACCTCTAACAGAAGCTCCAGAACACTCTAAACCCTCATTTTTGGCTCATTCCTCATTCCTGGAGGCTGGTTTCTGGGGAAGGCGGAAGTGCATGAGGTACTATTCTGTCAGGTTTCTGGTAGCAGCCCCTACTTTATACTTTAAGCCAGCCCAACAAGGCCGTTTTCTTGGACTGTCCTACCTTGTTCCTGATTGGATTCTACTCTGATCCACTTTCCAAGTCCAGGCTCCATCTCCTCCTTACAATCCCCCTTCTATTGCATCTTTGCTCATGGTGTTGACACTAGCTCTCTCTAGTGTCCGACTCTTAGCGCCCTTACAAAGATCCTAGACTGAATTTGCTTCTCTGCCTCTGCCTAATTCAAATGATCTTGTGTAGTATAGTAGTTGCCACCTCATATTTGGCACCTACTATGTGTGCCAGGCAGTTCACTAAGCCTTTACACTCATTCTCACATTTAATCCTCTCAACAGCCCAGCCTCATGAGGTAGGTGCTATTTTCCCATTTACGTATGAAGAAACTGAGGCTGGGAAAATAATTTGCCCTGTCACACAACTTGTTTATGATGGAGACCTGCAATTTGAACCTGGATCTGTCTAACTCCAAGCTCTGCCTTTTTAACCATTCTGCCATACAACCTTCTCATATTTCTTCCTGTGATCTGATGTTTTGAGGGACTTGGAGATTGGTTCAGCAAAGCTAAATCTCTCACCTCTTTAATTTCCAAGCTTCCAGCTGCATGGCAGAGCTTGTCATCAGATCTTGCCAAGCTCAGCTTGGCACACATTTAGTGCTTGTCTTAGTTATCTAGTGCTGCTATAACAGAAATACCATCAGTGGATGGCTTTAACAAATAAATTTATTTTCTCACAGTTTAGGAGACTTGCTATTGTTAGGTGTCTTCAAGTTGGTTCCGATTCATAGTGACCCTGTGTACCACAGAAGGAAACATCACCCATCCTCACAATCTTTGTTACGCTTGAGCCCATGGTTGTAGCCACTGTGTCAATCCATCTCATTGAGGGTCTTTCTCTTTTTCACTGACCCTGTACTTTACCAAGCATGGTGTCCTTCTCCAGAGGCTGATCTTTCCTGATAACTTGTCCAAAGATGTAAGACATAGTCTCACCATCCTTGCTTCTAAGGAGCACGCTGGTTGTACTTGTTCCAAGACAGATTTATTCATTCTTTTGGCAGTCCATGGTATATTCAATATTCTTTGCCAACACCACAATTCAAAGGTGTCAATTCTTCAGTCTTCCTTATTCGTTGTCCAGCTTTCTTATGCATATGAGAAAATTGCACGTACCATGGCTTGGGTCAGGAATATCTTAGTCTTCAAAGTGACATTCTTGCTTTTCAACACTTTAAAGAGGTCTTTTGCAGCAGATTTGCCCAATGCAATGCATCTGTTGATTTCTTGACTGCTGCTTCTATGGGTGTTGATGTGGATCCAAGTAAAATGAAATCCTTGACAACGTCAATCTCTTCTTTGTTTATCATGATGTTGCTTATTGGTCCAGTTTTGAGGATTTTTGTTTTCTTTATGTTGAGGTGTAATCCATATTGAAGATCCACTTTGATCTTATTGATGAAGTCCTCTTCATTTTTAGCAAGCAAGGTTGTGTCATCTGCGTAATGCAGGTTGTTAATGAGTCTTCTTCCAATCCTGATGCCCCGTTCTTTTTCATATAGTCCAGCTTCTCAGATTATTTGCTCAGCATACAGACTGAATAGGTATGGTGAAATTATGCAACCATGATGCATACCTTTCCTGACTTTAAACCATGCAGTATCCCCTTGTTGTTTTCGAATGACTGCCTCTTGATCCATGTACAGATTCCTCATGAGCACAATTAAGTGTTCTGGAATTCCCATTCTTCACAATGTTATTCATACACTAATACACTCTAATTAACATAACAAAAACAACCCATTCCCAAATGGGATTATAACCATAGACATTAAAAAAAAAAAAAAAACCCAAACCCATTGCTGATGAGTCGATTCCGACTCATAACCACCCTATAGGACAGAGTAGAACTGCCCCTTAGGGGTTCCAAGGAGTGGCTGCAGGATTCAAACCACTGACCTTTTGGTTAGCAGCCCAGCTCTTTACCACTGCACCACCACGGCTCCCCACAGGCATAGAGGTTAGGATTTACAACACATATTTTTGGGGGACACAATTCAATCCATAACAGTGCTCAGTAAATTAAGTCCTCCTTGAATTGGAATGCGTTTATGGCTGTTAAACATGAATGCCTGGTATCTCTTCTCAGACACATGTGTCTGTGGTCCATTCTCAGTAAGTCTCTTCAGAGATTCTTGTCTCTCCTCTTCCTCTTATTGCCCTTTAAGGACCTCCAGCCTGGGACAGGTAAGCATGGGCCATCCAAATGCATTTAATTGCTAAGATGTTTTCTGGCAGCCTCAGAAACCATGACCACAAGACTGACTGAGTGAAGCGGGGGAGGATCTCACAGTCTTGGCTGTTTTCATTATATCTGAGAAGAAAGGAGACTTTCATAATGAAAGGATTCCAGCCAGAATCCTGTTTGACACTCGCATCTCTTACAGAAAACGGGCATAGGATCACAGAGCATTAATGCTAAGAGGGCCTTTAGAAACCATCCAGTCCAAGCTCCTGAAGCCCAAAGATGGAGAGTGACTTATCCAAGGTTGCATAGCCTATTAACTTTATCCCAGTTCATTATTAAACCCCAGGAACAGATGCATTAGAATCTGAAGGTAGACAGGAATCCTAATCACCCCTCTCATGGACTTAGCAGTTTACTTTGCCCTCATTAGATTTTCTATGAAATGATTTTGTACCTATCAAAGGGAAGCCTTTTATTCAGATCTCTCAGAGACTTCCTATTGGGGTGTTCGCTGTTTAGCCACTTCAAAATGATGAAAGAGAAGCAGGCAAAAACATATGCTACACAACTCAGTCCAGTCAATGCTGGACTCTCAAGATAGTAGGTATCACCGAGATGGCTGAGAAACAGGACCTGATGTGGAGAAAAGAGTGGCAGTAGTGTTAGTGTTTATTTCTAGCTTCGGAGTACCTGGGAAGTCAGACTTTCTGTGGGCCAGTCACCCCTAATCATAGATGCCTTTGCCTGGGCCATCACCTGTCCATGAAGAACTGCTTCTCACCTTGGGAAATCCCTCTTCTTCATGAATTCAGGTACAAGAAAAGCAAATGGTGGAGAGAATAGGCTTTTTTCCAGATTGTAAAAAGTCTTGATCAGAAAGTCTATGAAAGTGAAATTTTCTGAAAAACCCAGTTTTTAAAAGCCAGAATTACTGCAAATTGGAGCTGGAAGGATGTATAAGGGAAAAAACTGAGAACCAAAGAGGGAACAATATATTTTTGGCTGCAAGTGATAAGAACCTAACTCCAATGAGTTATATTGGGGGTTTTATTCAAAAGATATGCTGAATAAAATAACATGTGTACTTCTGTTTCATGAGAAACTATTTGTTCTGTAAGCCTTCACCTGAAGTACAATAAAAAAATAAAAAGAAAAACAAAACAAACAAACAAAAAAAGATATGCTGAAGTGTCTAACAGAATCAAAGGAAAAGGTGACTGGCCAAGCCTTAAGAAGGCAGGATCCAGGAGAGTCACAGAACTCTTCCTCATCGTATGCCCATGTTTCTTTCTGCGTGATGACCTCATTTTCTCTTGCTACAGACCAGAATTCTACACATGGGTTGGAGATAAGCCACCACAGTTTTAGAGTGCACTTCCTCAAATATTTGCCACTCAAAAGGAAAGAGAATAGCTCTAGTTTTTTTAAAAAAACAAAACAACTTAGGGAAGGACTCTGGTTGGCTCACCTTGATCACATGCTCACTTTTCTGGCAGTCTTCATTAGGATCACTTGGTTTGGGTGAGGAAACAGTAGTACTATGAAAGAACAGGTTGCTATTTCCAGAAGAAATAGGGTGTGGGGAGAAGTACTAGATAAATCAAAACAATAGCTGACTATCTCAGGAAATGATTTACCAGAGGTTCTACAGTATGTTAGGGGCAGATTCAGGACTAGAAACAGAATCAATAAAAAATGATTATTAATAATAATGGAAGTCCCTGAATTATTTTCATGTGTGGTATTAAACTAAATTGCAGTATTGCTGAACTGTTTATTCATTCATTTATATTATTAAAAGATTACTGCAGTTGTGTGAAGCAGAACAAGTGTGTGAGTAGGAAAACTGGTTAGAAGCTCTGTGGAGCTCTCTAGGGAAGAAATAATGATGGCTTAGACCAGGGGCATGGCGGTGGAAATGAAGAAAAGTAGGTAGGTTTGAGATATATTTTAGAAGTAGAATCATAGGACTTGATATTCGTTTAGATGTGGGGAGTAAGAAAAGAGAAAAAAATGAAGGAATTAAGCATGACACCTAGGTTTCTACAAGTTTAGGGAAGACTCAAGAGTTTCAATTTGGACGTGTTAAGTTTGAGACACAGATATTTCTAGTAGTCATTTTGCATACACGTCATTACCAAAGATTCAGCATTTAAAGCCTTGGGACTGGATGAGGTCACTAAAGAAGAGCATATAGCTGGAGCAGAGGGCCCAACTGCTCTTTGAACCATGTTTTCGGCATATACAGAATCCTTTTGCTGGGCCTTAGGCCAGGAACTTCAGGTGGGAATCACAACCATTATCTACACTGAATCTCGGGAAACGAGAAGCCAGACTCATCCCTCAGGGATAGCAAAGAACTAACCAGGTGAATTGTTTAACAAGCATCAACATTTGTCCGTTCAAATGTGTCTGAATTCTTCCAGAGTAGATCCTTTGGACAACTAAACAAATTATAAGACTGCCCTCCTCAAAACCATTTTGACCCTTCTCTTTGGGTTTATTTTCAGACTCAGGTCCTAAGACCCAGAAAAATTTACCAGATTTAGCTTAGGTGACTGTTATGGATTGAATCGTGTCTCCCCAAAATGTATGTCAACTTGGCTAGGCCATGGTTCCCAGTATAGTGTGACTGTCCACCATTTTGTCATCTGATCTGATTTTCCTTTGTGTTGTAAATCCTACCTCTGTAATGTGAATGAGGCAGGATTAGAGGCAGTTAGGTTAATGAGTCAGGACTCAATCTACAAGATTAGGTTGTAGCTTGAGTTAATGTCTTCTGAGATATTAAAGAGAAAATCCAGCAGAAAGGAGAGGGATCTCATTACCACCAAGAAAGTAGTGCCAGGAGCAGCGTGTCTTTTGGACTTGGGATCCCTGCGCTGAGAAGCTCCTAGACCAGGGGAAGGTTGATGACAAAGACCTTTTTCCAGAGCCGACAGAGAAAGAAAGGCTTCCACTGGAGCTGGCACCCTGAATTCGGATTTCTGGCCTCTTAGACTGTAAGAGGATAAATTTGTCCTTGTTAAAGCCATCCACTTGAAGTATTTCTGTTATAGCAGCACTAGATAACAAAGACAGTGACTTAGGGTTGCTGCCTGCAGTAGATTGAAAAAAATGGCCACAATATCTTACAATTCCTCCTGTCAAAAGATGGCATCTACTTCTCACCCTTTGAAGTTGGGCTTTGTCATGTGACTTGCATTAGTCAGTGGGACATTAGCAAATGTGATTTAAGTAGGAACTTGCCCTCTCTTGCTGCTGGGAAAGCTTCTGCCACTATGTGAATGAGTTTAAACAGTCTTCTTGAGTCTAAGACCATTTGGAGAGAGACCTCAACTGCCCCAGTCTTCTCCATGGGGACCCCAGACATGTGAATTAATCCATCCTAGACCATTCCGCCTCAGCCAGAAGAACCACCCAGCCAACCCACAGAATCATGAGAAATAATGTTTGTTGTTTTAAGTCACTAAGTTTCAGAGTGATTTGTTATTTCCCTCAGAGGACAAAACTAAAGATGTTTCACAGGTACAGATGTTCTTTCTCCTATCCCTTCTCTTCCTGAGAAATTTGTATTTGATTGGTCATCAAGAGTTTGAACTAAAAGAAGAAAGCTTAACTGAGAAATGCAAAGCAATAGCCAGTGGGTAGTGGAGGTATTTGAGGACAGTGGAGTCTTCCCAGGGCTCCTGAAACAGCTTCACACAAATAAGTATGGTCTCCCTGTTATATGTTCACACAGCATCATGTACCTTTCCTTCAGAGTACTTTGTAAATTATATCTGGGTAATTGCTTGCCAATATCTAGACTAGGCTATAAGCTATAGACTATAGACTATAAGCTTCACAAATGCAAGAATTATGTCTAATCTGCCACCAATTGTATATTGGCACATACTAGATACTCCATAAATGAATTAATAATTTTGTGTTTTGTCTACCCCATACAAGGGAGCGAGGCCTTAAAAAACATTACTTAACAGTATTCATATCTCATGAGCCAGTCTCTTCCATGAACTCCCCGTCACAGGCTGCAGGTTCTCAGGTATGGGTTTGGGATAGGGCATAAGAAATCTATGAGATTCCCAGGTCACTGGTTACTAATTCCTTCCCCCTTCCCTCAAGATATTGGCAAACAAACTCTAACAAATGCTCCTCAAGGCACTTCAGGAAACTTGATATCCAAGCAAGGAACTTTGGGGCAAGAGCAGGTGATGTGATTGGGGAAGTCAAGTCTAGGGCATTTTCATATCACTCTGTGGCAGCTACAAGGCTGTAGTCACAAAGCAATTGAGAAAACAATGTCCCAATTGAGGTTATTTAGTTACCCCTGAGAATCCTGGGGAATCTGCCACTATTACCACTCCTATCTATCCTTCTTCTGAGAAACAATCAGAAAAGGAAGATTGAAAGAGCATGAGTCAAAGAGAGCTGAGTTCATATGATACTAGAGGGTGATGTGGACATATTAACTTTTCTGAGGCTCAGTTTCCTTGCCTGTCAAACTGGGATAATAATATTTCAGAGAGAGTATCTCTATTAGATTAGAAATACCTTGCAGCAGAAATCATTTGTTTTCATATATATTTATGCAGTGTTTAATAGTGCCAGGCCCATAGCAGACACTCAGAATAGGTGAATTTCTTCCTAGAGGTGATCCAAGGCCTACCTCTGGCTCCATCTCCATCACTAGTGTATTTTCAGAGTGACCTTAGGACATTTCCTCCCCCTCCCTGAGTCTCAACTTTCCGTTTTATTGAAGTATCCCCCCGTTCCCTGGGCCTGGACAAGATCTTCTCTAAGCTTCCTTCCAGATCTAATATTCAGCGAGTCTGCGACCATTCGGTACACTCTACCCCAATGCTGCTTCTACAAGTTAATAATGCTACAGACTGAGGAGACAGTAGTAAGTCACGAATCACTTTGTATTTACAGATACACATGCATTTAAAACAGATTCTGTAAATAGCTACAACAGGGTATTGCACTTTTGGCCTACTTTTGCCTCTTTCGAGGTCCACAGCTTTTTATTTCATTTGGATTGTTTAGCAAGATGAAAATTGGGACAAGTTGCCACTAATGCATATTACGCAGCTTGAACCTTGGTGGCTAATTGCGCTGTTACTGTGATTGATGAACATTGCGCTGCAATCAGCTGGAGGCTGCTGCCTTCCACCTGGTAGAAATGAGGTCACAGAACAGGGATGGAGAATTGGCACCTAACAAGCGGGTCTGTTTGCGTGTTGCCCAATGGAACAGTTTGCCACTACAGCATTTAACTCTTGATTCCATCTTTTGTGAAGATGTTTGCTCCCTTGAATTAGATTCTGAGTTTTAAAGAATTTGACAGTTTTTAAGTAAAAAATGAAATCTCTGCCTGGATATTCAGTAGGAGAGAAAAGATGACTGTATATAGGTACTAAAATATCTAGTGGTTGTGAAGAGCTCAGTCTGAAATCCCTGTACTAGGATAGATGGGTGTTAGGTTGTGTGATACACTGTCCAGGAAAAGAGTAGTTATTCCTAACGCTGTATGGGACTTTACAGTGTAAAAAAGCACATTCAGAACCGCTGCTCTGTGACAGGACCCCATTCTTCCATGGTCAGAGAACTTAATCAAGTCACTCCTCCCATATGCCCCACTGCTGGAGCATAGAGAAGTCTCAAAGCACTGCTTGGGAGTCAGATAAATATTGCCTAACAGAGGCAGATACAGGAATGTCAGAACTTGGCCATGAGACGCACTGGGCATTTTTTGCTCAGGCTCATGGGACCTCGTTACCCTAGATACTGACTCTCCTTTCCTGCAGTGTTAGACATCCTTCACGTCAGACTAATCTGAGTAGTTGAACAATTTGTTAACCAGTTAGAGACATAAGTCTTTTCTCTAATGGACTTGGAATCTGGTGGCCCTGGGATTGAATCCCAATATGTCTGTCTATTATTCATTAGCTGCGTGATCTTGGCCTTCTCTGGATCTCAGTTTATCTATAAGAAATGCAGTATATAATATGGTTAAGAGCACAGGCTGGGGAGCATAATATCTGGGTTTGAACCCCTGCTCTACCATTTACTCATTATGTGACCTTAGGCAAGCTAGAGAACCTCTTTATATCTTTGTTTCCTTATCTTTAAATGACGTTGATTATAGTGCTTCCCTGAAAAAGATGTTGGGAAGATAAATGAGTTAATACATGTTAAGCGCTTGGGACAAGGCCTAGCACATAGAAAACATGACATCAATGTTAGCCAAAATCACACTGGTCTGATAATCCCTATCTCTCAGGTTTGTTATGTAGATCAACTGAAATGAAGGTAAAAACAACTCAGAGTTATTAGTGCCGGAAGGGACCTTAAAGATCATCCAAACAAACCCCTTCATTTCATGTTGTTGTTGTTAGGTGCCATCGAGAAGATTCCAACTCCTAGCGACCCTATAGGATAGAACAGAACTGCCCCATCGGGTTTCCAAGGAACAGCTCGTGGATTTAAACTGTGACCTTTTGGTTAGCAGCCAAGCTCTTCATTTTGTAAGTGGGTAAATTGAGACTCAGAGAGGAGTATTCTAGAGTCATGCTTGATTTAATGGCAGAGTCCAGGTCTCCTGATTCCTAGTCCAAAGTTCTGTCCTCTGCGCTGCACACCAAGGAGAGTAACATCTTGACAGGGCTGACTCTGGCTGGGCCATTAATTTAGTTGTTGGACCTGTTGCTAGCGTGCACTTTCCTAGGACAATGAGCTGCGTTTGAAATGAAGAGAAAAATTGGGAGAAGACCCCTCACCAACTTTTGAGGTGGCATATTCATGCAGGAGGATCCCAGGGAGCCAGGCCAGGGCTGGGATGAAAGATTTTCAGGGAACCGTATCCAGTTTCATGCCATTATTTCGGCTAAAAACCAAACGTGTCTGTGTCCAAGCAAGCTGGAATTATGAGTTAATCCATTCAGTTTGTTTCTAGTTTTAGAGTTTTTTTGTTGTTTGTTTTTCTTTCTTTCGTTTTTCTCTGAAGTGTTTAATTAAGGGGCTTTAGTTAAGCATTAGGCTGCTGACCAAAAGGTCGGCAATTCGAATCCACCAGCCACTCCTTGGAAATCCTATGGGGCAGTTCTACTCTGTCCTATAGGATTGCTATGAGTTGGAATCGACTTGATGGCAATGGGTTTTTTTGGGGTTTTTAACCAGAAGTGGTTTCACATCTAGTTCTTTGGTAGAAACTAAGGTTTCACTCCCAGGAGAAGGGAATTGGGATTAGGAGCTCTGAAACAAACAAAAAAACCCATTGCTGTCAAGTTGATTCCAACTCATAGCGACCCTATAGGACAGTGTAGAACTGCACCGTAGGGCTTCCAAGGAGCACCTGGTACATTCGAACCGCCAACATTTTGGTTAGCAGCCGTAGCTCTTAACCACTATGCCAACAGGGTTTCCTAGGACCTCTGAGTTCCCCATTTTTTCAGGGTCATGCCCTGTTAAGTTTATCCTACTTTGAATCACATTTCTCAGTTGGACCACTAGGAGTGACTAAAAAATGGGTTGGAGGAAAGGGACAGGATAGAAAGAAGACTGTGGCAAATGGCAGATGGAATTAGGGCTATCTGACCTAGAGAAAGGGCAGGCTCCTGTTTTCAAATCCTTTAAGCACGTCACAGGGCAAAGGGAGAAGAGGCTATGGCATCTCAGACAGAAGAACTGGTAAAAATGGGTGGGAAAAGGGAGAAGAGTTTCCAGGAGTCAGATTTCAGCTTAAAACAAGGAAAACGCTCTGATTATGAGAGCTGCCCAAAATGGTGTGGGCAATGAGTTCCCCTACCTTCCTGAAAGTGTGCTTTGGAAGACAGAGATTTAGTTGAAAGGTCTGACAGCCACTAATCAGATATGAAGATGGAATTGAGTAGTCAGATAAGGTAAATTTGGAGATCCCACCAACTCTAAAATTTTCAGATTCTGGGAGGCTAAGAAACAATGAGCAATTTCTTGGAGCTCCCATAGCTTAAGGGCCAGCTGGAAAGGGGCAAAATCAGAAATTCATGACTTGTTTCTTTATCTTGCCTGTGTTTCTCTTTTTCTCTTTTCTCCTTGTCTCTTTTTAATTCACCTGTTCTTTCATATAGCAGGAACTTTTGACATTTTGCAGGGGATAATCTTTTTCCTTCAAGTGTGTATCTGACTCAACCTTTGCTCCTTCAGCATCATTAGACACTCTGGGCTCTCTGGAGATTAGCTCTAGCCTGTCAGCACAGCAACTACCCAAGCCCTGTGGGCATCCCTGGCAACACACATAAGGCGTTGAGAGCCAAAGCTTAACTTGTGGTGAAAGGCAGCCCCACAGGGAGCCTGACATGAAACAAGCACTTTGCATTTGGGGAGGCTTTCTTTAATATGATTAACTGTGTGGGTGCGCCTCACTTTACACAGTTGGCCAATCCCTGAAAAGTATGTACGTGTGTTAAATTTTGGTAAATGAAGGAAATCTTAATTTACAAGCAGAAAAGAGACTGGCTTTTCAACAAGCCCCAGTGGTGAATCCCCTTCGTAAAATGAAGTCTTCTCTTGTAAAGTGAATCTCCACCCTTGTTGTGACCTGTGCTGTTCATTTAGTGCTGAGTGTCTGTAAAGAGGGGCCCATCTGCAGAGCACCCCAGGGGCATGCTTCCTCCTCCAATGCAGGCAAAGAACAGCACCTGCTCTGCTTGCTGGGGGCTGGGAGTGGACAGAGTGTAACGGGGGAGAAGCAGAGTAGCTGTGGGGCCACAATGAGGGGGTCAGGAGAGTGGGCTTCGCCTAGCACGAGCAGTTCTGCTGCAGCAGTGGCGGGGTGTCCGAGAGACGTGTGTTCTTGGAGGTTCCCAGCACGGAGGGGTCTGTGTCCAGCGAATCAGACATCTTGTCGCAAATGGCATCCACCAGGCGCTCAAAGGCCTGCCTCACGCTGATGTTCTCCTTGGCGCTGGCTTCAAAGAAGTCAAACCCTGGGGAGAGAAGAGATATAGGTAAGGATTTTTCCCTTCTCCTGAGCTGGAACGCCTTCATGCCCCCGTCCCCAGGACTCTGGATTAATACCGTCTATGCTACAGCATTGCTATGAGTCGGAATTGACTCGAAGACAACAGGTTTGGTTTTTTGGTTTATGCTCTTGAAGGAGTTCCTGGGTGGTGTAAATGGCTAACCATTTGGCTCTTGACTGAAAGGTTGGAGGTTTGAGTCCACCCAGAGGCACTTCGGAAGAAAGGCCTGGTGATCTACTTCCAAAAAATGGGCCATTGAAAACTCCATTGAGCACATTTCTACTCTAACACATGTGGGGTCACCACGAGTTGGAATTGACTCCACAGCAGCTGGTTTGGTTGTGGTTTTGGTGCTCAGGAATGAATCAAGGAGGCCTAATTCCATGGACAGAGGATTTCACTTCAAGGAGATGGTACTGGGCAGGGGTTACTAGCACTGGTTTTAGAGTTAGACAGATCTTGGCTCTACCAGTGACCAGCTGTGTAATTCTGGGCAAGTTAGGGATACAGGGTTACTTTCTCTCTCTAAGAGTCAGTTCCCTGGTTTGTAAATAGGTATATTTCCTGTCTCATAGAGTTATTTCAAGGATTAAACAAGACGATGTGTATAAAGTATATGGCCCTGTGCATGGCAGAGACAGGGGTCATTTTGTGTTTGCTGAAAGACTGAATATGTAAATAGGTGTGCACAGAACTTCACAGTTCTCAAAGCATTTATCACATCCATTATCTCATTTGATCCTCATGTCACCCCTAGGGGAGGGGATATCTGGCAGGACCCTCTCCGTTTCACTAACGCAGACACTGTGGCTTAGACAAGTAAGCTGGCTTGCCCAAGATAAGCAGAGGCCCTGGTATGAGACGCCCAGGATCTGGTCTTTTAGACAACCAGGGCTTTTCCTCCACTTTCCCCAGCGATTCACTCACCCCAGCCTGGCCAGCTCTAGTCTGGGCTCTGGGAGGTGCCCCAAGACGCACACTTAATAAGTAGAGCTTCATTTGCTCTTCCCACCCATAGACACACTGGCTTATCTCCACTCGGTAGGGTTCTTCCTCCCTGAATTCCACTGAAATTGGCCTATATATTTCCCTCCCCCCGACCCCCCACAAACCCAGCAAAAGGCCTAGAGAAAATCGCACTTGAGGTATGAGATTTGCTTGTCTATGTTGCATCTTGAGATCCTTAATGACAGTTTCTATGACAATGAACAGAAATTGGAGACACAAGCAAAGGGCCTCCTGATTCAGAGTGGTTGCTTCCCACCTGAGGATTCTTAGCCAGGTGGTGGCAGCCCCTACAAGTACAAGCTGCCCTCTCCATCACCCCCTGCCCAGCCTACTCCCTCCTCTGTAGTCCTTTCACCTTCCTCTTTCTCTTCCTCCCAAGCCTTTATTTCTCCTCAAAACGCCCTTCTCTTTTGTTCATTTGGCTCCTTCTTTTTCCTTTATGTTCCCCTCACACTTTCTCCTTGGGATCCCTAATATTTATTAAGCACCTACTATATGCCAAGCAACGGAGCCCTGGTGGTACGGTGGTTAAGCATTCGGTTGCTAACCAAAAGGTCGGCAGCTGGAATCCACCAGCCACTCCTTGGAAACCCTATGGGGCAGTTCTATCTGTCCTATAGGGTTGCTATGAGTCAGAGCTGACTTGACAGCAACAGGTTTGTTTTTTTTTTTTGGTATATGCCAGACATTATGCTTGGAGATTTACAAATATCATCTTACTCAACCCACACACCAGCCTGTTGGGTAAATATTATTATCTCCAATTTATAAATGAGGAAATGAAGGCTCTGAGAGATTAAGTACCTCACACAAGGTCACACGGGAACTGGGTTCACACTCAGATTTGGCTGACTTCAAAGTCCACACACAGTCCTGCCTCCCAGTTCTTCCTCTTTCTCCCTTTCACTTCACATTTTTTCCTGGTCATATCTTTTTCTTCCTTTATAAGTCTCTTTGATCTCCTTTGCTTTTATATGACTACCACAGTGTCTGAGTCTGGGCAAATCACTTTGCCTTTCTGAATCACTTAACCTCTCTGAGTCTCAGACTCTTCATTTGTCAAATAGGAATAATAACAGTGTCTTCCCACTGAGAGCGGTTGGGAGGACTAAGTGAGATGGATAAATTGCTGTACAGAAGTTGTCTGTTAGAATGACAGTTTCTTTCTGCTCTTCTTTCATCTTGCTCCTCCTACCTCCTCTTCATCTTCTTCTCCCTCTTTTAGCATCTTCTCCCACAAAGGAAGGGTTCTCTTTTCTCCTCCCTCCTGCCTTCCCTATTATCCCATTGTCCACAGAGAAGGCTGAAGTCCCAATATAAAAACGAGGCTTCTCTTCCCCCAGCCCTCCCAGCTTGAAGGCACTCCCAGCTCCTGTCAGCCCGTCTCCAGTTGACAGCCCCTCCTGTGGCCCATTTCTGGCCTGAGAAAGGCAAGCTGCAGAAGTGTCCACTAATTGCAGACATGCGATGAAGGAGGTGGCGGCTGCTGGCTCATTATCTTCAGACCATAGGAACCCAGAGACCCCCCAGCATGTAGCTTTTTTCCTTAATGAATATTGTAAAGATTGACTGTCCAGCCTACGACTGGTTTATCTCAAGTGTGGAGTGGGGTGGGGGACGGATGGGCCTATTGCTTGGCTAGGAAAAAAGTAAACAAGTAAAAAAGCGTAAACCATCTGTTTGGGTGAAGATGAAGATACAGGTCAAGGTCAGAGGCACAAACCCTTCTGAGGAATTGGCATTGAGGGAAGGACATGTCACTCCGTACAGATGGGGCAGTGGAAAGAGGCCTGGGAGTCACACAGTCTGGATTTGAATATAGTCTGTCCACTACTAGCTGTGAGACCTTGGGCAAGTTGTCTAATCTCTCTCAGCCTCCATTTCTTCATCTCTAGAATGGAGTGAATATGGCTTACCTCATAGGGTGATAAGGATTAAATGTGCAAAAGTATGTGACGTGATTGGCATGTGGAATACCTAGTAGTTCCCTTTCCCTTATGTTCTTAGCCCACCCTTGGTCCCAGCTTCCTAGGCCCTCTATAGTCTCCTAGGGCTTTTGGGGAATACTCTATTTTTCTTCATCATTCAGAGTCAATCAATAAACCAGGTCTTTACTGAACACTGATTTTGGGGCCAGGTCTTCTGCTGGGTGCCAGGGACACAGGGAGCCCAAATCAAGTTGTGGAGCATAAGAGTGTCAATCCTTCACAGCTACACAGCTGGTAACAGTTCACAAGGACAATTTTAAAACAACCTTGAGAGGGGTGGAGCAAGACAAGTGTTATCACTTGCATTTTACAAATGAGGAAAGTGAATCTCAGAGATGGGGCATAAGCCAGACTCTATCCTTTATGCCTCCTTGTCTTGCTCTCAGCTGTAACAGTGACATAACAAACTATAATATTTTAATCCAGGTAGAGCAAACCAGAGGAAGTTTCCTGAAGGGAGTGAGGATGTGGGCGTTTAAGGCTAGGACTGAGCAAAACTCCTTTTCACCTAAATAACTTCTCCTCCTTCAGGACTCACTTTAGACATGGCCTCTTGATTCTGTGCTTCCCTCTGCCATAGCATGTGTTACCCTGCATGGAAGAAGTCCATTTGACAGGGAGCTCTGTCAGCAGGGACATTCATCTGAGCCTCAGCACCAGCCAGAAGAGTACATGCTTGGTGAGTGCTGGTTGAATGTATGGATGAATTAGGAGGGAGGTGGGAGTGAGCATGAAGTGTGGTTGAGGGGATGGGGACAGTAGGGCCATGAAAACTCAGCTCAACAAGCACAGCCAGTGCTGTGCTAGGCACTGAGGTGAATTCTACCCTTGAAGTTCCTGCTGTTGAGGAGCTCCTAGTCTAGTGTGGGAGAAAGACACGTAAACAGACATTGTAGTGTCACAATATTACAGTGATAAGTGCTCGAAAGTGGGAAGCCAGGGGATTGTCATAGAACAGAAGAGGCACCAACCCAGTCTGGGAGCTAGGGAGACTGCTTGGAGAAGCAGATACCTAAGCAGATGTCAGCTAGACAAAGATGTGATTGTGAGTGTGTGTGTGAGCACAAGCATGTATAGCACACCAGGCAGGGGAAATAGCATGAGCAAAGATAAGGGGGCAAAACACAGCCCCCTTGGTATATGCTAGAAGGACCACAATAGTTTAAAACTGTTAGAGTGAAAGGCTCAAAATGGTGAGAGATGATGCAGTAGATGACCAAACATGGAGAGCTCGTAAGTTGTGCGAAGGAAATATCTTCACAGTCATCTCAAAAGTGCCTACAGTATGAGACCTCAGATTCAAATAACCACCTCATAGGTCTAACCAGCTCATGAGTCTCTGTTGCTAGCAATTACTGTCAGACTCCTGGAAGGCTCTTCATCAGTAGGCCCAGACAGTAACCTTTTCCTCAGGTTTGTTAATAAGAAATCTCAGGAGTTGAGAATCTAGTGAGGTTGGGAAGATGACAACCAATTAAGCAGTCTAGCCCCAGTCCCTCCCTCCCTCTAATTGGCCTCACAACAATGGAATTTCTGCTGACTTTAATGGGGTCCGATTCTTAAATGAATCTGAGATGCCCCCAAAATGATTGTGTTTACCTATCCTGTCTGAAGGCAGCTGTCACATACCCACAGTCTGCATCCACAGTGACTGCTTCTGAATTTGACTTCAGAACTCTATTAAGAAACTTGCAGCCAGCTAAACTTGCCTCTCCTTATCACGACTGCTCCAGAACATTTCTCTTCCATCTTAGTGTTCAAACCCCTTCTCCGTCCTCCTCTGACATCTCTTCATCTTGGTCATTTATCAACCTTCAACTCACACCTCTCTGATCACTGATGATTTTGGCCAGGGACTTGCTGTTTTCCTCTCCACCCCGGGCTTGCTCTCATTCTCGGGAACTTTGGGTTTCATGTGGACAATCTATCTGATTGTCCTGGCCTCTTAATTTCTTGACCATTTCATCTCCAGTGACCTTCTCTTCTACTTTACCTCAGTTATGCCCCTGTCCTTATAACTTGAGTTGTTTTGACTTGGATTTGTGTCACTTCAAACTGAAAGAGGTCTGATTAATGCAATATCCAGGTTCCTTGGATTAACACCAGAGACCCTGCATGGCCTGGCCCCTGTCTACTCCTCAAGCCTCATCTTCCTGGCTCATACTATACTCCAGAAGCATCAATGTGTTATCACTTTGTGGCTTTGCTCATGTTTTTCACTCTCTAACACCTACGCCTAATCATCGTCAATACTCACCTCTGGAATCACTGACTCCAGAATACTTGCCCTGATCTTTCTCTTCCCCACTCCATCCCCAGTACTCAGAACATCTCTTACTCCCATGATA
Source organism: Trichechus manatus latirostris (assembly GCF_000243295.1). Lineage (NCBI taxonomy): Eukaryota > Metazoa > Chordata > Mammalia > Sirenia > Trichechidae > Trichechus > Trichechus manatus. The sequence goes on along the minus strand of NW_004443951.1, from coordinate 3,782,508 downwards.
CCTTGCACCACTGTTTCAGTCAGATTATAACCAGGAAAGTGGAAACTATTCTTAATATTTAAATCAGAGAGAATTGTTTATACAGGTGACGAAAGAACTGAGAAGTCAAATATTGAGGAAACCCAGAGATTAGCAACAGCAGAAAATCTATTAATGGAGAAACAAGAAGTTGAAATCATGGGAGCAGGAGTCACAAAAGAGAAGCATCCAAGGTGGAGTGGGATTTCTCCCTTTGCCCCACTTCCAATTACTTGCCAATGCCTCCACTTGGCTGAACCCAGCTAGAAGTCACTGTCACAGGAGCCTGGGAAACACAGTCTGCAAAGGTCAATGCTCCAGAGGGTGTTGCGGGAGAGAGACAGAGCAGAAAGGGTGAAGAATTATAACAAACAGGCTAGGGACTGGCACAGTCATCTACCCAAAGAATGTTGAAACTATCTCTTTACTATTTTGTTTCCCTGGTCAATGAGCTCCTTGAGGGAGGGAACCCATTCACCTCTGTGTCCCCAGTGTCTACCATGTGTTCAATAACTGTGATAGATTATTCACTGCTCTCCCTATAAGAGGATTTTACATTCTCACCCACTACCAAGTGACATGCAATGCCTCCCTGTGGGAGGAGTGTATCTTCCCGTTCCATCAGTATCAGGTTTGATCACGTGACTCGCTTTGGCCAATGCCTGTGGGCAGGAGTGATACATGCCAAGTCTCAACAGAGGCTTTAAAAGTTTTCATGTGGTTTAGCCATCTCAGATTTGATCCCAGAGTAAGAAGACAGAGGCATAGCTGACTTGCAATGTGAGAAATAAACCCTTATTATGTAAGACCCTGACTCGGCTTGTGTGTTACCACAACATAATCTAAAGAAATCTGACTAACATTATGGCTGAGGGTTGAAATTTTTAGAGAAGTTATGGCAGAATTTTGGGAAAACATCACTGGATGATGCAATGGGGGCATTAGGATTTTTTCATCTAAAGGTTAAGTTTGAGTACTGGACCTGACACCTACTACTTATATGGCTTTGAGAAAAGTTATATAATCTTAAAGTGAAAAAATAAAGACACAAAAGTGTGGCAGAGCTCGTTGTGTTCAAGAAAACACAGGTGGTCTGGACTCAGCTTCTTCATCTGTAAAACGGAGCTAATGATAATGCCCACCTTCCTAGGAGTGAGGTGAAAGGGTCATGAGAGAATTGTTGTAAACGATAAGTCATTGCACCAATGTTAGTTATGATCAGTGCCGACTAGGTCTTTGTTTCTTGCAATCGGGCTCAGTGATGCAAGGTTTCTATAGTTCATTCCAATCCGGAAAAACATTTATTGAGCACCTACAGTAAGCAAGGCAGCATACAAGGGTCTGTGGGGTGTGAGTGATGAGTGGAGAATTTTGTGAATTGAAATCATAGAATCAAAGTGGGATAGAGCGGAATAGACCTTCCACTTCAACTAATCCAACCCCCCTGTGTTGAAGATGGGCTACCTGAAACCCAGAGACAGGAAATAAGATGCTCGAGGTCACACAGAAAACTAGTGGCAGAAGCAGGACAAATCCTTCATCTCTTAACTACTAGTGCTTTTCCCCAAAACTATGCTGGGATAAGTGTATGTGTGTTTCAAGACTACATTTTAAATGGGTCTCTCATTCTCTTGTGGGCAGAAGTATAGTTCCCTTTTATTAGCCTCCCTGGGCTCTGGTCTCTAAGCCAGTCCCATCCCAATCAAATCCAAAGAGGGGACAAGAAGACCTTTCTGAGGGACAGATGGAGGCAGAGCCCTAAAATATCATGCTTTGTGGAATAGGAGTTCCTCAAACTCCTCTGCCCTCTTAAAAATTCACCTTCCTATGCGTTCCTATGGCTTCATCCAGGTCCCAGGAACTTTGAGGATGTAGAAGTCCTGGTGCCCTGCTGCTACTCACAGCTTTAATGAATGCTAGTTGCTGTCCACATCAATAGCTTGGCTGGGTGAGCTTTTCTCAGCTGAATGAAAAGGGAGTCCTCAGGAGGAATCCCATAAAGCTGAGCATGGCAGTGCTATTGCTGGCCGGTACACTGCTGACACATACACTTAATGCCTCAGACAGCACTGGGGTGGGGTAGGGAAGGCTGAGCATCCTCTCTCACTATTCCCATATCTGATCTCTCCCTACAAAGTTCTTAACATGGTCTACAAGATCCTGCATGATCCAGGCCCTGCCTGCCTCTTCACCCTCATCTTACACTACTCTCCCCTTGATAATTTAGTCCTTGCAACATGCCTTCTTTCGTCTCATTGGTGTGCCAAGCTCTACCCACATTAGGACTGTTATGGATTAAATTGTGTCCCCCAAAAATGTATGTCAGTTTGGCTAGGCCATGATTCCCAGTATTATGTGGTTGTCCACCATTTTGTGTGATTATCCTATTGTTGTAAATCCTACCTCTATGATGTTAATGAGGCAGGATTAGAGGCAGTTATGTTAACGAGGCAAGAGTAAATCTACAGGATTAGGTTGTATCTTGAGTCAATCACTTTTGAGATATAAAAGAGAGAAGCGAGTAGAGAGACAGGGGGACCTCATGCTACCAAGAATGAAGAAACAGGAGGGGAGTGCATCCTTTGGACACAGGGTCCCTGTACTGAGAAGCTCCTAGACCAGGGGAAGGTTGATGACAAGGACGTCCCCCCAGAGCCAACAGAGACAGAAAGCCTTCCCCTGGAGCTAGCACCCTGAATTCAGACTTCTAGCCTCCTAAACTGTGAGAAAATAAACTTCTGTTTGTTAAAGCCATCCACTTGTGGTATTTCTGTTATAGCAGCACTAGATAACTAAGACAAGGACTATTCTGAGACGGAACACTCCCCTTCCCTGACTCCCTCTCTGCCTGGCTAACTTTTTTTCATCCTTGTGTTCTTAGATTAAAAGTTACTTTCTCTAAAGATTTTCCAATCTAAAATTAGGTCTCCCTTTTTCACTTTCTTCATAGCATTTATGTACTTTTATCTGTCCATCATTCCTTCCTTTAGGGGACAAGCATTTTAAATAGTTGTGGTGGGACTATCAGTTATAATACTTGTCTCCTCCAGCCACTGGTTTGGGCATGTGACTCATGCGTGGCCAGTCATAGTCTTCCCTGTGATTGATATACAGTTGTTGGGAGAGAAATGGCCTCTTTCTGCACAAGTTGGGAAGATACGAATCTGGAGCTGCCATCATCCATGTTACAAAATCTAGATACAGAAGGAAGCTGAGGTGATAAGCAAAGCTGAGACATAGAGAGTGAGATTGGGTCCTGGGTTTAGTGGACTTCTCAGTTACATGAGCTAATAAACTTTTTTTTTTTTTTTTAATTAAAACTAGTTTGATTTTGTTTTCTACCCCTTGCAATAACAAGAGTCCTAGCTCAAGCAGAACTTCTCACAATTTTTAAAAGCTTTATTGAGATATAATTCATATAGCATACAACTCACTCATTTATACAATTTATAATTATATAGTTATTTGTATAATTATTTGTTTAATGTCTCTCTCCCCATTAGTTCCATGACAGTAAGGATCACAGGTGTTTTCCTCACCATTATATCCTAGGTGCCACGATAGAACCTGGCTCAGAGTATGTGCTTAACAAATATTTTTCAATGGACAAGTGAAGAAATGTATCAAGAAATTATGTAGGATAGAAATGGGTTACATTGACCTGCCTGTCATGGATTGAATTACATCCCCCCACAAATGTACGTATCAATTTGGCTGGGCCATGATTCCCGGTATTGTGGGATTTTCCTGTATGTTGTAAATCCTGCCTCTATAATGTTAATGAAGGAGGATGGGCGGCAGTTGTGTTAGTGAAGCTGGACTCAATCTACAAGATCTGATTGCATCCTGAAGCAATCTCTTGAGATATAAAAGAGAGAAGCCAGCAGAGAGATAGGGGACCTCATACCACAAGAAAGCAGTGCCAAGAGCAGAGCGCATTCTTTGGACTTGGGGTCCCTGCATGGAGAACCTCCTAGTCCAGGGGAACACTGATGAGAAGAAGGCCGACAGAGAGAGAAAGCCTTCCCCTGGAGCTGACGCCCTGAATTTGGATTTTTAGCCTACTTTACCATGAGGAAATAAATTTCTCTTTGTTAATGCCATCCACTTGTGGTATTTCTGTTATAGCAGCACTAGATGACTAAGACACTGCCCAATCTGACCAATTCATTAAGGCCCTCTTCAAGTGCTTCCCTAAACCTTAAGAATTAACCTCACTTTCATCTGTGCTCTTACAGAAATTTAATGGCATCTATACCGACTCCATAGGTCCCTGGTGGCACAAATGGTTTACACTCGACTACTAAGCAAAAGGTCGATGGTTCAAACCCACAAGCTGCTCCGTAGGAGAAAAGACCTGGTGAACTGCTCCCATAAATATTCAGCCCAAGAAATGTCATGGGGGCAGTTCTACTCTGTCATATAGGGTTGCTATGAGTCAGAATTGACTCAGTGGTACCTAACAACAACAACAACAACATGAACCGAAAGATTGGTGGTTTGAACTTACCCAGAGACACCATGATAGAAAGGCCTAGTGATCCTGCTTCCATAAAGATTACTGCCAAAAAACCCCTATAGAGTTCAGTTATTCTTTGTAACACATGGAGTCACCATGAGTCAGAATACTGACTCCCCCACTTCCTAGCTGTGCAACCTTCAGCAAGTTATTTAACCTCTCTGAACCTAATTGCTCAGAGTATAGGACATGCCCTTTAGTATCTACCTTGAAGGGTTATAGGGAAGATTAAATGAGAGAATTAATGCAAAGCATTTCACACAATGCCTGGCTCAATATGTGTCAGCTATCATTACCACAGTTGTGTAGTAAAGTTTAGCGATTAGGAGTATAGATTCTGGAGCCAGACTATCTGGTTTCAAATTCTGACTCTACCTCTTCATAGTTGGTAACCTTGAGCAAGTTAACTCAACTTTTCTGTGCTACAGTTTTCTCATCTGTAAAAACAAAACAAAACCTGGAGATAAGAAAGGTACATATCTCAGAGGGTTGCTATGTGGATTACATTAAATGAATAATACTTTAAAACACTTAGAATAGTGCCTGGCACATGGTAAGCATCTAATAAATGTTTAACCAACATTTTTAACTTAGTCATGTTTAATTATAAGGGCTTGGTAAGCTGGTTATATTTTTTCCTAATATAAAACTAACTCACCTTTTAAAAACTTAATCTTGTTTAATTATAAGGGCTTGGCATGGTGGTTAGGAGGAGACCTGGTGGTGCAGTGGTTAAGTGCTCAGCTGCTAACTGAAAGGTCAGCAGTTCAAACCCACCAGCCTCTCCATGGGAGAAAGATATGGCAGGGC
>NW_004443951.1:3761896-3776818 GCF_000243295.1 Trichechus manatus latirostris | reverse complement strand
AAAACGGGACTAATGAGGCATAGCAGTCCAGAGACAAGGACTAGAAGGCAGAAGGGGACAGGAAAGCTGGTGATAGGGAACCCAAGGTTGAGGAAGGACAGTGTTGACATGTAGTGGGGTTGTTAACCATTGTCATAGGGCAACATGTGTACTAACTGTTTAATGAGAAACTATTTTGTTCCGTAAACCTTCGCCTAAAGTGAAAACAGCAACACAACTTTAAGAACGTAATCGATGTCACTGAACTGTGCGTGTAGAAATTTTTGAAATGGTATATCTTTGGCTATGTATATTTTCACCAAAAAAAAAAAAGGTCAAGAAGGGAAAGAGTTGACATGTCGTGGGGTTGTTAAACAATGTCATAGGGCAACATGTGTACTAACTGTTTAATGAGGAACTATTTTGTTCTGTAAACCTTCGCCTAAAGTACAATATTAAAAAAAGAAGAATAAATAAATAAAATGCAAAAAAAAAAAGATTACAGCCTTGGAAACCCTGTGGAGCAGTTCTACTCTTGCCCTATAGGATCTCTATGAGTCGGAATTGACTCAACAGCAATGGATTTTGGCATGCTGGTTATATATTTTTTTAAATACGTAATTATTTTTAAAGATGCTACTATGCTACCTAAAATCATCTTGCACCCTTCTAGTAGTACAAGTCCCCATCTTTGGGACTTGTAGTGGGAAACACTACCCAGTGATTTATGGTTCCCTGAACACACTGTGCTGTTGCATGTCTTTGCCAGTGTTTGCCCCCTCTGCCTGGAATGTCCTTGCCTCTCTGCATCACTCATTTGCTCCTACTTGTCTTCAAGCCTCAGCCTGGGCATCATCACCTCTGACTCCACTGAACTAGGTGCTTCTTCTGTGCTCCCACAAGCCCAGCACATCACTCATCACTCAGGATATCACTGCTCATGTCTGCTGCCTCACTGGATCAAGCTTATTCTGACCAGGGACTATATCCTATTCCACAGCATTGTATCTGGCATAAAGTAGGTGCTCAGGAAGTCATAACAGAGCCAAAATAAAATGAAGCAGCCCAATAGTTGGCATAATAAAAATGTAATCAAAACGTATTTTTTAAGTGCCTTCTCAGTGCCAGGCCATATGCTATGGCACTGTGGATACAAAGATAAATAAGACTCACCTCCTGTCCTCAAGGAGCTTTAGGGAGACAGACAAGTAAACGAGCGCACCCACATGTGATGGATGCCGTGACTGATGCATGTATGAGGTATGTTAAGTGGGGGCACAAAGAAAAGAGCTCTGGGGGTTGGAAAAGTCTTCATAGAAGGCTGAAGCTTGAGCTGTTTTGAAAGCTGAGTGATGGTTCACCGGCTGCATGAGGGTAAGAGATGGGGAGTAGGAGAGAGCATTCCAGAGAAATGGGGCATAGTCAATGCTGAGAGGTCTCCCTGGGGGTGGTGGGTCAAGGGTATAAACAGACACCCTAAGGTACCACAAGTGTGGGCTTCACCACAAGTTTACTGTTCTGTGGTCCATGGCGATGGGTAGAAGCACTTTCTAGACCCTGAGAACCTCAAAGATGGCAAGAATAGTAAGACCCAAGATGAACCTTCCTAAGTATTAAGCACTTACAGTTTGCTAATTTCTATTCCAGGCCACCCACCCTAAGGAATTAGGGTGAGTGAGAGAAGTGTCAGACATGCCCCACCCATGTACTCAGAATACACATAATACAAATATACGCAACACAATTCACATTCATACTTTATATAATTTGCTCAACTAAACAAAAAACAAACCCGTTGTCATCGAGTCAATTCCAACTCATAGCAACCCTATAACCCCAAATATTTGTATTTCTTACTTAGGGAGATTGACTAAAAGCTATGCAGTCTATCCGTTCTTCCAGAGGAATAGATTTTGAACTTTCTATAGCCATAAGGGCATTCTTGCCTTCCATAGGGAAGACCTAGGTTCGATATCTGGCCAATGCATCTCATGCACAGCCACCACCTATCTGCCAGTGGAGGCTTGAGTGTTGCTATGATGTTGAACAGGTTTCAGGGGAACTTCCAGACTAATGTGGACTAAGAAGAAAGGCCAAAAATCGTCTAACGAAAACCCTCTAGATCACAATTGTCCTATCCTCAACGGTTCATGGGAATAGCACAGGCCCAGGCAGTGTTTGTTCCATGATGCATGGCTCCCCCATGAATCGGGGACCGACTTGATGGCAGCTAAAATGAAAACAAGATAGCCATGGAACTCAGTCTCGAAGGTAATCTTACATTGAACTTCAATATATAAAACAAATAAAATCAAAGCTGCTTTTTAAAGCAGGGGTTGGTAGGGCCCCACAGTGGAGCACTGACATACATCGGAGGCACCTGGGCTTCAGCTGAGCACAGTGATCAAGATGCTTTAACCTTGGAAAAATCAGAGCATCACTGAGCTTTTTCAGTTGTTTGAATCACGTTGTTTCATCCCCTCATAAAATTGTTTTTGTTGTAAATTGTGATTTGGTGAGGCAGCATCATTTTACATTAAGAGATATTGTAAGAAACAGGCTAAAATGTTCAGTGTTGTAGTTGTAAAGGTGTTTGATATTAGGGACATTCAGCATACAGCATCTGCTCTACCTTTGCCAATGAAGAACAGTGCTTCTCTGGACTAATGGGTTTCTTTTTATCTTAAGGACACTCTGGATCATGTAACTGATTATGTTTCCCTCCTTGCAATGGTTGGTATGGAAGATTGTTATGGAGTTAATTGTTCTCCCCAAAAATATGTGTTGTAAACCCTAACCCCTATTCCTGTGGCTGTGATCCCATTTGGGAAAGTGGTTTTCTTCGTTATGTTAATCAGATCGTATCAGTGTAGGGTGTATCTTAAACCAATCACTTTTGAGATATAAAAGAGCAGATTAAGCACAGAAGAAAGCAGACACAAGGAGAAGGCTGACACTGTCCGAAGACATGGAGGCAGACCTGTCTACAAGCCCAGGAACTCCAAGGATGGCAGGCTAAAGAAGCTGAGACAAGGATTTTTTTTATCCCAGAGCAGACAGAGAGAGCCTTCCCCTAGAGCCAGTGCCCTGAATTTGGACTTCTAGCCTCTTAAACTGTGAGAAAATAAATTTCTGTTTATTAAAGCCACCCACTCGTGGTGTTTCTGTTATAGCAGCACTAAGAAACTAAGACAAACTTCTAAGTTAAATTTTGGCCTAACTCTTGCAGTTTCCATGAACTTAGGACATATAGCCTAATCTTTCCCCAGCTTCCTCTTATTTTCCTCCCGCCCTTGCTTTGCCATTGCCCTAATTTCCTACTAATTTATTTTTCTCTTGCTGCACTATGATAATTTTTGTAAGACACCTCAAATCTTTTGCAGAAGGAGCTGATAAAAAAAAGAGTTCATAAATTCAAATTTTACTTATACATTCAATATAAAAAATATACACACTTCATAAGCAATTGTCTAAATTTACACGTACAAATTCTATATGTTTATCACACAAATATAAAACAATACACGCAGCGCACATATATACACAGTAACAATCACAACAGCACACCTTTAAGGTCACAAATACAAACAAATACTTGTCCCCTCCATTTCCCTCCACTCCAATGTGCATATGTGGGCACACCCACATGCACACATACATGACGTACACATACCAAGCTGTTCTGCGAGGATCTTGCCCTTCTCAGTGGGGACAACCCTCTCTTCCTCCATGTCACACTTGTTCCCCACCAGGATGACCTGTGCATTGTCCCAAGAGTAAGTCTTGATCTGAGTGGCCCTAAAGACAGATAGAGAGGAGAATGTGTTAATCACACCCTGTGAGGTAAGAAAGGGACCTGTGAAGATTAAAGAAGCTGTTCCCTTTCCTCTGGGCTAGCAAAACCCAAGTTGTTGTTATTAATTGCCATCGACTTGGCTCCAACTCATGGCAACCTTATGTATAACAGAACGAAACATTGCCCAGTCCTGTGCCATCTTCATGAAGATGGCAACACCCAAGTTACTACCAATTAATTCAGCTGAGGACAAACAGACAGATGTCTGCCCCTACTAGTTGTCACAGATGCTGGCTCCCAACTAGCTACGTGGTAAAGTCCAGATCCTTTATATAGGCATTCAAAACCATTTATATCTCTAACTTCATCACCCTTTCTCCCACCTCACAAACCTTCTTACCCATTCCCTGAATGCTCTCCCATGACTTGTGCCTTTGCCTATACTGGGAATCCCTTCCCCACTCCTAACTCATCCTCCAAGGCCCAGCACTGATCCCACAATTCCTTGAGGGGGCCTTCTCAAACTTTCCCAGGTCCACTTATCCTCTCCCTCCTCCTCCATGATTCACAAATCTTTGTTAAGGCCTTAGATCATGACTATTTGTAGAAACCAAAATGTCAGCACTGGTTTCCTGCATGTAGGATGGTTATAAGGCTTTTAAAAATAACTTCTCTTTTCAAATTCTTGAGAATGAGCATGTATTACTTCTATAATTAGAGATAAAATTTTAATAGAGAAAAAAAACAATAGGGTCCTGTGTTATAGAGACATCTTTTTGTGGGAGTGAACTTAACTCTGTCCCCAACTACCCATCAGGTAGAAGCGATTAATTCCTGTGTTGGACCCCTGCACCTTTACCATGGTACCTATTACACTTGGCTGAATTTATCTGTCTCTCCTAGAGGGTAGGGAGAGGCCTATTCTTCTCTAGGATGCCAGTGGCCAACACAGAGCCTAGAGCAGAGAAGGAGTCAGTGGAGGATGAATGAATGAACAAGTGAATGGTTAATCCTGAAGCTGATTTTGAATCTGACCCTATCCTAACACTGACAATCTAAGGCAACCCTAACCTCAACCTGGATCTATGGCAGACCCTGCTCCTAAAGCTGACCCTACCACCAACCTCCTCCCCTAGGGTGAGAATCCATTCCCTCAAAGGATAGAATTCACTCAACCACCATTTGTTGTGAACCTTCCAAGAACCAGATCCTGTGCTGGGCACAGGGGCTTAGATGGCAGGTGGGGGCTAGGCTGGGACCAACTTCCCCAGAGGTAAAAACTCAAAGGACAGGGTTTCGGAGAGATAGAAACTCAGTCTTCAGCCTCAAGGCAGGTAACTGCAACCAACTCTCCATCTCTCCCCATGGTCCTTTTTCTGTCATCTTCCTCCCTTCTCCCATCCCATCCCCTCTCAGCTCCCAGATTAGCAACAAACTCAGGTTATTCTTGGAGAAATCGTCACTGGGTGTTGAAATCACTGTGTTCCTGAGGCAGAATGAACAGGGACTGATGGAAAAAGGGAAGGGGGCCAAGGCCAACAGGGAATGAGCAGTGTGGAGACACTTAAAGAAACAGCTAATCGCCCCGTGGGGGTGAGGTAGGGAGAGAAAAGAAAGAATGGAGAGGAAGAGAAAGGAGAAGGGGCAGAAAAAACACGACTGGAGGGAAGAGAGAATAAGAAGAGGAAAAAGAAGAGGAGTAAAGGGAAGAAGAAGCAAACAGAGAGACAGGAAAGCAGAAAGAAGGAAGGTAGAGGGGAAAAGTAGTTATTAAAAGGGAAGGTGGAAAAAGAGGAAGAAGACGATGACCAAGAGGTAGAAAAGGAAAACACAGACCACCCTGAACGCCAGACACATGGTTGGCACCCTAGACTGTTGGTTAGAACAAGGGAGTACAATGGGCAGCCTGCAAGGTCACTCTCAGCTCAAGGCTCCAAAACACCAACCATGCTTCACATAGTCATGGAAACTGCTCCTTGGGAGAGGAGAAGTCCTCAAAGGGTAGATGTCGGGCAAAGAGAACAAGCTTGGTGCTGGCCAGCACAGCTGCTGTGTGCCTGGCCTGCTCATCCTCTCTGATTCTGAAGAATGGCCACAGCACAGATACTTCACCTTCTCCTACCCTCATCCTTCCCACTGATTAGGGCACTGAGTCCCGACCCCTCCCTCTCATGTGTTCTTCCCCTCACGCTTCCTTCTCCCTGTGAGTAATGCCCCAGGAAGAAGGACGCAAGTTGCTCCAGAGGTTGTACTTCTTGCCTGCTGTGCTGATTTCCACTGCATATTGAAGCTTTTTGAACTCAAACTGTATGTGCCTTGGTCCCCAGCCCAGACTAAGGATAAACTTTATAGGGAAGTGGTATGCGGATTTGCTCTCCACTGTAGCCAGAGTGATCTTCCTAAAGTATTAATCTGAATCTGTCAGTTCCCTGTTCCAATGTCATCGCCTATGGAATAAAATCCAAACTCCTTATCCTGGCACACAAAATCCTTCAGAACCTGTACCCTTTCTCTCATCTCACCTACCTTCTTGCTTTTGCACATCTGTGTTCCTTTCATGGAACATTCTTACCCACTTGCCCCTCTGGCTAACTCCTATTCATCTTACAAAATGCAGCATATGCATCAGCAGCTGCAGGATACTTTTTCTGACTCTCCAAGCTGGGTCAGAGACTCTTCCCCTGGGTTCCCACAGCCCTGGTGCCTCTCTTCGTCACTGCACCTATCACGTTATATTTTTATTGCCTGCTCACTGAACTGTCTTCTCCTCTCATCTATGAACTCCTTGAGGGCAGGAGCCATGTCTGATTGATCTTGGCTTCCCTAGCACACAGCACAGGGCCAAGCACATGTTAGGTTTTCATGAATAGTTTGATGAATGAATGAATGAATCTCATACCAGTCTTGGACAGCATTGAAAGACTCCTCATTGGTGATGTCATACATCAGAATGAAGCCCATGGCCCCACGGTAATAGGCTGTGGTGATTGTCCGGTACCTCTCCTGCCCAGCTGTGTCCTGGGTGGGAAAAGGACAGTTAGTCTCCTAGGAAGTCAGCTTTGGTTCCTAAAAATTCCCAAAATAATTAACTAATAATCTAAGGCACACTTAAGAAGCTCCTATTATGTGTCTTGTGCTTGGTGACTAGAATAAAAAGATTTTAAAACCTCATAGAAATTAATAAGAAAATAATTAAAATCCTAACAGAAAAAACGGGCAAGAGGCATGAACAATTCACAGAAGAAATGTAAATGGATAAATATTATATTAAAAAGTTTTAACTTTACTTTTAATAATAGTTCCCATTATAGGTGATGATGCAGTGAGATGTGCAACCTCACACCTTGCTTGAGGAAGTGGAACTTGGTTCAGCCTTTCTGGAAGTCAATTTGGAAGTAATTACCAAGAGTGTTAAAGATGTCCATACTCTTTGACCCAGAAATTTTCCTTGTAAAAATCTTTCTTAAGAAAATAGAAAATCAGACAAATATCCTTGCACAAAAATGTTTGCTACAGCTTTATCTAAACAGTGAAGAAGTATCATCAACTTATGTATTCAACAATAGGCGAATGGTTAAAAAAAAGTGTAATACATTTAAATAAAATATAAATATACATCAAATGCAATACATTTTATTCATGTAAGAATATTAATGGCACAGGATAATGTTTGTAAGTGTGATATACTATCAGTTTTGTAAATATATATGCAAAGAAGAAAACTGAAAGAAACACATCAAACAGTTAATATTCTTATGAAAGACAAGAGTTACTGGGATTTTTATTCTCTTCATGTGTTTTTATATTCTCCACATAAGCACGTATTGTTGTTGTTGTTAGTTGCTGTCTATTCGATTCCAAGTCATGGCGACCCCATGTGTGCAGAGTAGAACTGCTCCACAGGGTTTTCAAGGCCATGACCTTTTGAAAGCAGTTTGCCAGGCCTATCTTCCGAGGCACCTCTGTGTAGGTTCGAACCGCCAACCTTTCTGCTAGTAGTCAAGTGCTTAACCGTTAGCACCACCCAGGGACTCAAACATGTATTACTCTCATATAAGAAGAAATAAATATTTTACTGAAAAAAATGACTAAGACAATTCTTGATCTCAAGCAGTTCATAGTCTAATTGGAAAGACAAACAGGTAAGCAAGCAAGCAAAGACAAGGCCAACAGTAAAGTGTTGTTAGAGCACATTGGGTGTTTCACAAATGTCCCCACAGTGCTTATGTGAGGGACCGGCCAGTCTTCTCTGTATCATTACAGTGTTAGAATGTATGATGCTTGAGCACATGTAAAACATTTCCTCAAGTATCATCTCATTTAAATTTTGAAATCCCCGTTAGGTAGGTCATTATTATTTACATTTACAGCTGAGAATACAGAAATGCAGAGAGAGTAAGTGACTTTCCCAAGGTCACAAAGCTGGTGACTAAAGTTATGCTTTACAACCAGGACTTCTGTTTTCAAGTCTAATGCACACACCACTGCACCTAAATCAATGAACAATTTATCCACAAGCATTTACTGAACATCATCTTCAGTGATAATAAAAATACTGAGAATAATAATAACAGGCCATTATTTGCATATACATGGTACCTGCTATCCCCAAAGAAACATCCTATAGGGTATATATTGTTACAAATGAGGAAACTGAGGTTCAGAGAGATTGCCCAATAAGTGTCAGAATTGGGATTCAAAATAAGTCTGTCTGACTCTTATACCCATTGTACTATACTGCCTTAACCATGAACTATACTTTGAGTGATATAAAATGGAATGAGTACCATCTCTGCCCTCAGGAAGCCTCAGTAGAGCTGTACAGTTGGCTAAGACACACCCGTGAATTTACAATTAGCAACAGGGGGCAATATATCATCATCGGGAGTTAAGTGGCACAGAAAAAATGTGTCACGCTAGTTCAGGTAAGGTAGAAACATGGAGATTTGGAGGTAGTTAAGAAAGGTATCAGTGAAGAGGTGGTGTATCAGTTGGGATAGGCCAGTTTATACAGTAACAAGCAATCCCCAAAATTCAGCAGCTTAAACAAGGTTTTATTTCTCACTCTTGCTACGTATCCATTAAGGGTTGGCTGGGTACTCTGCTTTTTGTCTTCCTTATTCCAGAATAAAGACTGACAGAGCAGCTACCAGAAGGAAAGAGTGTGTGAGTCATGTGTTGGCTCTTAAAACTTACACTATTCCTATTTCACTGGACAAAGTAAGTCATATGCCCTCACTCAATTTCCAAGGAGCAAGGAAGTGCTATCCTATAATAGACCCAGGAGGAGGATCAGAAATGTGTGGCAGACATCATAATGACTCCCACAGGTAGAGTCTGCACAGAGCCCAGGAACATCAACTGAAGATATACTTATTTGGCAATATAAGGAGGATGAGAGGGGCTTTTCTAAAGAACAGTTTTCCAAGCAGAGAAGTGAAAGAAAGGTATTTTGGCAGAAGAAACAGTTTTTGCCAGTGAGTTATTCCAGAAGCAATTACAGAATGGTGGGAAATGAGAAATGAGTAGGTCACGAAGCTAGAAAGAACTTTGAATGCATGCTATGGAGTTTGGATTTCATCTTCTAGGATCAAAGATTTTGAGACAGGGGATTAACACAATCAGATGTGAGTGGTAGAAAGATCACTCTGGCTGTGATGTGGAGAATGGACTGGAGGGAGAATAGATTGGAAGCAGGGTGGCTGGTTAGGAGATCCTTACAGTGGTTCAGATGAGACCCAATAAGGATGTGAACTGGAGAGGTAGCAATGGGGATGGAGTACAAACAGATTCAAGAAGTGTTTAAGAGATGAAATTATAGGGCATGAAGAGGTGAGAAATCAAAGAAGACAGTTATGCTTCTGGCAGGGCTCAGCTTCTCCACAACGTCAGCAATTCACCTCTGCCCAGACTTGTACAACCTTACTCAGCAAAACAAAACCTGCATTTAACATACCCATCCTTCTTGGAGAGCAAATGAATCACTGTTTCCCATTAGTTAAACATAGCCTTTGGGAGGTCTCACCCTCCAAATCAAACAGCTTATCAGAATATTTCTTCTGATCACATACAACATTCCTCCCTGAGAGTTCTGGCAAATACAATTTTCTCCAGCTTATGAGGGAATAGAGAAATGAATGAATGAATGAATGAGTGAGTGAGGAAGTAAATATCTAACACTGGGAGTCTTAGACATTACGTCAGGCCAATGAGAGAACTATTTACTATCTGCTGTAGCCACAAAAGCTGTGTGTGTGGGGGCACATGTGTGTGTACACATGCACTTGTGTACATATAAGCACCTGACTACAAAACGCTGCAGCAGATTACCATACCATTTGATCCACCTCTCCCATGCCCTTTGCCTCTGCTTCTGGAGCTCCTCAGAGCCAACTCCACATACATGACTTCTCCTACTGATCTTGCAGACTCAGTCCCTTCCTATCCTGTGTTGTTAGTTTGCCACTGAGTTGGCTCCAACTCATGGCGATCTCATGTACAACAAAACAAAACGTTGTTGGTCCTGCACCATCTTCATGATCCTTGGCATGTTTGAGTCCACTGTTGTGGTCATTGTGTACTGCCTTCCAATATAAGGGGCCCATCTTACAACACTATATCGGACAATATTCTGTTGAGTTCCATAGGGTTTTCATTGGCTAATTTTCAGAAGCAGATTGCCAGGCCTTTCTTCCTAGTCTGTCTTAGTTTGGAAGCTTCGCTAAAACCTGTCCACCATGAGTGACCCTGCTGGTATTTGAAATACCAGTGGCATAGCTTCCAGCATCATAGCAACAGACAAGCCACCACAGTACAACAAACTGACGGATGGGTGTTTCATCTCCTGCATAATTTACAATTAAGTCACTCTTCCAGACTTGTAGTCTCAGCTACCAGGTCTCAGCTTTTCTCACTCCTCAGTCCCCCATCTCTGCCTAGAGACTAGTTCTTTGACAAAAGAGTCCTGCTACCCACAGAGAGAACGTTCAAATGATACCCAACTAATTGAAAATCCTATTATGAAATCATAAATGAGCTTGGACAAGGAGTCAGTTTCATCTCTATACTCCCAGTACCTAGCACAGGGCTGTATACACAGTAGGAATTCAATCACCACTTGTTAAATGAAAAGGCTATATAGTCTTGAGGTTAAGAGCATGGTCTCTGGAGTCAGACTACTGGGTGGGAATCCCTGGTCTACCACTTACTAGTTATGTGACTATGGTTTACCAGTTGATATTTGAGTCAACTCCAACTCATGGTAACATCATGCGTGTCACAGTAGAACTGTGCTCCATAAGGGTTTCAATGGCTGGTTTTTCAAAAGTAGATCACCAGGCCTTTCTTCCAAGGTGCATCTGGGTAAACTTGAACTGCCAACCTTTCAGCTAGCAACCCAAGTACGTTAACCATTTCAATACTGGGGACTCCTAGACAGCCTCTCAATGATCCCCCACCTCCTGGTATTCATGTTCTTGTGTAATAACCTCCCCTTCAGTGTGGGCTGGGCCTAGTAATTCATTTATAATAAATATGGTAGAATACATTTCTAACAAATACAGCAAAAATAATGGGATGTCACTTTCTGAGATTAGGTTACGAAAAGCCTTTGGTTTCTGTCATGGGCACCCTCTCTTACCCTCTCATTTGCTTGCTCTGTTGGAAGGCCATTGCAATATTGTAAGCTGCCCTGTGGAGATGCCCATGTGGCAAGGAACTGATATCTCAACAGCCAGTGAGCAACTGAATCCTGCCAACAACCATAGGAGTGAGCTTGGTAGCAGATCCCCTCTGCCCCTGCCCCCTCCCCACTCAGTCAAACCTAGAGATCACGGTAGCCCTGGCCCACACCTTGACAGCAGTCTTGGGAGACACCCTGAGTCAGAGGACCTAGCTAAGCCATGCCTGAATTCCTGACCCACAGAAAATATGAGATAATAAATGCTTATTCTTTTAAGCCTCTAAGTTATGGGGTGTAATTTGTTATGGAGCAACAGATAACTAATACAACGACCTTGAGCAATTTATCTTTTTGAGCCTTAATTTCTTCATCTATAAAATGGGAATAAAGGCAGTATCTGCCTCATAGAGTTGTGAAGACTAAGGGAGTTATTCTATATAAAATGCTTGAAACAGTTCCTGGTCCATAGTAAGCACCATAAAGGGCATCGGCCATTATTTTTTACTTCCAGAGTCAGCACTAGGAAGAAGGCCAGCTCCCCTGGGTCTGTTGAGGGTCTGTTGAGCTGGCCTTGGTCTGACTCCAGATGCAGCCACTCATCAGCTGTGTGTTTGGACAGGTTAGTTATTTCACCTCTCTGAGGCTCAGTTTCCTCACCTCTGGAATAGAAATAATAATGCCGATTTTTTTGCAGAACAGAATTTCAAAATCTCATGGAACCAGACTTTCTGGAGCCATTGAGGCTGGATGAACCCCTGAAACTATTAGCCTGAGCTAATCTTTAAACCTTAAACCAAAAATATTCCCTGAAGTCTTCTTTAAACCAAACAACAACTTAGCTTAATGTCTGCCTTGAGGCTTGTGCTCTTTTAAAGAACTATCTATATGGGATCAAATTGACAACAGCAACTCCAAAGGTTAGATAGGAAGCTTAGGGAGTAATGAGTTTATGTTAATAGGGGAGGAACAACTCAGAAAAGGAGAATTAGAATGGTTGCACAACTTGAAGAATGTAATCAATGTCCCTGAATTGTACATGTAGAAATTGTTAAATTGGTGTATGGTCTGCTGTGTATATTTTCAACAACAAAAATAAATCATCTTTTTTAAAATGCTGATTTTTATAATTAAATAAGAATTTTTTTTTAAATGTCTGGCTCATAATAAACCAAAAAAACCAAACCCATTGCCGTCAAGTCGATTCCAACTCATAGCGACGCTATAGGACAGAGTAGAACTGCCCCATATGGTTTCCGAGGAGTGCCTAGTGGATTTGAACTGGCTCATAATAGGAGCTCAGAAATAGTATTTCTCATTATCATTATTATTCAACTTTTCCTAGCCTTAGTTTCCTCATATGTAAAGTGGTGATAATAACACCTACCTTGAAGAGGTTTGGGGAGGATTAGAGATAACATATGGGTAGAGCCTGGCAGAGTGCCTGGCACATGGTAGGTACTCAGTAAAGTTTATGGTTGCTGCTATTTCTGTAGATATTGTTGTTACTGTTATTTCACTTAGAGAAAAGCAATGTTGAAAACAACAATTCAGCTCTCACTATGGAAAGCAGCCCAGAAAATTGCTTCTGAACCTCCCTCTCTCCCTATCTTTTATTTTTAAAAATCACACTGACAAACATTGATCCTCTCCTGCTGATGAGAGTCAGAAATAGAACTGAAGAGGAGACAGGAAGGAGGAGAGAGAAAGAGGCATGACTCATTGGCCACTTAAAGGAGAAGCCCATGTCATCAAGGGGAATCAATTCATTTCTAAGTGACAGACATCCATTGAGCTCTTCTATGGGCAAAGCGTTACTCAGAGAGTGGACTCCAGAGTAAGCCACTGCCCTGGCCTCCAGCAGCCCTGTGAGGGGGGCAATCAGACACACGGACACCTGCTATGTGCCAGGTCCTTTGATAAGTGTTTTATATATGGGATCTCATTTATTATTTATAGTAACAAAATGAAATTTCTTGCTGAACACTGCTATGTGTTAGGTATGCTAAGCACTTTTCTTATTTTATCTAATTTTCAAAACAGTTTTCTGAAATATTGTTATCTCTATTTACAGATGAGGAAAAGGTCAATAACTTGCCTAAAATCTCACAGCGAGTTCATGGCAGATCGAGATTCAAACCTGTGTCTGTCTGATTCCAAAGCCCAAGCTCTTTCCAGGACTCCCTTGACTCTACATTATTTCTCTTAATTTTTACATGCCTTAATTATTATATCAGCCTGAAGCAGGATGAGCTTGAGTCCTCATTTTATACATAAATTAATGTAGGGTCACAGAGGCTAAATAAATTGCTAGAATCATAAGCTATAAGGCAGTACAGCTGTAATTCAAATCCTGTTTGTTGACGAAAGCCCGTATATTTTCAACACAGCCTAAAGCCCAACCAGACTGTCTATTCTTGGTCCCCCTTTTTTCCTCACCCCCACCCCAGGACAGAACCCAGCCCCCTCTGCAGCCTCCCAGACAGGAGGTCCTCCAACCATGTCTAGAGACTTCCAGTAGCCAACCATCTTACCTGCATCAGAGGGTAAGGCCAGAAATCACCCACAAAACTTAAATGAAATCACATTTAAGTGTCTGGCACACAGGAGGTGCTCAGCCAATATTAGTTACCCGTCTCTGTCTTCCATCCAATCATCAGTCCAACAGAGACCCTTCATTTCTTTCTGGAGTTTCCTCATGATCGCCCACACATACCACACTCATTCATGCTATTCTCTCTTCCACATATGTCCTCTTGCAGCTCCTTCACTTGTCTGGACTATCAGATTGTTGAATTTTAAAGATCAAAGGAGACCTTAGAAGTTATTCAATCCACCCTCTCACTCAAAATAGGAGTTCCTTCTGCAATATACTGCAGTATTGTCGAGTGTTTCCAATGTCGGTTGGGTACCCACCACCTCACAAGGCAATCACTCCCCTGATGGACAGCTCTGATTACCAGAACATTTCTTCCTTCTTGTGAGCTGAAATCTGCATGTGGTAATATCTAGCCATTGATTTAATTCTGTTCTCTGGAGACATAAAGAATAAATCTAATTCTTCACTCATGTCTCAGTCCTCTAAATATTTAAATCCTTATGTTTGTTTTAACTCTTGGAGTTTACAAAGTTTTTTTCTTATTATCTCAAGTAATTCCTAGAGTAACCCTGTGAGAGAAGTACTCATAATGTCCATTCCACAAGAGAGACAACTGAGGCTTGTAGAGGTGAAAGATCGTGAGTTATGAAATGGAGCTTAAATAAAGCCAACTCTTCTGTCTCCAAGGGACCAGTGCTCTTTTCACCAGTGCCTAAAGGGTTTTTCTTCTTTTCATTTTTTTTCTTTCAATCCTTCACTGGGCACCGATTCTGTGCCAAGCTTTGACTAGGTCCTAAAGATAAACAGATGAATAAGTCATGGTACCTGCTTGACGTCTACAGTGTCTAAATCAGAGAAAATAAACGTATT
>NW_004443951.1:3758703-3760173 GCF_000243295.1 Trichechus manatus latirostris | reverse complement strand
TCAAGGGCTGACTATGTGCTGAGTAGGAAAAACTCATTTAGGACCTCAGGATTGGTTGGAAAGGAGTTTGTGAGATCACACGTACCACCTCAACTTTCCTGTCCCTTCCCCTGTCATAGTCAAAGAGAGGGAGGCCCCAGAGCAGTGACAGAACTTGAGAGGTCACACTACTAGTGAGACGTTATCTCTGTCCCTGCAAAGTGCCTGTTGCATAGCCATTCCTCATAACGGGGCTACTCCTTCTTCCCATTTTCCTTCACTCCCTCCAGGCCAGGTCGGGGGGATGATGAACATGAGGAAGACAGGTAATCAGAGTTTCCTGGCTGGCTGTCCTGTAGCCCCACCCTCCAACCCACAGCTGCCAGGCTCCAAGCCCAATGTCTGGAAGCAGCTGGGAGCCGAGGTGCTATGTCCTATGGTAACAGCAGGAAACCTAAAGGAGAGAGCAAGAAAGTTCTTCAGGGCAGTTCCCTGCAGCCTGGGAGGAGCAGAGGACTGCGGAGTTGCTGAAGTGGTCCTTTAGAGCTGGCTTGATGTTACACCCATCTGTCCTCAGCAGTATAGACTACACTATAGAAGCAAAATGGTGGCTCAATGGTTAAGCACTCAGCTGTTAACTGTAAGGTCAATGACTTGAACCCATCCAGTGGCTCCACGGAGGAAAGACCTGGCAATCTGCTTCTGTAAAGATTGTTGTGGTTAGGTTCCGTGGAGTCAATTTTGACTCACAGTGACCCCATGTGGCAGAGCAGAACTTCCCCAGAGGGTTTTCTTGGCTGTAATTTTTACAGGGGCAGATTGCCAGGTCTTTCTCCCACAGAGCTGCTGGGTGGGTTTGAAACATGAACCTTTAGGTTAGCAGCCGAGCACTTAACCCTTGTGCTATCAGGGCTTAGGAAACCCTATGAGACAGTTTTACTCTGTCCTACAGGGTGGCTATGAGTCAAAGCCATCTTGATGGCACACCACAACCACACAGATCAGCCTAGGAATACCTGGGTGATGCAAATGGTTAATGTGCTCGGCTGCTAACCCAAAGGTTGGAGGTTCTTGGAAGAAAGTCCTGGTGATCTGCTTCTGAAGAATCAGCCATTGAAAACCCTATGGAGTACAGTTCTACTCTGACACACATTGGGGTCACCATGAGTAGGAGTAGACGCAACGGTATAGGGTTAACTGGTTAATAGATCACCCTACAGTTTACAAAGCACTTTTGTTTCTCTCTTCTCATTGGGTCCTAACAACGACCCTCAGACACAGACTTTTTAGAGTCAGAAGAAATCAATCTTAGAGCTCATCCGGTTCGACTCCTTTATTTTACAGATAGAGAAACTGAAGCCCAGAGAGGTGAAGTGGCTTTCCCAAGGTCACATGGCTACTTACTTCTTGGCTGGTCTCAAACCCAAATATTCTGACTCCACATTCAGTGCTCTTTCTAGCATATCATGCTTTATTGTCACTGTTGATTTA
>NW_004443951.1:3754282-3755554 GCF_000243295.1 Trichechus manatus latirostris | reverse complement strand
TACCAACCATAAGTTGATAATTGTTGTAGCTGGACGATGGGGTTAAAGTACCTACTTGAATTTATGTTTGAAATTTTCCATAATAAACAGCTGAAAACAGAAAAAAAAAAAAAGGAAGACATGAAGCAGCATGGTACCTGGGGAAAGTACAAGCAGTTCCATTTTTATTGGGGTATAAAATGCTGTTATTTCATGGATCCTAAGATGTTCATTTTTTCACATTTTAGCATCTCTGAAATTAGGGTGTATCTTATAATTGATGGAGCCCTGGTGGCATAATGGTTAAGAGTTTGGCTGCTAACCAAAAGGTCAGCAGTTTGAATCCACTAGCTGCTCCTTGGAAACCCTATGGGGGCAGTTCTGCTCTGTCCTTATAGGGTTGCTATGAGTTACAATTGATACCATCTTAAATTTTCTGGAACATCGTATTTTAAATAATGGGGTGGGGGAGGAAGCAGGAAGTGAGGTTGGAGCTAGATCATGGAGGTGTTGATGCCAGGCCATGGTACTTGGACATTGTCCTGAAGAGAATAGGAACCCTCCGAGAGGTTTAACGGTGCTCTGTATAGGGTCTGACACCTGGAGGACATCCAGTAAATGTGTGTTAAATGGTGGGGCCATTAAGGATGGGGTCACTGCTGCTTATGCCAAAGGGCTGGGGGACACTGACTTTTATGGCAGAAGCATGAGCGGCTTTGCCCTCCCCTCTTTCTTGTCATCGCATGAGACCCAGCTCTCTCCAGCTCTGCAGGGCAGAACCACTGGGTTGCCTGTTAAAGTCGTCTTTCTCCCTCTGTGTTACTTTCATTTTTTTGAAAGTAATAAACATTTTCCCACAACCTGAGCCGGCACCATTGCTGACATCAATGTTCACAGGCCTGGGTTTCACCACACCTTCTGACATAGCATTTCAAAGCTAAAAACCTCAGGTTGGAGCCTGGCCAGAGAGCTACTTATGAACTCATTTCTAAACAGAGACATGAGGAGTTAACCTATACAAGGACTTCTGGGACTCATCTAGAAAGAGAATCTAAGGGTTCAGGATCTCCATCCTGCCCCAGGCTGTGCTTTCCCTCTGGTGTCATAGTTGCTTTCTTTTGGGAGTTGGTCCAAGTCACCATAGCAGACAAGTCCCCTGAGGATCATTTGCATACAGGTGCCAGAGTGTTCTAAAAATAGGATAAACAGCTCCACAAAGCAAGTGCTTTGAAATTTATTTACAAGGGAGCGGGGAGAACCATCTGAGGAGGGAGCAGGAACCTGTCAGAAGCA
>NW_004443951.1:3728993-3753622 GCF_000243295.1 Trichechus manatus latirostris | reverse complement strand
GACCAATTCTGAGAACCACTAGTAGAGTCAAAACCAACCCAACCCATTGCCAACAAGTTGATTCTGACTCATAGTGACCCTACAGTAGAGAGTAGAGCTGCCTCATAGGGTTTCCAAGGAGCAGCTGACGGATTCAAACTGCTGACCTTTTGGTTAGCAGCTGAGCTCTTAACCACTGTGCCACCAGGGCTCTGACTAGTAGAGCAGTGGTTCTCAAAATTTATTATGCATAAGAATCACCTGGGGATCTTGTTTAACTGTAGATTCTGATTCAGTATATCTGGGGTGGAAATGCAAATTCTCAGCAGGGTGTTCAAACTGGAATGAACCGGTTCGAAGACCTGGAAGAAACTGAGGCACCAAGGGGTTAAGTACCTTGTCCAAGTTAGTAAATGTTGGAGCTGGGCGTTTAACCGCTACGCTATACTGCCTTCCAGTATGCTATGGTGTTATGCCTATCCCTGGTTTTCTAACCTAATGGTTTCACTGCCTTAAGCTCATGCCACCCCTCCCCATTTTTTCTGGTCTACTCTCCAGGTGCCAAACATTGTGCTCCTCAAAGTCTCTGTGTTTTGCTCACGCTATTCCTTCTACAGCCTTCTCCCCTGCCCTAATGAACCAGTTGGTAATTACTGCTCAGAATTCAGCTCAAATGCTTCCTGTCTTGTGATTCATATTTCCTCCAATATCCACAGGCAGAAGCAATGACTGGCTACCATTTGTTAAGACTTAGTGTGCCAGGCACTGTACTAATTCTTACAAAGAACTTTGGAGAGAAGTCTCATTATTATACCCATTTTACAGATAAAGAAACCAAGACTTTGATGCTGAATAGCTTGCCTGAGGTCATACAGTTAATAAAGATCTCACTGGCTTCCTAGTTCCTGCTCAACCCTGCCTCTAAAGAAACACTGTGTGAATTGCCAAGGAGTTTGTCTTCTCCACCAGTCTATAACCTCTTCTAGGTCTTTTTTGAATGATTGAATGCACTGCTGGGAGGTAATTTGGAGCAGCACGCCTGGGGAAACAAAAATCAAGAGTCAGGACTAACCGGGCGGGTAGGGGGGATGGCGGGGGGGTGGGGCGTGAAGAGTGAAGTCCCTCACTCAAGTATTTCCCTGACACTTTAAATCCCTTTGGGAGCAAGATAAAAATATTTTTAAAAAATCTGTCTGCACTTTGGCACCCACTTCTGTTCCTATCTTAAGGATAGGATGACCTCTTCCAAGAAGCCTCTTAAAATTACCCCCACTTGCATCATTCCCTTAATTTGTGTTCCTTCAGCACTTTATGTGTCATTTAATTACGTATCATAAGCACTTAGTGTGCAGGTACTATGAGGGGCAGTAGAAGGAATGTGGATTTTGAGGTCAAGCACATCTGAGTTCAAATTCCAACTCGGCCACTTCCTGGCATATGACCTTGGACCAGTTATTTGACTTTCTGAGCCATAGATTTGTTAGCTGCAAAATGGGGTTGATAATAATAGCCTTTTCTGGGTATTGTTGTGAATGTAAAATGAGATCAATGCTGTGACAGTGCTTTGGCAGCTGTAAGCCAAAAAACAAAAACAAAAAAACCTGTTGCTGACAAGCCTATTCCAACTCATAGTGACCCTATAGGACAGAGTAGAACTGCCCCATTGGGTTTCCAAGGAACAGCTGCTGGATTGGAACTGCCGACCTTTTGGTTAGTAGCCAAGCTCTCAACCATTGCTCCACCAGGGCTCCTTGGCAGCTGTGAAGCTCTGTATAAATATTAGTCATATTCGTTCAATTTACAGCTTGTCCTCAGTAATCTGCTGTTCTTTCCTTGATGCCACACTGGGACAGGTCTCAGATTCCCAGAGAGCTGGAGGTGTAGGAAAGCACAGGGAGGGAGGAGCCCAAGAAAGCAGGGCTGATAACTGCCTTAGCAAACTTCTGCTGGAAGAAAATTGAAGCGGTAATTATGCCTCAGCTGGTGGTAAATTTCCAGGCTAGCCTTTGGGTCAATCAGTTGATGCAGCAATACACTGGAAGGGGAGGACAGTGTCCTGGAGGACATTTTCCTCTCCTCATAAAATGGCACCCTATCGCAGCCTGAACACAATGCTCAACCTCAGAATCACATCGATTTTCCCTATTTATTCTTTCTCTTCTCTCTTATCTGTCTCGTCTCTTCCTCCCCAAGCCCTAGCTGAGGAAACTGAGTAGTTCAGCCAGTTTATGGCATTGTGGTTTCAGCTTGGAGCCTTATTTAAAACAGTCCCTGCAGAAGAGGCTGAGCACCCCATTGGGATGATTCCAGTACAGCACTTAATTATTGCTTGTGGTTGGTATCACTTTTATGTGGGGAAACAATGTGGTCCTGTGGGAAGAGCCCAGGCTTGGGAGTCAGTCATGAAGGCTTGGGAGTCAGTCATGAAAGCTTGGGTTCAAGTACCACTTAACCCATTTACCAGCTGTGTAACCTCTGGTAAAGTGAAGTTTACCTCTCTGGGCCTCAGTTTCCTCATTTGTAAATGAGAATGACAAGACTTCCTCTCAGGACCAAGTGATCTGACTGGACTTTGTGCCCACAATGGCTCTTAGAGGAAAGCTGACAAGAAAGCAGCATGTTCATTCTATAGAGAGGCTGACCAGAGAGGAGCCCCAGACATTCTAGCCAGTGACGGGCAGAATGGATAAGGGATGTTCCTCGGGAAGTAGACTTGATTTGAGGCTTTGAAGAACAGGTAGCATTTAGATGGGCCAATAAAAAGGGTCAGAAATTCCAGGTGCAGGGAGCAGAGCTCATGTTGACTTGGAGAGGTATAAAGTCATAGCCTGAGCATTCACTTTCATTTTGCCAACCTTTATTGAAACCTCACTTTTTGCCGAGGCCTGTGATGGATGCTGGAGCTGTAGACACAAATTAGACCTGTCCCCTACACTCAGGGAGCTTGCAGTCTGGTAGACAGACAAATTCAGCCACTTGGCAATACAGTCCGCGAAGTATGGAGAAAGGAGTCCCGGTGGTAGAATGGTTAAGTGATGGGCTGTTAACCAAAAGGTCAGAGGTTTGAACCCACCCAGCGGCTCCTCGAGAGAAAGACCTGGTGATCTGCTCCTGTAACGATTACAGCTTAGGAAACCCTATGAGGCTGTTCTATTCTCTCCTATAGGGTAGCTATGAGTCAGAACTAACTCTACCACAAACAACAACATGCAGGCAAAGTTGAAGAAATGGCCCTTAACCTAGGCTAGGGGGAAGGGGTAGAGTCAGGAAAAGCTTCCAGAGGAGGTGCTACTTGAACTGAGTCTTTAAAGTCAAATGGGAGTTTGCTGGTGGAAAATGGGACTGGGCAGGAGTGTTTTCACTGGCCAGTTTTTTTAGAAGTGTATCACCAGTTCCTTCTTCCTAGTCTTAGTCTGGAAGCTGCACTGAAACCTATTAACTGTGGGTGACCCTACTAATATTTGCACACAAGCCACCAAGTACAACAAACTGACAGACCAGTGGTCAGACTAACACAGACTGAGAAGAAGGACCTGGTGATCTACTTCTAAAATAATTGGTCAGTGAAAATCTTATGAATAGCAGCAGAACACTGGCTGATATACTGCCAGAAGATAAGCCCTTCAGGTCAGAAGGCACTCAAAATACAACTCCTCAAAGTAGAGTTGACCTTAATGATGTAGATGGAGCAAAGTTTTCGGGACCTTCACTTGCTGATGTGACACGACTCAAAATGAAAAGAAACAGCTGCAAACATCCATTAATAATTGGAACATGGAGTGTTTGAAGTATGAATTTAGGAAAATTGAAAGTTATCAAAAATTAAATGGAATGCTTGGAGATAGATATCCTGGGCATTAGTGAGCTGAAATGGACTGGTATTGGCCATTTTGAATCAGACAATCATATGGTCTACTATGCCAGGAATGACAAATTGAAGAGGAATGGCATCACGTTTATTGTCAAAAAGAACATTTCAAGATCTATCCTGGAGTACAATGCTGTCAGTGATAGGATAATATCCATATGCCTAATAGCACTATTCAAATTTACACACC
The DNA here is from genome assembly GCF_000243295.1 of Trichechus manatus latirostris. Taxonomy (NCBI): domain Eukaryota; kingdom Metazoa; phylum Chordata; class Mammalia; order Sirenia; family Trichechidae; genus Trichechus; species Trichechus manatus. The sequence continues at coordinate 3,749,585 of NW_004443951.1, read as the reverse complement.
AACCACTAAAGCCAAAGATGAAGAAATTGAAGATTTTATCAACTTCTGCAGTTTCAAATTGATCAAACATCCAGTCAAGATGCATTGATAATTACTGGTGATTGGAATGCAAAAGTTGGAAACAAAGAAGGATCAGTAGTTGGAAAATATGGCCTTGGTGATAGAAACAACACCAGAGATCGCATGATAGAATTTTGCAATGATCTATTCTTTGCAAATACTTTTTTTCAACAACATAAACAATGACTATACACGTGGACCTTACTGGATGGAATACAGAGGAATCAAATTGACTACATCTGTGGAAAGACACAATGGAGAAGCTCAATATCATCAGTCAGAACAAGGCCAGGGGTGACTGTGGAACAGATCATCAATTGCTCATAGGCAAGTTCAAGTGGAAGCTGAAGAAAATTAAAACAAATTCACAAGAGCCAAAGTACAACCTTGAGTATATCCCACCTGAATTTAGAGACCATCTCAAGAACAGATTTGACACACTGAACACTAATGACTGAAGACCAGACAAGTTGTGGGATGACATCAAGGACTGTATTAGTTATCTAGTACTGCTATAACAGAAATACCACAAATGGATGGCTTTAACAAACAGAAGTTTATTCTCTCACAGCCTAGTAGGCTAGAATTCAGGGCATCAGCTCCCAGGGAAGGTTTTCCCTGTTGGCTCTGGAGGAAGGTCCTTGTCATCAGTCTTACCCTGGACTAGGAGTTTCTCTGCATAGGAACCTCAGGTCCAAAGGACATGTTCTGCTCCCGGTGCTTCTTTCTTGGTGGTATGAGGTCCCCAACTCTCTGCTTGCTTCCTTTTCCTTTTATCTCTTGTGAGATAAATGGTAGTGCAGGCCACACCCCAGGGAAACTCCCTTTACATTGGATCAGGGATGTGACCTAAGCAAGGGTGTTACATCCCACCATAATCCTCTTTAACCACAGGTGGAGATCATGATTTATAACACATAGGAAAATCACAAAATGGAGGACAACCACACAATACTGGGAATCATGGCCTAACCAAGTTGACACGTATTTTTTGGGGACACAATTCAATCCATGACAAGGACATTAAACATGAAGAAAGCAAAAGTTCATTAAAAAGAAAGAAAAGGACTTCTGGCAATATGGCGCTCTAGGCAGAAGCACCACGCCGTCCCTCCACAGCAAAGATCCGAAAAACTAAGCCAAACAGAGAAAACAGCAATCTTGAAATCCTAAACATCAAATGAAGAGATAAAGAACTCAGCCAAGGACCAAATGGAATAAGAAACTGACAGAGAACAGAGAGTGAGGAGACATACATGGAGAGGTCCCCTATCAGCTAATGCAGCACGGATCCACCATCTTGGACTCCTCAGAGACCAGCAAATAGGGGGTACGAGAAAGCAGCTTCACGGAGCTTCCAGCAGAAGACAGAACAACCAGTAAACAGCGATAGACGCTTTCCCACCCCCCACCCTTCTTCACCCCCACTCAGCCTCCTCTGCGTCCCTTGGCCACAGTCTCTTGGCAGGGAAGCACCGGCTGCTTGGATTCCACCCGCCCACACTGGCCAACTCCCTGAGTGCCATTTGTTGGCTGCTGGTGTTGCTTTTTTCTGCTTCTTTTGATTTCTTCCTTACCTCTCACTACCTCCCCCTCTTTTTGCTCAATCCCTGGCTCCGTTTGCCATCTTTGCTTCTTCCTGAGGGGCTGTGGAGCTCTATTCTAGTGTGGAACTGCTTCCCGATCCGTGCCGCCACGCTGGTGGGATCCTGGGGCTTTTGTTTGTTTGTTTGTTTTCAATTGTTAGTTCGTTTTCTTTTTCTTGTCTCAAGTTGGGAGCCTGTTCTGGCCGGGCAGTGCTGTGCGGCTTGGGACCTACCCCCTCAGCTTGCACAAACACACAGAGGGATCCCTGAGGGCGTTTCTTTTTTTTGTGGTTTTTTTTTCTTCTGTTTTTTGGGGGGTTTTTCTTGTTCTTTTTTTTTTTTAATTTGTTTTGTTTCCTTTTCCCCTTTTTTCCCTTTTTGTCTTTCTTCATTACTCCGTTTCTCATCTCTCCATACCTTCCTTCTCTTCCTGTCCTCTGGATACCCGGTGCTGAATACCTCTACGCCTCCTAGCCAGGCTGTACTTCAACATCTGGGAACAACTTCCCTAGACCTCGTAACCGTACCAGTGGGATCTCTGGGAGCTTTGCTGTTCTTTTTTTTTCTAATTTTTATTTATTCATTCTTTTCTTTTCTTTCTTCTTCTTCCCTTTTTTGTTTTTCTCCATTTCATAGTCTCTCATCTCCACTCCAACAGCAAGCTCCCCTAGCACTCTTTTTTGTTTGTATGTATGTTTTTTTGGCTGCTGTTCCTCTCTCCTCTCTCCCATACTCATCTTAGCTCCACACATCACAATCTCCCCGCTCCATCCTGCCTACCTGCACCGTGTGCTTAACATCACACCACCACCAAGCAGCACAGGCACAGCCTACCAGAACCTGCCCTGCACTGATTACCGACCTGCCCCGGTGGCTGTAAGTGCCACAAACAACCCATCCCAGCAACTCCTCTTCAGCTAGACCTGCCCTGCTGTACCATATCTGAGCGACTGACCCTGCCAATTGGAGAAGGAGGCGAAAAGCATCGTGCCCACAGACGAGCAAACAACAAAGAACACGCAGCCCGCCTGCTCAGACATAGCCAAATAAAAAAAAAAAGGACGAAACAAATAAACCTACAAATCTACGATCAATAAACTGACTGGTAGAGATCCATATTTATGCCTATTCCAAAGAAAGGTGATCCAACAGAATGTGGAAATTATCGAACAATATTATTAATATCACACACAAGTAAAATTTTGCTGAAGATCATTCAAAAACGATTGCAGCAGTACATCAACAGGGAACTACCAGAAATTCAAGCCGGATTCAGAAGAGGATGTGGAAGGAGGGATATCACTGCTGATGTCAGATGATCTTGGCTGAAAGCAGAGAATACCAGAAAGAGGTTTACCTGTGTTTTATTGACTATACAAAGGCATTCAACTGTGTGGATCATAACAAATTATGGATAACACTGTGAAGAATGAGAATTCCAGAACACTTAATTGTGCTCATGAGGAACCTGTACATAGACCAAGAGGCGGCTGTTGTTTAAAATTAGGAAAGGTGTGCATCTGGGTTGTATCCTTTCACCATACTTATTCAATCTGTATGCTGAGCAAATAATCTGAGAAGCTGGACTGTATGAAGAAGAACACAGAATCAGGATTGGAGGAAGACTCTTTAACAATCTATGATATGCAGATGACACAACTTTGCTTGCTGAAAGCAAGAAGGGCTTGAAGCACTTACTAAAAGAAGATCAAAGACTACAGCCTTCGTTTGGATTACACCTCAACATAAAGAAAACAAAACCCCTTACAACTGGACCAACAAGCAGCATCATGATAAATGGGGAAAAGACTGACATTGTCAAGGATTTCATTTTACTTGGTTCCACAGTCAACGGTCATGGAAGCAGCAGTCAAGAAATCAAACGACATATTGCATTGGGCAAATCTGCTGCAAAAGACCTCTTTAAAGGGTTAAAAAGCAAAGATGTCACTTTAAGGACTAACTTGCACCTGATGCGAGCCATGGTATTTTCAGTCTTCTCATATGCATGCGAAAGCTGGACAATGAATAAGGGAGACTGAAGAAGATTGATGCATTTGAATTATGGTGTTGGTGAAGAATATTGAATATAGCATGGACTGCCAGAAAAATGAACAAATCTGCCTTAGAAGAAGTACAGACAGAATGGTCCCTAGAAGGGAAGATGGCAAGACTTCATCTCATGTACTTTGGACATGTTATCAGGTGAAGACATAATAAGGAGGGGCAGGACCAGTCTCTGGAGAAGGACATCATGCTTGGTAAAGTAGAGGGTCAGCAAAAAACAGGAAGACCCTCGACAAGATGGACTGACACGCAACAATAGGCTCAAACACAGCAATGATTGTGAGGATGGTGCAGGGTCAGGCAGTGTTTCATTCTGTTGTATGTAGGTTCCCTATGGGTCGGAATCAACTCGATGGCACCTAACAATAGCAACAAGGGAGGAGGGAACAACCTGGACAAAACAAGGAGCAAAAAAGTGAATCCTAACAGTAATAGCCAAGAGCAGCCTTAGGAGACACGACAATTAAATGTAATGGGCATCTTGGATGGGATCATGGAACAATAAAAACTAACGAAATCTGAATAAACTATGAAGTTCAGTTAAAACAGTGTATCAATCATTGGTTCATTAATTGTAACATATGTATGTTACTAATGTAAGATGGTAAAAATGGGGCAACTTGGCGTGGAATAAATGGGAACTTTCTGTACTACCTTCACAATTTTTCTATAAATCTAAAACAGTTCTAAAAAATAAAGTTTATTATTAAAATAAAAGTGCATCCTGTGTTTGGATTGGGAGTTTGGAGAACATGTGGGTGGGACATGGACTGCTTGGCAGGCAAATGGCCAAAGATGGAGCTGGGAAAGCAGGAAGGGCCTATTCTGAAAGCTAGGAAAAGGAATTTATTATGTATTGATGGAGAGCCCTCCCTGGGTTTTATGCAGTGGAGTGAAGGTGATCCGGAGCACATGGGAGGGAGCAAGACAGAGGGCAGGGAGATCTCTTCAGGCTGCTGCTACAGTCTAAGAAGGAGATAACAGGAATCTGAAGTAGGAAAGGGGCAGAGGTGAGGGCAAGCTCATACTCAGCCCTCAAGAAAGGTTATGGAACAGAACTAAGGAGACACGTTAAAGAAAAATGTGAGGAGACAGAATTAATAGTTCTTGTGAACAACTGAATGAGTAGGACAAGAGCAGAGAGAAATAAAGGAAGACCCTTAGGTTTTGAGTTGGGGACAGTGGTTGTGGGGTGTAGCGATCCATTAACTAAGGGAACAAAGACACCCCTTGGATTTGACCTCTCATCCATCTCCCCTCTCCTCCACCTCTGCCTCTGGACCTGAGCTCAGAGCCTCTGCATCATTAGCACAGAGTCGACAGACTTCACAGAGGAAAGTGAGAAGCACAGGAGTTCAGAGAGGATAAGAGTTTCTAGCTGTCACCTGGCAACCCAAGGTGTGGGGCAATGGTGTGGGGGAAGGACGAGTCTGTAGAAGGAAGTAATTATAAATCCTCAGTTGAATGGCCTCCCTCACTACCACCCCTGCTCTTAGCAACACATCTGGCAGGACCAGGCAAGCTAGGAAGATCACCAGTCTTCTGGACAACTGGACATCTTCAAGAGGACTACTTTGCTCCCTATCCTTTGAAAATGGGAGTAAAAGGGCTATGACTCATATCTAATTTCACTGCTGATGAAGTCCACCTTGTGAACCTCATGGATCACAGTCTTAAAAGTAGTAGTAACAGTATCAGTCGCAACATAATGGAAGACTAATTGTGGGTCTATCAATGGAAGACTAACCCTGGGTCTATCATTCACTGAGTGACTTTGGGCAAGCTTATTGAGCACCTAATATGTTGCAGGCACCATGCTAGGCCCTTTCTTTATATTGTCTCATTTAATCTTTACTACAATACTAAGGAGTAGGCATTAACATCATTCCTATTTATAGCTGAGGAAACAGAGGTTCAGAGACACTGTTACCTGTCATACTGGCTGGGGCCATGTGTTCCTTCTCCTTATACCACAGCTGAACTAACCAAGCCCCCATCCTTCCTCTCACCTTGTGCCAGAACGTGCAGTAGCTCCTTACAGACCATTACATTCAGTTCTAGGTCAGCCTGGCACTTAGGGCACTCTGTAATCCATTCATTCATTCAACAAATGCTTAACATGTGCCAGGCACTCTTCTAGGTGTGGGAACATAGCAGCGAACAACACAAAGTCCTTGCCCTAATGGGAGAGACCAATATTAAAGAACTAAACAAATAGATCAATATGGAATTATAAATTGTCATGAACGGTATACAGAAAAAGAAGCAAATGCTACGAGGGAGAATAACGGGCTTATTGTCGGAGCCATGCCTCTGCTGGCACTGTTCCCCCTGCCTGAGTCGTCTCCATTCATGCTCCTCTCTAGCTCTGACTCAATTCTTCAAATCAAGTGTCTTCCATTAAGTCCTCCTTCATAACTCTTCTTTCTAGATATCTTAATTCTGGCTCTTCTCATTGCTCAGACCACATGTAAAGTATTCCTAGCACTTAATTGTTTTTGTTAGCTGCCGTGGAGTCGCCCTGACTCACAGCAATGCCACGTGCAACAGAATGGAACAAAATGCTACGCAGTCCTGCGCAATCCCCACGATTGGTTGCGGACGGGACCCTTGTGATCCATAGGGTTTTCACTGGCTGCTTTTTGAAAGCTCCACTGAAACCTGTTCAGTATCATAGCAACGATGAGTGGTAGCTGCACATGATGTGGATTAGGCAGGAATCAAACCCATGCAAGAAATCTACCAGAGAGTGTTTGAAAATTTTAGCTGTGTCATTAACTCTCAACCACCTGTGAGGTCCCTGGGGTATTACTGGGCAGTGGAGAGAGTGGGGAAAGACAGTTGAGTGTGAAAAAAACACAGGCTATGGCAGCAGACAGCAACAAGCCCAGCTCTGTCATCTTGGTATGATTTGGGCAAGTTCCTTAACTTCTCTGAATCTCAGTTTCCTCATCTGTTCTGCACAGCATTACTGTGATGATTACAAGAAAAAAAAGTCTGTTGAAAGCACCTGCACAGTATATAGTTCCTGCCCAATAAATTCTAATTCTTAATAACATTTATTGAGTGCTTTCAAGGTGCCAAAGTCCTTACCTAGGTGAAGATATAATAAGGAGGGGAGGGGGACAGGGCACGGGGTATACATGGGCTTTGATCAGACAGAACTTGATTCGAATCTGGACTCTGCCACTTACTATTTGTGTGAACTTCAGTACACTTCCTAACTTCTCTGGACCTCAGTTTACTTATCTGTAAAATAGGGATAATAACAGTGCCTAGCTCACAGGGATCTAGGATGAAATGAGATGAGAAAAGCACTTAGCACGGTGCTGGCATGATAGCCAGTGGCACTGTCAACTCACTCCAACCCTGTGGGTGGTATTATTAGTCCCATTTTACAAGTGAGGATATTTTACACAAATGGTAGCTGCTGTTTTATTGCCACAACAATTATTGAAATGTGAAAACACAAGGGACTTCAGGCAATCAAAGTAAGAAGAGCACCTCTGCCAGCCTCTGGGCCTCCAAAAGCAGGAATCAAGAAGAAGCAAGGCACTTATCTCTCCTCCTATTGCCCCCACACAAACACTGTCTGTCTTGGGGCCATCTGCCTTTGTTATAATTTGTTTTGTTGTGCGTTTTATCCCTCTGTTCATATCAGTGATGGCAAGAAGCCCAAGGCCATTCCTCATCACTGGACTCTGATCCCCATATAGCTCTGTGTATCATCTTTTCTAACCCTATCTCTTACCCTCCCCACTGAAACCTTTCCTGGGGCCTTCTGAAATTCACAGTTGGCCATCAGCAAAACTCACTTTCCTCAACCTCTTATTTGAGTGTTTCCTTTACCTCCTTACTGTAATGGAAACCTGGCCCTCCTTATGGACATAGCTTCCCCAAAAGCCTCCAAATTGGTGGCTGCTTCCCCTCTTACCACTCTTGAATCACTGAGCCAGGAGGTGAGGTTAATGCTGTTGCTTTCACTGCTGCTTCCATATCATTCTCCTTCCCTCTGCCACAAAACAAAACAAAACACCTCCAGCTTTGAATCTGATGTCATAAGATTATGCCACCTATGTATCTATCCACTGACTGTTGAACAACTCCTGGTTCACTGCCGCTGTCTCCAATAATATTCCTGGCATAATTCTTGGTGATTTCAATATCCACACAGATGAGCCTTCCAACATCCTGGACTCTCATTTCCTTGAACTCCTTCCTCTCCCCAGTGACCTTGACTTCTAACCCTACCTCAGTCACTCACTCTCACAGTCACACCTAGATCTTATTATTATAGATAATATTATATATTACCAATAGTAATTTTAGTCTCCCACACTCAGACCACCATGGTCTTTCCAGCTCACTCCTAGATTCCCAGCTTCAACAGTCTTCAACCGCTACCATCTTTTTACTGTCTTTCACTCCTCTCATGTCCTTACCTCCCTCCCTACCCAGCTTGAATTCTATCATAAATCATAGTAATGGCTTCCCTGCATATACCCTTGACTCCCTTTGCCTTCTATTGCTTTGTCATACTTACCGCAACTTCCATTAAAGCCAACTCTCTGCCTATTCTGTATCTGTATCCACAGAGCAAAACATGGCTGGAGAAAAACACAGAACTTTACTTCAGATTCGTGAATCTCAAAGTCATGGTCACTAATTTCAAGTGAGACCTTAATGCTAATCGGCAATCAAATTATATTTCCTTAGTTTCTTCCCTCTCCCACTTTCCTAGACTATGTTCTCCTCTGTCCTCAAATCTCTAACACCTTCTCCTCAGAGGGTGATATTTCTTCTTACTTCATCAGGAAATTGAATCCAAGAGATGTCCCATCAGCACATGTAGCTACATCTGTGCCCATCCCTCTGTTTTCTCTCCTGTTAATATGCATGTGGTCTGTGCTCCTAGCAAAGAAGTCCCTCTCTGCTTATAATCCCATACCCTTTCACCAACTCAAGGATATTGTCCCAGCAATCATCCTCTCTCTCCTATATCATCAGGTTTTTGTTTTGGTTGGTTGGCTGGTCTCTACTGGATTGTTCCACCAGCACTCTAACATGCTGGTATTTCTGCCATCTTAAAAAGCAAAGCAAAAACTCTTCTGATTCACTTCTTTCTTCACCTTCAGTGACCATCCCATTTCTCTCCTTTTCTTTAGAGCAAAAATCCTTGAAAAATGTTATGTACACCTGGTGTCCCAATGTCTCTTCTCCCATTCTCATGTGGCTTTCATCCCCATCATGCCACCAAAATGGCTTGTGTCAAAGTTACCAATGAGTTCCACGTTGCTAAATCCAGCGGTCAATTGTCAGTCCTCATCTTCAAGACTTATCAGCAGTATTTGACACAGTTGACCTCTCCTTCCTCTGTAAAACTCTCTGCTCACTTGGCTGCGAGGACATCACATTTTTCCTTTTCAGTTGCCCTTTTTCAGTCTTCTTTGCTGAATTCCAACTCATCTTCCCATCGTCTTAGTGGTGGAGGGTCTCTGGGCTCAGTCCTTGGAACTTTTCTTCTTTCTATCTTCACTTCTTCCCTTGTTGATCTTATTTGGTCTCATAGCTTTAAATATCATTTATATGCTGATGACTTCCTAATTTATATCTCCAGCCAGGACTTCTGTCCTGAACTGCAGACTCATACATTCAACTGTATATTCTGTACCTTTACTTGGTTGTTTAACAGGTATCTCATACTTAACATACCCAAAATTGAGCCCCCAATTTTCTCCCCAAACTCTATTCCTCCTAAAGCCTTCCCCATCTCTGTCAGAGGCAACACCAATCTTCCATTCACTTGGGCCAAACCTTCAGGATCAACCTTGACTCCTCCTCCTCTTTTTTTCTCCACAACAGCAAATTGTATGGGCAATATTTCCAACCTATGTTTGAATCTGACTACTTTATAGTACTACTGCTACTACCACTCTAGTTTAAGCCACCATGATTCTCAGCCTGGATTATTGCAAATCCTAACTGTTTATAATGCTTCTGCCCTTTGATTCTTTATAATTTATTCTTGAAACAGGCATACTCCTGCCTCAGAGCAATTCTGTTAAATAACAAAATGAAAGTTTTTTTTCTTTTGGAAATAGATAGTGGTAATGATTGCATAACTTTGTGAACATACTAAAACTCACTGAAATGTACACTTTAGATGAATGAATTTCATAGTATGTAAATACTTCAATTTAAAAGAATCTAAGCAATGTAGTATCCTGGATTGGCTCCTGGAACAGTAAAAGGACATTAGTGAAAAACTTGTTAAATCTGAATATAGTCTGTAGTTTAGTTAATAATATTATATGAATGTTAATTCTTAGTTTTGACAAATGTATTGTGATTATGTAAGATGTTAACGTTAGAGAAACTGGGTGAGGAATATACAGGAATTCTCTGTACTGTCATCGCAACTTTTCTATAGATCTAGAATTATCCAAAAATAAAAAGGTTACTTAAAAAAAATAAGTCAACACTGGAAACTATAAAACATTGCTGAAAGAAATTGAAGAAGACCTAAATAAATAGAAAGATATCCCATATTCATGGATTGGAATATTTAATATTGTTAAGATGGCAATACTCAGCAAAGTAATCTACAGATTTAATGCAATCCCTGTCAAAATGCTAGTGTTTTTATTTTGTTTTGTTGTTTTTTTGCAGAAATGGAAGACCAGATCCTAAAATTCAAATGGAATTTCAAGGGACCCTGAATAGTCAAAAAAAATCTTGAAAAAGAATATATAGACTATATATGTAGATCAATGGAATTGAATTGGGAGTCCAGAAATAAAACCACACATCTATGGCCAATTTACTTTTGACAAGGGTTCCAATTCAATGGGGAACAAATGGTTTCTTCAACAAACGGTTCTCAGACAACTGAGTATCCACATGTAAAAGAATGAAGTTGGATCCTTACCTCAAACTATATAAAAAAATTAATTCAAAACGAATCAACAACCTAAATATAAGAGCCAAAACAGTAAAACTCTTTGAGGAAAATATACGGGTCAGTATTCATGACCTTGGATTTGGCAAAGGCTTCTCAAATATGACACCAAAAGCACAAGCAACAACAACAGCAACAAAAATTGGACATCATCAAAATTAAAGATCTTTGTGCTTCAAAGGACACCATCAAGAAAGTGAAAAGATAATCCATGGAATGGGAAAAAACATTTGCAAGTCATATACCTGATAACAGTTTAGTAAACAGAATATTTAAAGAACTCTTACAACTCAACAACAAAAAGACAATCCAATTTAAAAATGGGTGAAGACTTTAATAGACATTTCTCCAAAGAAGACATACTAATGGCCAACAAGCACATGAAAAGATGATTAATGTCATTAGCTATTATGAAAATGCAAATGAAATACCCACTAGGATGGCCATAAAAAAACAAAACAACAACAACAAGACAGAAAATAACAAGTGTTGAGAGCATGGAGAAATTGGAACGCTTATCCATTACTGCGATGAGGGAGTTTTGTCTGTTCATTCGTTCTGCAGGCACCTTGAACTGTGCTTGGTGTGTACAATTTAATATTGTTGAATGAATAAATAAATGAATAAACAAATAAAAGAGAAGTTTGGTATGGCCAGAATGGGTACAACATATAGTATCAGGAGCAGAGGTAGGAGCTGTGGCTGGGAGAGATGGAGAGCCCACAGTCTCTTTATCGGAAGAATATTGCACAAAGCACACTACAACTCGCCCTCTCCCTTAATGCCTCCCCACTCCCTACACCTCAGCGCATGTTGACCCCCTTCGTTTGGAATGTCTCTATTACCACCTCCCTCTCTTAACCTATCCTGCAGGGCTGCACTTCCTCCCAGAGTTCTTTACTGCTTACTCTACTCAACGCTAAATTGTTTCTTCTAAACTTCCACTAAATTCAGTCAGCACCCCAGCTAAAAGGCCAAAGGAACCAGCCATTGCAGACTCAGTTCAGGGCTCGGAAAAAGATTTCAGTGGATGTCCATCAACTCCTAAAAAGCATACGGAGTCCGGTGCCAAACACACCCAGACTCCCAGCTGCTACAAATCAACCCTTGAGAGTAGCAGGGTTAATAAAGGCTACCAGTTAGTAACCATTTACTATGTACCAGGCAATAGGCTAAGCATTGTCTTATTTCATTCTCCCAACACCACTATATGATGGTTACTAAAATTATCTTTATTTTAGAAATGAAGAAAGTGAAGCATAGGGAGGTAACAGGATTTGTCCAAGGTGCCAATGAAAGAAATGGGCTTGGAACACAGGTCTGGCTGACTCAAAAGGCAATGCTCCAAACCACACATTGTACTGCCTCCTGGTAATGTATAAATCTTTCCAGGGGTTGTCAGCACACTCCTCTGAGTCAAAAGCTGAGTTCAACCTGGTTCACACACCTAGATGAGTCAGATAGCCCTGCTTCTGAGGATGTTATCATCTGTTAGAGACAACTCTCATTACCATACAGCCACCTCCTCCATGGAGCCCTCCCTGATCCACTTAAGCTGGAAAGAAGCAGAGACTCTCTGAACTCTCTTAAAACTTTCTGTACCTCTTTCAAGGCATCATTCATGTCTGCACTGCAATATAGATATTTGTGTGCATGTTGTATCACCCCTACCACTGCTGTCCCTTAGAGGTAGGTATGTAGTCACACTAATCTTTAAATTCCTGCAGATCGGCAGAGCCAAGCACATAATGGGTCTTTGAAAGCAATCACGCTTTTGCAAATGTCTTTTCTTCTGCCTGTAAAGCCCTTTACCTACATTCACTTGAAAATTTTGTATTCATTTGTAAGACCTGGCTCAGATGTCCCCTCCTTTGTGTAGCCTTCAATGACTTTCCCAGGCAGAGGCAACTGCCTCCTTCCCTGTGTTCCTACAGCACTTTCTTCATCTCTGTATATTACTTACATATTATTGCAGCTGTTTATTTGCCCTCTATGACAGTGCCTGGCACATAACAGATACACGATGCATGTTTATTGAATGAGTGAATTCACATATTGGTTGTAGACCCACCCCATCCTGGGTGGAGGGAAGGGGCTTGTGGACCCAAACAGTCTGTCTTGGAGGCCCCTTGAATAGCCAATCAGGATCGCTGGTTAATTCATTTGCATATTACAAGGCAATGAATGGGATTCTGATTTGACTTCCCATGGTCTTTGTTGTGATTTTTAAAATTAGATTAAACCTCTTCCAGCAGCTGGTTCCTACAGGCTTTGGAGAGATGAAAATGTCAGCATGTCTCTGCAGCCACACTAGGGAACATGCTGCCTAGAAAAATCAATTGGATTATCATAAGAGCTGAGTATGGGATGGTGTGCTCAGGAACTGACGCCACATTCCTGGAGCCACAGGGTCCTGTCAGAGCCCCAGTCTCTGCTGCAGCCTCCAGCCTCTTCTGTGCTGCCCACCGGGTCTCTCTGTAAGTCCTCAGTTCAAGTGACTAGATTTTTACCTTCCTGAAGGTGGTAGGCGGAGCCCTGGAATGTGCTAGGAGACCTCATCACGGGCCCTCAGGCAAGTCCCTATCTCTCTCTGGGATTCATTTCTAATACACAGAACCTGTGAACATGTTCCTTTATATGGCAAAAGGCAGTCTGCAGATGTGATTAAGTTAAGAATCTTGAGATGGGGAGATTGTCCTGGATTATCCTGGTGAGTTTATGAGGACAAAGGACTTTATACAGTAAAACCTGTGAAAGCCGGAACCTGTGTAAGGCAGAAATCTGTCCGGGAAGGAAAACTCATATATTTACCACTAAAATGAGTGGTAGACAAGTGGTAAGACTGAACCCCGTCAATGGCAGAAAACTTGCAAAACTCAGAAAAATAAGGCAGTTCCAGTGGGTTCTGACTCTCACAGGTTTCACTGTAACAGGAGGGCAGGAGGTTCATAGTCAGAGACAGAGAGAGATTGGAAGGCGCTACACTGCTGGCTTTGAAGACGGAAGTCACAAGCAAAGGAATGTAGGTGCCCTCTAGAAGCTGGAAAAGACAAGTTAACAGATTATCCTCTAGGTCCTCCAGAAGAACAAGCTCTGCCGACATCCTGATTTTAGCCAGTGAGAGTCATTTTGGGCTTCTGACCTCCAGAACTGTAAGATACTAAATTTATGTTGTTTTAAGCCACTAAATTTGTGGTGATTTGTTACAGCAGCAATAAGAAACTACTACAGACATCCATCAGACAGCTGCCAATCTCATATAATAATGCACTACGATAATCTCTTAAATTCTAGGGAAAAGTTAATTTCTCCTGATGCCCTCCCTAATTTACTTACTTTAACCAGAACAAGAGAAGAATGGTGCTCATTTTATTTCACTTCTGGAGCTTAGGGGTAAATTCAGTGCACATTAGTTCTTGGAAAGCAGAGAATGTGTCATATTCATATTCGTTTTTCTATCGCCAGTATCTAGCACAGTAAATATTTGTTAAATGACTGCTCAAGAGCCACAATCCTCCTTAGTTTAGATTTCTACTGTGATTATCTTTCCCACACCCCTAGGCTCCATTACACGGCTTTAAATTGTACCCTATGTTACTCTCCTAAGATACCGGACTTTGACATTACCAGATTTAGTATCCACGAGTATAGTACGGAAGACCCGGTGGCGTAGTGGTTAAGAGTTACGGCTGCTACCTAAAAGGTCGGCAGTTCCATTCCATCAGGTGCTCCTTGGAAACCCTATGGGGCAGTTCTACTCTGTCCTAGAGTCGGAATCGACTTGACGGCAGCTAGTTTGGTTTTTTTTAGTATGAATATGGAGCCCTGGTGGCACAGTAGTTAAGAGCTTGGCTGCTAACCAAAAGGTCAGCAGTTCAAATCCACCAGCTGCTCCTTGGAGACCTTATGGGGCAGTTCTACTCTGTCCTATAGGGTCGCTATGAGTCAGAATCGACTCGATGGCAGCAGGTTTGTTTTTGTTTGTTTTTTAGTATGACTCTAAAAGATGCCAAAACCTTGTGGTAACCTAAAGTTTCATCAAGACTGCTGTGTATGAATAAGTCAGTTGGCTAGTGAGTGAACCTAGGTGACTATCCAACACCCACATCTTACTCTGGCCTTGCTGTTCTCGGTTCCTGGTTACATAGGAAGTCACTCTTATTACTGTGGGAATTCAAGATTTCCAAAGAATCTCTTAAGAGTCCTTCTCCTATTTGCCCCAGCTTTCATCACTCTTCTCATCCCCCCTTTGAAGCTCATGATTACTTCTATCTATCTCTTTAATTATAACAAGAGCTATTATAGGAGGGACCTTCCTTTTCCCTCAGTAAGGAAAGCTCTCCATTGACATAGAGGCTGCCGCTACCTGGGTGGGATGCTTTAGGCCTTAAGTGTTAATGCCATCACATGGGCTAATGGCAGATAGTGATTCACGTGGGCCTGTGATTGGGTTTGTATGTCTGTCTGACTCCAAAGTGAAGTATTAGCAAACCCCACTTGTCTGAAGACTTGAGCCATGTGCTTTACCCTAGCTTTTATCAGTAATAAGGCTGTCACATTACTCTCCAGCTATCTGACTCCTATACCTATCTCTCAATTGTTTCCAAACTTAGGTAGGGAAGAAGAGGTGTGCCATTTATAAATCTTCCTAAAACCTCAGTAGATAGAGATAGAGAGCTGCCATCAAGTCCACTCCGACTCATGGTGACCTTAAGTACAACAGAACAAACCGTTGCCCTGCATCATCCTCAGATCTCCAGCATTTTCAAGTTCATCGTTGTGGCTATTGTTTCCCTTGCTGTCTTAGTCACCTAGTGCTGCTATAACATAAATACCACAAGTGGATGGTTTTAACAAAGAGAAGTTTATTTCCTTACAGTAAAGTAGGCTAAAAGTCCAAATTCAGGGTGTCAGCTCCAGGGGAAGGCTTTCTCTCTCTCAGCCTTCTCTTCAGTGTTCCCCTGGACTAGGAGCTTCTCTGCGCAGGGACCCCGGTCCAAAGGACACGCTCTGCTCCGAGCACTGCTTTCTTGATGGTATGAAGTCCCCCTGTCTCTCTGTTCACTTCTCTCTTTCATATCTCAAGAGATTGCCTCAGGATACAATCCAGTCTTGTAGATCCAGTCCTGCCTTACTAACACAACTGCCACCCACCCTCCCTCATTAACATCATAAGAGGCAGGATTTACAACATATAGGAAAATCACACAGTACCAGGAACCATGGCCCCGCCAAACTGAAATACACATTTTTGGGGGGACATAATTCAATCCATGACACTCATCCTTGCTGGCCCTCTGCTTCATCAAACATGATGTCCTCCTCCAGTCATTGATCCCACCTGATGACATGCCCAAAGCAGGCAAGTCAGACAATGTTCTATTTTGATCCATAAGGATTTCATTGACTAATTTTTGGAAGTAGAATGCCAAGCCTTTCTTCCTAGTCTGCCTTAGTCTGGAAACTCCACTGAAACCTGTCCATGGTGGGTGACCCTGCTGGTATTTGAAATACTGGTGGCATAACTTTTCAGCATCTGCAAGCCATCACAGTATGACAAACTGACAGCAGAGTGGTGGAACCCTCAGTATAAACTAACATTTATTGAGTGTTTATCACATTCAGACACTCTGTTTGTGCTTTAGACACATTATCTTTTTTAATCATTCATTCTTTAAGGAAATGACTACCTTGGTTAGAATGAAGGTGTGAAAAACATAAAGCATGACTTAAAGCACATACAAGAAGAATCGACATGGCTGACAATATCCACAGTCCTTTAGATCTACTCAAGGCTTCATAGTTCTCCATGGACTCCCTTCCATGTCCTCAGTTAATCTTCCTAACAACCCCATGAGGCAAGAAGAGTAAGGATTATTTTCTCTATATGATAGTTGGGGAAACAGGCCCATGGAAGGGAAAGGTCATTCCAGATCACACACCGAGTGCAGGGCAGAGTCAGGACTGGAACTCAGGACTCTAGAGTCCTAGGTCAGCTCAGATCTCTTACAGACCCCAGGATTCTTCCCTTGACCAGCACCAGACGTACAGCCTCTGCAATGAGCCCCATGTGGAGATGGCAGAAGGCCCCTCCTGTCTTCTCTTCTCACAGGTCTCTAGGGGTTGCTTGGCAACCAGCACCCAGCAGTGAGTGGCCTCCAGTCAGTCTGTTGCTGCGGAGTTAACACGTCTCCCGTCCCTCACACCTGTGCTGCTCTCACTCCCCGTTAATGAGTCTTCTCCCCACCTTTCCTCCACAATAAGATTCTCTTCTCTGATCAACAATAATTAACCTCTCAGGAAACAAAGGGGCCTCTCAAGGACCTATGTGGTAAGGGACCCCAGTGAAAAAGGCACTCCAAGTCCTCTCATCCTCCAGCATCCCAAGATGATAGAAACACCTTTTGTGGGCGGTCCTGCTCAGCAATGCTCATAACCTCCTATTCATCCCTTTCCACCTTCCACCCTGACAAAGGGCTTTCCGAAACCCCCTGGCAGAGATCAAATGGGGTGAACGAATTGAATTAGATACTTGATGCAGTGCTAGTGAGTCACTGGATGGTGATCTAGCACTCCTGGAACCACAGGTGGGTCACCTGGGGAGAAGACCCAGTGACTCTTCGCGTGTGGATCTGGAGGCAGAGAAGGGAAGGAACCTAACATTTATTGCTTTCCTAATATGTGTCAGAACAATACTATGTTATCTCATTTAGCCTGTCCCCAACAACACTGTGAGGTTTATACAATTGAGGATATTACCTATTCTTAGAAGTGAAATGACTTACCAAAGTTCACACAGCTAAAAAAAAAAAAAAAAAGTGCACAGAACTGAGACTCAAATCCAGCCAGACACCTGGAATTCCAGCTCCTTCCTCTCCCTGTACAATTAATTATCATCAAATTCTGTAAATTCTACTCCTAAATCTCTCTCAACTCTCCTCACTTCCA
Organism: Trichechus manatus latirostris; assembly: GCF_000243295.1. NCBI lineage: Eukaryota > Metazoa > Chordata > Mammalia > Sirenia > Trichechidae > Trichechus > Trichechus manatus. Next base: position 3,731,966 of record NW_004443951.1, on the reverse strand, counting down.
TGCCTCTGTCATTTCATCATTCATTGTCTTAGTTCAGAGCCTTATAACTTAGGAGAACTACTGCTTTCTTTGCCTTGCTCCCATCTACCCTCCAAGCTGAAACCAGGGATGGTTCTAAAATGCAAATCTGACCTTGTTAAAACCCTTCTATGCTGCCCACTCCCTATGGCAGTTGTTTCCAAATTTATACCCCTTTAAGTAAAAAAAAAAAAAAGATTAAGCTCAACACCCACAATATACATATATTTATTTAGATCATATATTCACATATATAAGGAGTCCTGGTGGCACAGTGGTTAAAGCGATCTACTGCTAACGGAAAGGTCAGTAGTTCGAAACCACCAGCAGCTCCGTGGGAGAAAGCTGTTAACAGTCTGCTTCTGTAGAGATTTACAGCCTTGAGGTCACTATGAGTTGGAATCAACTTGATGGCAATGGGTTTTTTTTTTTTTTTTTTTTGGTATATACATATATAGTTCTGTACACAAAGGATGTTAAAATATATAAAAAATGAAATAAACAATATTTAAATGTTTGAATTCTAATGTATTTATTAACAGTACAGTAAACTTTATTTTTGCTACAAAAATGCACGCACACACACACACGCACACACACACACACACACACAAATCCTTTGCTGATATATTTTTTAGTAAGGCAATGTGACTGACTATGTCAGAGCTAATTAGATTATCATTGATTTTACCTGGAAACGTGGCTGGCAATGAACTCGTGCTGGAGAAATATCAGTTCAGCCATTTTCCTGGGCTCTCTTGGACTCACTATAATTAGTATAGTCTTCAATTAGAAGTTTCTTTGCAGGAATCTTTTAAAACCACCTATTTATTGTGAGTGTTCATTTAGTTAAAACTAGATAGTATAATCAATAAATCCACTTAACCAGGCACAGGAAAGCTGCAGAATCTCACAATGGGCTGAAAAAGAACAAAGGACAGAGAGAGGCTCCACTGCCAGCCTCTTAGCAGGGCAGAATGCCTCCTTCTCCCTTGGGGCTTTTCGAGTGTAGGGTACGCACATGGGGACCAAATGAAGACATCTGTGTCAATCCATATAGTAAATATTAGTTAAAATGAATTTCTTTTATATTCATAGATAAAAACAGCTTTATTAATTTCTTTAGCTCCCTAAAGACTCATCAGGCATGCACCCACTTTAAAAACCACTTGCTCATGGCTAGAACCGTCTGCTTGCTATATGAGGTCTCCTTGACCTCCACCCTGCCCTCCTGATGGCCTCTCCAGTCAATTCCTCTCTCAGCATTCCCTCCCTGCTTTTTCACAGCTTGGCTCCAGTTTCACTGTATTGCTCACCATGCCCCAAATATCCTGTGCTCTCACACCCCTTTGCACTTTGGATGCGAGGATGACGTGAGATAACACAAGTGAAAGCACCTGGCACATAAAAAAACAAACCCAAACCCATTGCTGTTGAGTTGATTCCAACTCATAGTGACCCTATAGGACAGAGTAGAACTGCCCCAATAGGGTTTCCAAGGAGCGCCTGGTGGATTCCAACTGCCAACCTTTTGGTTAGCGGCTGTAGCTCTAAACCACCATGACACGAGGGTTTCCACCTAATAGGTACTTAATAAATGCTTGCTGACTGTCACCATGAGATAGGTAAACTAGATTAGTTGTTCTCCAACTTTTGCCTGCATCAGAACCACCTGGAAGGCTTGTTAAAACACAGATTGTTGGGCCATACTCCTAGGGTTTTTGATTCAGTAGGTCTGAGGTGGGGCCTGAGAATATCTGCATTTCTAACAAATGCATGATGATACTCATGCTGTTGTCTGGAGACCACACTTTGAGAACAACTGAACTAAATGATCTCTATGGCTTCTCTCACTTCTAATGGTGTATGAGTCCTCAGTGCTTGTAACAGAGAATAAATGAACTTTTATCTCTATATAAATGAATATTTAACATTATCATAAATGGAAATATGGGTTCTATAAGACCTCAGGTGCACAGCGTAGAGAGAAGAGCACATAAATTAGTAACAGAAGATCTCAGCTCAAATTCCACTTTCTATCTGTGTGATCTAAAGCAAGTAAATTAATGTCTTAGTCTGGATTTTTTCGTCAGTAAAACAACCAAAATACCAAACCCACTGCTGCTGAGTACCTTCCAACTCATAGTGACCCTGTAGGACAGAGTAAAACTGCCCTATAAGGTTTCCAAGGCTGTAGATCTTTTTTTTTTCTTATTGTTGTGCTTTAAGTGAAAGTTTATAATTCAAGTTAGTCTCTCATACAAAAATTTATACATACATTGTTATGTGACCCTAGTTGCTCTCCCTGTACTGTGACAGCACACTCCTCCTTTCTACCCCTGATTTCCTGTGTCCATTCAACCAGCTCCTGACCCTCTCTGCCTTCTCATCTTGCCTCTGGACAGAAGCTGCCCATTTAGTCTCATGTATCTACTTGAGCTAAGAAGCACACTCTTCACGAATATTATTTTATGTCCCATAGTCCAGTTTAATCTCTGTCTGAAGAGTTGGCCTCGGGAATGCTTTTAGTTTTGTGCTAACACAGAGTCTGGGGGGCATGTCTTCCAGGATCCCTCCAGTCTCAATGAAACCATTAAGTCTGGTCTTTTTACTAGAATTTGAGTTCTGCACCCCACTTTTCTCCCACTCCGTCAGGGACTCTCTGTTGTGTTCCCTGTCAGGGTGGTCATTGGTTGTAGCCGGGCAGCATCTAGTTCTTTTGGTCTCAGGCTGATGAAGTCTCTGGTTTACGAGGCCCTTTCTGTCTCTTGGGCTAATACTTTCCTTGTGTCTTTGGTGTTCTTCATTCTCTTTTGCTTCAGGTGGGTTGGGACCAATTGATGCATCTTAGATGGCTGCTCGCTAGCTTTTAAGACCCCAGACGCCACTCACCAAAGTGGGATGCAGAACATTTTCTTAATAAACTTTGTTATGCCAATTGACCTAGATGTCCCC
>NW_004443951.1:3700251-3728537 GCF_000243295.1 Trichechus manatus latirostris | reverse complement strand
CATTTATTATTTTGTGTTTTTTGGATTAGTGCTAGCCTTGTTGGGGTGAGATGGTATCTCATTGTAGTTTTGATTTGCATTTCTCTAATGGCTAATGATCATGAGTATTTCCTCATGTGTCTGTTAGCCTAAGGCTGTAAATCTTTACTAAAGCTGACTGCCACATCTTTCTCTCACAGAGCAGCTGGTGGGTTCAAACTGCTGACCCTTCAGTTAGCAGCCAAGCGCTTAACCACTGTGCCACCAGGGCTCCTTCAGTACTAACAGGAGTATTAAAATAATATCCACCTTATGGGGTTCATTGTGAGACAATACTTTGTAAAAAGAAAACTTCTATATATAGACTGTCCCAATAAGATATATGCACTATTTATTAATGCGCATTTAATAAACAGAATGGACAGATAGTAAATAATATGTGAATTTAAATCATAAATTTCCAACCCCAGTGCTAACTCACTGTTTTAAAGTATATGATAAATGTGTTGCTATATCATCTAAAATATGTACACATTTTATTAGTACTATTAGTAGATACTAATAATAGTAGCTTTGGTGGCCAGCTTCCAAGACAGTCCATAATGATTCTTGTCTCTCAGTTTTCACAACCTGTGTAGTTCCTCCCACATTCAATCACTGACCAACAAAATACTCCAAGAGTAGTTTAGTTCATAAAAGACATTGCTACTTTCTCTTTGGTATCTCTACTCTGTGGGAAGCCAGCTGCCACGTCATGAGAATACTTTAGCTGCTCTGTGGAGAGGGCCACGTGGGGAGAAACAAAGGCCTGTTGCCAATGGCCAGCACCAACTTGCCAGCCATATGAGTGAGCCACCTTAGAAGTGGATCCTCCAGCCCCCAATCAAGCCTTCAAATAACTACAGCCTTGGCCAACACCTGACCTCATGAGAGGCCTCAAGCCAGAACCCACCCAGCCAAATCACTCCTGAATGTATGACCCACAGAAACTGTAATATAATGAATTATTATTGTTGTTTTAAGCTACCAAGTTTTGAGGTGATCTGTTATGCAGCAATAGGTAACTGATACAGTAGCTAACATTTATTGCTCACTTACTGTGTTCCAGAAACTATGCTAAGCAATTTTTGAACATTATTTTTTTCATTTAATCTTCCCAATAGCCCTATGATGTAGACACTATTACAATACCCAGATGAAGAAGAGGTGGCCCAGAGAGGTTATGTAATTTTGTCAAGGTTTCATGGCTAGTGAGTGGCAGAACTGGAATTTGAGCTCAGGTCTCTGACTCCAATGCCCAGGTTCTTGTTCAATCTCTTAAAGAGGCCAGAATAAAGCCTCTTGGATAGTTAAGCAACAGATGCTACTGCACCCAGAGGACAGCAAATTTATGTAAAACCAGCAAGGGGAAGAGCCAGATTCAACCAACATTGGCACCTGATACCAAAAGATCCAGAAGGTCCAAGCTGGTCCTGCCTCTCAGAGACAATTTTGCCCAAGATGCCCAGGACTCACCCAAATCTGCAGCTTCACTCGCTTCTCACGACGGTAGACTGTCTTCACCTTGAAGTCGATGCCCACAGTGCTGACGAAGGCCGGGGTGAAGGTGTCGTCAGCATAGCGGAAGAGAAAGGAGGTCTTGCCAACACTGCTGTTGCCAATGATGAGCAGTTTGAACATGTAGTCAAAATTCTGGTCAGAGGCATCTTTGACTCCAGCTTTACCATCGGTCACAGAAGCCATCTGCAGGAGAGACCTGTGGTCACTCAGGGACATTCACACACTCACTCCCCACCCCAGCATTACTGAGGAAACACACACACTGAGTTGCCCATCACTGCACTTTCCCCAAATGTTGTCTCAGGCCCTGGGGTGGGGCCCAGCTCCTCCCATTCATTCCTTCAGCAAATATTTACTGAACACATTTCTCTGGGTCAAGCCCTGTGCTGGGCATGGAGAATAAAAATGTGAGTCAGACATGGTATCTGACTTCTGTGTGACCACAGACTAGAGTAAAAAAGTGGGTAAACAAAGAATGACAAAGCAGTGGATAAGTGATAAGACAGAGGGGAGCCCTGGCCGAAGGAGCCCACAGAAAGCATGTACCCCAACCTGGAGGCATGGTGGCCAAACAGGGTCTCTTGGAGGAGGCAACTCCTGAGCTGAGTTTTGGAAAAACTCAAAAACAGCAAACACGTGAAAAGTCCAGGAAAGGTCCAGTACAAGGTTATCATTCCTCTGCTTCAAAAACTTTTATGGCTCCCCAGCCCTAAAGGTCAAGCCCAAACTGTTAAGCTTGACAAAGAATCAACTAATAAGAGAACCAACTAAGTTTTATCTTCCCCCAAGGCTTCTCCCAACTAACCTGTGTTACCATTATATCAAATTACACACTTTACTCCAAATATGTTATTTCTTGCCTTTGTCCCTTTGTACATGTATTCCTTCTGCCTAGAATGCCCATTTCCTCCTAACAAACTCCTATTCATCCTTGTAGACCCAGGTCAAGTGTCACCTTCCCTGTGCATGGCAGAGGCATGCACTCCTGCCTCTGCTCTCCCAGAGCACAATGCTCACTAACCTCCAACGGCACTTATATTGTTTCAGAACTGTTACTATTCCAATTCCTCCTTTACACTGAGCATTTGGGACTTAAGTACTTCATTTCTGTATCCCTAGCTTCAGCACAAGTCCTGGCACAAAATCAGCATGCAGGAAATAATGTGTGCTGAATTAATGAAAGTGACTTCATCGCTTGGGGCTCCATCTCCGCATCTGAGAAATGAGGACAATGGTTTCTACCCTGCCTTTCTCCCAGGATTGTTATGGAACTCGAATGAGATAAAAATGATTAAGATCTTAATAAACTGGTAAATTTCACACAGGTGTGAAAAGTCATTATCTTTCAAAGCCTAGATTGTTTATTTATTTGTTCATTCACTTACTCATTCAGCAAATATTTATTATGTTCCAGGCCTTTCCCGAGGCCACAGCCCTCACAGACCATTCTCTCCCTTCCCAGAACACTTTGAATCTGAACCCAACAATCCAGCTCTTGGTCATATAGTGTTACTTGAGTCTTTAATTGCTTCTTCTACATATTGCCAGGCAAGGGTACCCTGCTTCTCCCCATGAAATCTCTCTTGTGCTCAGCGCTGGGTGCTTAGCACTGGGTACCCTCAGAAGAGTCTGGCTGAGTGGTCAGAGGAGTGTAGAAGGACATCCCAAATGTGAGATAGTGTCTGGGTTGTCACTCTCTTTTGGAATTCCTGCCTTTTTCCCCCAAAGGAAAAGAAAAGGAGTGCAACTGGTGGATTTGGCTCTATTGGCCTCTCAGGTGAGCTGTAAGGACAAGGAGCTGACAAATATAGATGATTTAGAGCCTCCTTGAAGAAAGATCAGACAAATATGTGGTATTATTGAACCAAACCAGTTGCCATTGAGTCATTTCCGACTCCTGGAGACCTCATGGGTGTCAGCATACAACTGTGCTCCATAGATTTTCAATGGCTTATTTTTCAGAAGTAGATTGCCAGGCCTTTCTTCCAAGGTGTCTCTGGGTGGACTCCAACCTCCAACCTTTCGGTTAGCAACTGAGTGCTATACCATTTACACCACCCAAGGAGAGACTTCATGTAGTATTATTGTTGTTGTCCGGTGCTGTCAAGTTGATTCCAACACATAAAGATCCCATGTGACAAAGCAAAACTGCCCCCACAGGGTTTTCTGGCTGTAATATGCAGATTGCCAGGTCCTTCTTCCCCAGAGTTGCTGGGTAGGTTTGAACCGCCAACCTTTTGGTCAGAACCAAGCAATTAACCATTGCACCACGAGGGCTCCTACGTGACATTAGCAGCCCTTTAATAGTACTTTCTTGAACATGTCACCACTAGCCTCCTGTGGCCCCCATTTTTCCTTGTCTTTTCTCCCAGTTCTCAGGCCTTTATCTGAGACCCTCAGCTCCATCTCTGCTTGCATCAATCTGCCCCACAACCAGGCTCACAAGACAAGTGTGGAACATGCCTAGGACACTTGGAGACTGGGGCATAGCATTTACATGGAAGAAGAAATTGAGATTGGAGGAGGAGGGTACCATTTCCTGCTTAAACTGTCTCATATCCTCAACTTTTCAGTTTTTCATGGTACAAGATTCAGAGCCTGTTTCAAGAATTAGAGATTCAAAAGAATTACACTTTTCCTACCGAAAATAAGGAGAGCAACCACAATGACCTCACAATATCCGCCACTATGCTGCCAGTCATCTTTCTTTGTTTACAAAAGAAAACGTGTGCTATGAAAGTATATACTCATTGTAGAAAATGTGAAAAATATACACAAGTGTAAAAAAGAAAAATCTAAATTACCTGACATTCCACCTACTCAGAAACTGTCAATGTTAACATTTCAGTGTATTTCCTCCCACATTTTTTCATGCAAAACAGTGCCATCTACTTTTTAAATTATAACTTATTATTTGTTAATTTAAAAGGTAATACACATGTATTGCAAATAATCCAAACTTTTACTAAATGCAAGTGTTACTTTTTTTTATCATCCGTAATTTGCCTTACATTCTTAATTTTTAGCATAAAAAAGTAATATGGAAGATTTACAACGAAAAATAAGTTTTGCTTCCACTCCTGACTCTCGATCTCCAGTTCCCCTCCACAGAGGCAAACATGTTACTATGTATCCTTCATAGATAGTCTTTGCATATATTAGCACACCGATCTATTTATACTTTCTATTTATATATACATGGTAGCATATTATACATTTTATCCTATACCTTCTACACCAGCGATTAAGTATTAAGTGCTCCACTGCTAACTGAAAGGTCGGAAGTTCAAACTCACCCACGGCTCCATGGGAGAAAGACCTGGCAATCTGTTGCTATAAAAATTACAGCCTAGAAAACCCTACAGAACAGTTCTACTCTGTTGTATAAGGTCACTACGAGTTACAGTCGACTCTATGGCACACAACAACATGCATATTTTAATTGCTAAGATCATACTATCATTAGTTTTGTATCTGACTTTTTTTCACTTAACATTATATCATAAATATTTTACCAAGACATTAAAAACTCTTCATAAATATCATTTTTTACTACATTATATTCCTTCCTGTGGATGTATCATATGACTAATTCTTTAATATTGTGCATTTAAGTTGCTTTTCTATTCTTAGTTATTATAAATTAAACTGCAGTGAACGTTTCTTTCACAAATCTTTGCTCACTTTCCTAGTTACTTCCTTAGAATTCCTAGAAGTGGAATTATGGGTCAAAGAGTAACTTTAGTAAAACACAGATTTGATCCTTATCTCAATGTCATGTCTTTTATCTTTTATTTTCTAAACAAACCTGGGAAATGAAGTCAGAAGGACAGGGATTATCATTTCCATTTGATTGCAATGGAAACTGAGGACCAGAGATTAGAGGATTTGCCCAAATCACACAACAGCTGAGACTAGATTTGGTACCCTGCAGTGTTATGGGGAAAGTTTTAAATCCCTGCTCCATTCCTCGGCTGAATACTTGGGCAAATCACATCATCTCTCTAAGCAACAACACTTTTACCTTAAAATAGAGAAAACACCACTTATTTCACAGAGCTGTGGTACAGATAGAAGGAGCAGTACTATATGTAAATACTCTGACCTGATTTCTCGGCACATGGTGGTGGCGGTGTTGTGTGCCATCAAATTGATTCCAACTCATAGAGACCCTATATGACAGAGCAGAACAGCCCAATAGGGCTTCCTAGGCTGTAAACTTTATGGGAGAAGAGTATCAGGTCTTTTCTCCCACAGAGCAGCTGGTGGGTTTGAACCGCCAACCTTTCTTCTGGTTAGCAGCCAAGTGCTTAACCAGGCCCCTTTTCTTCACGGCTGCAGTCATACTTGTTCAACTGCCCTCTTCCCGATCTGGGGCTCCATTAGTTGAGTTTGTTTTACAGTTAATTGTCTGCCTCCCCTTCTGGATTCAACTGAGTTTTACCCATCCTCACGCCCCATCGACACTGGGCCTATAGTAAATCATTAGGGGATGTTACTTCTTTCAACGAACATTTAATGAGCATTTACCATGTGCCAAACTATCAGTGTAAATGACATATTAACAGTCTTCATTTTTCTGATGCAGCTGACTTTACACTTTTAGATTGCTAAAGTTGGAAGGGATTTTGGAGCAGCAGCTTTAGCATATTAAAACCTAGCTACTGCTCCCAGCTTTCCCAGTCCCTCAATATGTTGGCTTGGGCAAGTCACTTAAACTCTGAGCCTCAGTGTCCTCATCTATAAAATGATGATGATACCTAACCTCACAAGGCTGCTGGGAGTTTTCAATAAGAGAATGCATATAAGAGTGCATCACTGTGTTGAGAAAAATCATGGCCTCATGTAGACTTAGCAGGAAAAGTGATCGCCTCTATTCGCCATGGAAGCAGTGGTGATTCAGTGGTAGAATTCTTGCTTTCTATGCAGGAGACCTTTGAACTATGGTGTTGGCAAAGAATATTGAATATACCATGGACTGCCAGAAGAATGAACAAATCTGTCTTAGAAGAAGTACAGCCAGAATGCTCCTTAGAATAGAGGATGGCAGGACTTAGTCTCACATACTTCGGACTTGGTATCAGGAGGGATCAGTCCCTGGAGAAGAACACTGGTAGACGGTCAGCGAAAAAGAGGAAGACCCTCAACAAGATGGATGAACATGGTGGCTGCAATGATGGGCTCAAACATAGATTGTGAGGATGGCACAGGACCAGGCAATGCCTCGTTCTGTTGTACATAGGGTCAGTATGGGTCGGAACTGACTTGACGGCACGTAACAACATGCAGGAAACTAGGATTGGATTCAGTGAAGGCTTGCATGTTGCTATGATGCTGAACAGGTTTCAGTGGAGCTTTCAGACTAAGAGGAGCCCTAGCAGTGCAGTGGTTAAGCACTCAGCTGCTAACTGAAAGGTTGGCAGTTCAAACCCACCAGCCCCTCTACAGGAGAAAGATGTGGCAGTCTACTTTCGTAAAGATTTAGAGACTTGGAAACCCTATGGGGCAGTTCTACTCTGTCCCATAGGAGCACTATGAGTTGGAATTGACTCAACAGCAATGAGTTTGGTTTTTGTTTCTTTTCCAGACTAAGACAGACTAGGAAGAAAGGCCTGGTGATCTAATTCCGAAAAATCAGCCAGTGAAAATCCTATGGTCTGATCCACAACCAATCATGAGGATGGCTCAGGACCAGGCAGGATTTCATTCTATTGTGCATGGGGTCACCATGAGTCAGGGGCCAACTCGAGGGCAGCTAACCACAATTATTAGCTATGTCTGCCATAGGTGTTAGAATGTGAAGTAAAGAGTAAGAAATAGTTCTAATTCCTGGTCTGACTCAATCTCCTGCATTTATGAGAAAAAAACTGAGGCTTTGCAAAGAGGAGTGATTTGAGCAAGGTCAAACAGCAAGTCAGTTGCAGCACCATGACTAGAAATTCTGTTACCTAGTGACTTCCAGATTGGACTGCGCTTAGGGAAAACAAAAATCACAACAATTTTAGGATAGGTAAAGAAACATCCCCAGCACCCTGAGCGTCTCTTTCCCAGCACTTGCCACGTTGTACTGTCAACATCTGTTTCTGTGCACATAACGTGGCCTTCCCATTAGGCAGTGCGAGAACAGGGAGAGGCAGTGGGCTGAGGGGTTCAGTTGCAAGGCACATTCATATGCAAGTCCCCAAGGGGTTCTTCTCTCAAGGGGGGCAGGGGCAACACAGACATTTGGAAGAGAAGCAGAAAGCCTCGCAGCAGCTAGCAGCCACCTGAGGCAGATCAGAGCAGACAGGTCACTGCACAGTGGTGCGTGCAGAACCGCACTGGTAAGATAAGCATCGATCAAATCTTCTCTCTCTTTTGTGACAGTCACATAAATGATAGAGCTGGGTAGCTGTCTCCGTGACGAGCAATACAGATGAAGGCCCAGGAACCATCTGGGAAGTTATCCCTGGTCCCAGGCTGGGAAAATGAAGGAAACGGTGGATGGCAATGAGCTTTGTTTTGGGGGGTGGGGGGGATGGTGGTGGTAAGGACTAGTGTGAAAAGCAAGTAATCTTTTCAGTCTAATAGGCAGCAGAAATAAGCACCTAAGGAAGAAGCCAACTTTTCAGCCAGGAAAGAGGGGAGAGGAAGAAAGAGTGGTAAAATCCAGCAAGAAGAGATCAATTCAATAAATGGAGTGGAGAAGTGAATGGATGAGCTTCTCTTTTGATGGAAGGAGCACGAGATTGAGTCCAGGAGACCTGGGTTGAGCCCTGGTCCTCTCAGTAGTTGTATAATTTAGGCAAATCACACCCTGGGCCTCAGTTTCCTCATCTACAAAATGAGCTAACAAAATGGCTTTCTGGGAAAACTGTTATAAGAATTAAAACCAGTATATTGGAAAGTGTTTTAAAAGTCCCTTTTAAATTTGTACGTGTGCATGCTTTATGTTTTCTTCTAGCAGGTCATCCTGGGTAGTGGAAAGAGCTTGAGGCTTTGAATCAAACAAACTGGATCAGTTTCCAGCTTTATCACTTATTAGCTGTGAGACCTTGGCAAGAAATTTTACATGACTAAGAGTTTCCTCGTTTGTAAAACAAGCATTGTTGGGAAGATTGTAGGTAAGGGGGGTAAACTATCTAGCTTAGTATACGACATATAACAGGCACTCAATAAATGTAATTCATTTCCTTTCTGTTGGGAACATTGATCAGTGGGGTCAATGAGGGAGTTTAGCAAATGTGGCCCTCACCCTACTATATGCCCCTCCTCCCTAAAGCCATACTCTACCATCTTTTCTAATTCAACCTTCCTTTAGACCACTCCCCACTGCCAACTCACCGCCCCTAACCCCGCCCTGCCTACCTCCTCATAGTTTTCCCAAGTCTCTTGGAGACACAGAAATAGTACCATAATAGCTACCATTTATTGAGCACCTACTAAAAGCCAGGCACTCTACTAGGTGCTTTCAATGCATTCTACCTTGCAAACAACAGATACTCGAGAAATGTTCATTTCCTTCCTTCTCTAGATTGTAAACAGATAGCCAAAGGTGTGACCACTGGCAGAATGGAAGCACACTTGCAAAATAACATCAGTGGCTTTCTCTCTTTTGTGCAGTGCCTCACAGTTTACAAAGCTCTTTTCACCCACATTATCCTATCTGCTTCTCACAACAATTCTTGGGGCAGACGAGGAAATTGAAGCAGGAGCACTAACAGCTCCAACAATGTTGAGTCGTCCAGCCAACATTCACTGAGCACCTACTGTATGCTCGGCCCTGTGCTGGACACTGGGAAGATGGAGAGAAACCCTGAGCTCAAAACCTAGAGAGGAAACCTGTTTAAACACTTTCTATAGGTTACTGATGCCTCCTTTCATATCATAATCCTTAAGAAACGTTTTGATTTTTGCCTTTTCCCATGCTCTTTCCTCTGGTAGGAGCATACTTCCCTCTGCTTCTACCTGTAAATCCTTCTTGACTCAGACACTTTCTCTGACCCACCTGCCTCCCAGGAGTACCTCTTCTCTGGCTCCCACAGGCCAGGGCTTCCCACCACCATAGACAGGACTTCTCATGGAGTTCCACCGTCTTCCTCCGTTTGTAGACACAGAAAAGACGCATCCACCTGTGCTCACACACATTCACCTCTTTCCAAGGGTTTCCAGGAAAGTGTGAGGGAGGGAAGGGTCTTTCTTCCAACTCCCTCCACACTTCTACCAGCTTCCAGAGGCTGCGGCCCTGCCCTCCCCGAAGTTCCTTTCCACGCTTGGGCTGCAAAACCCAGATTTGGGGTGGACAAATTTTCTGTCCATGATTTCTTCTGGTCCTTGATTCCAGGTGGCAGTATAACAGCGACCAGCGCCTATACCCCCTCCTCAGCCTTGTGAGCAGCCAAGACACAGTCAGCGCCTGGGTGTCCACGGACTCCACTATGGCCCCCACTATCTTTCCACCCTCACACACCACAACCCCCACCTAGCCTCCTCCCCAACCTGACCCAGGGCACCCACCGCCCTAAACTCTCCAAGTTCCCTGCAGGTTCCTCCACTCCCGGCCTTCAGACCCCTGCTCAATTCCAGTGCCCCAAACCCTTGGACAGAACCCAGGCGCCCCCTGCCCATATCCAAAACTACAGCCCTCTCCCTCCACCAGCTCCCCGCCCCCTTCCTCTGCAGTCGGGAGAGACCCAGCCTCCCCTCCCACCTTCCCATTCTTCCAAGCTTTCCGGTTCCAAGCCCCACCCCTCACCCCTATTCATTACCACCCTTCCCCAGTACCCAGCTCTGCTCCCGCTCCGCCGTCCTCTCGCCCCCAGTTCTCCACACTCACATTCCACCCACACTCTTTACCCTCTCCCGACCAGACACCTTCCTACAGCCCTGCGCCCCTTCCCCTCGGCGCCTCATTCCTCCCAGGTCAAAACGATCCCCGCCGACCCACTCCCCTCCCCTAAACTCCTCACCTCCACGCCCCGCCCTTGCTCTCGCTCCCCTCAATCCTCTCCCTTCAACACCCCCTACTGCCGCTAGGCTGCCGGGTACCCTCTTCCCGCACTGCCCCTCTCGGCTCCCTCCTTAATGCTTCCCGCCCCTCAGTGATCCCTCACTGCCCTCTGGCTGCCGCGCACCCCTTTCCCCCAGCCCCAGCAACCTCTTTTTGCTCCTGGCTTCCTCTGTCCCCTGCCCTTGGTGCTCCCCCGAGCGGTTCCCACTGCCCCGGCAGATCTCCCTCAGTGCCCCCTCCCGCGGCCCCGCACCTCCCTCTGCCGCGCCGCCCCCTCCTTAGCGGCCTCCCCTAGATCCTTCCCCTCGGTGCCCTCTCTGTGCCCTCTCGCTGCTCCTCCTCAGCGCCCGCTCCAGCCTCCCGCGCGGATCGGTCTCAGATCCTCCCGGCGCCGGGTACCGGGACCGCGCCCCTTACCTTGGGCTCAGGGTGTGGGACGCGGGACTTGCTCCGGGGCAGCTCAGCCGAGCGACCGGACGGGGTAGGGGCCGGCGGGAAGGCGCAGCCGGATTCAGTGGGCAGGGCGGTGCGGGTCGGGTCCGGCCCCACCGCGGTGGCTTGGAGCTGAGGCTACCGCTCCAGCTCAGTTCGGCTCCGGCTGTGTCCAGGCCCCGCCCAGACCCCGCCCAGGGGTGGGGTCTTGATTATCCCGCCCCCGGGTCTCAGCTCCGGGCAGGTGTGGGCAATCCGAGGCTAACTACTTTGGGGGCCCCGAACTCCCCGATATCTGGGTGACTATTGTGATTTATCTTAATTCTCATGCCTCATTTCATGGACTAGGCTCACTTTGGTGATCAGAGACCTTTGATGGTTATGTGAATGATGATGAGTACTGGTGGCGCAGTGGTTAAGAGTTTGCTAACCAAAAAAGTAAGCTTTCGAATCCACCAGCTGCTCCTTGGAAACCCTACAGCGCAGTTCTACTCTGTTCTGTAGGGTCTCAATGAGTTGGAATAGACTCGACGGCAACGGGATTGGTTTTCTGGTTTTGTATGAGTACTGAGCTTTGCCATTTCAAAGCGCTTTCACATCCTTTATATGGCTCCATCCTCACAATAGCCCAGGGAGAGAAACAGAACTTGGATGGCCAACTAGGAGAGGTCACGAAGCCAGTAACCTGGGAGTTGTTCTCTATGCTGTGCACTCTTTACGTCACACAGTCCCATCAGCCCTGGTAATTCCACCTCCTTAACACTTCCTCTCCGTCTCCAGGGCTCAGCCTCTGTTTCAGGCCTCATCACCTCTTGTCTGGACTATTTCAACAGCCTCCTAATAATAGGTCTCCCTGCATCCACTCTCCTGCAATCCATCTTCTACACCAACAGCCTGAGTAACCATTCTAGATATCACTGAGCCAACAGCAACCTTGCTAAAAATTTTCATTACTCTCAGGATAAAGTTCTAACATCATTGGCTGGTTTACATAACCTGACCCAGACAAACTTTCCAGCGTCATGCATCTTTATCATTTTCTCCCAGGCATTCTATTTTCCAGCCACACCAAACTGCTTACGTTTCTCCTCCCCAGCCATGTTCTCACACCTCTGTGCTTTCTCCCATGCCTTTTCTCCACCGGTGCCATAATTGCTTACTTTGCTAACACGCATTTGTTTTCCAAGATTCAACGAAAGCAGTATCTCTTCCAGAAAGTCTTTTCTGACCTCCCCAGATCCCCCGCACGAACCTGGATGGGTACTGCCCCTTTGTGCTCCCATGCCCTACAACCCCAACTTTCCTATATCTTAGCACTCATTGTGCTATATTGTGATTGTCTGTCCTTCCAAACTAGAATCATCTCTGAATCACCAGCACCTAGCACAGTACCTGGAATGCGGACGTTGCATGAGTGAATGACTGAAGTGAGTTCAGCATTCTTTTCACTATGCTGTGTACTTCACCTCAGGAATACCCACAGTGGTTATGTGACTCTTCATACATGGCCCAGGTCAGAACTTGGAAAGGCAAAGGTACAAACCTCAGTAGCAGCTTCGAGTCTGCCAACTTGTTGTTAATGTTAGCTGCCCTCAAGTCGGCCCCCAACTCATGGCTACCCCAAGCACAATAGAACAAAACACTGAGCGATCCTGCACCATCCCCATGAATGATTGCACATCGGACCACTGTGATTCATAGGGTTTTCACTGGCTGATTTTCAGAAGAAGATCACCAGGCCTTTTTTCCTAGTCCATCTTAGTCTGGAAGCTCTGCTGAAACCTGTTTGGCATCACAGCAACAGCAACAGCAACAGCAACATCCAGTGACAAACGGATGTTAGCTGTGCATGAGGTGCATTAGCTGGGAATCTATCCTGGGTTGCCCCCATGGAAGGCAAGAATTCTACCACTGAAGGAAATTCTACCAGTTCTTGCCTGGTCAATAAGAAGTTCCAGCTCTGCCAGAGGTGGTGAGTACATGAGGTAGTTAGTCCCTACCCTCCCACCCTAACCTAGACTTCACTTCCAATCTTCCTGAGATCAC
Source organism: Trichechus manatus latirostris (assembly GCF_000243295.1). Taxonomy (NCBI): domain Eukaryota; kingdom Metazoa; phylum Chordata; class Mammalia; order Sirenia; family Trichechidae; genus Trichechus; species Trichechus manatus. Next base: position 3,715,531 of record NW_004443951.1, on the reverse strand, counting down.
AAGAGCCACTTGTCAGGTTTGGTCTAGAATCAATGTCCTTCCTCATCCCCAAACTTAGAGGTCTGCATCAGATATCAAAAATATTTTTTTCCTGAGTTCCATTATGACCCTGTCCACAACGTGTCTCTCCAGTGTGGAGAACCACCAAAAATGGTTGTCTGGCCTCTTTGTCAGACTTGTTCTTTTACTGTTCTAAGCCCTCCCCCACCCTCTCCCCCCGGGCCATGCCTTTTAACTTGCCACTACCCACCTCCCTGCCAGCCTTTTCTACTGTGCTCTCTGGAATCCTATTTCTTTGTTAACAAACTCTCCACACCTTCTGCTTCTTCAGAGTGTACTAGGTTGCTTCTTTGCCTCTACTGAAACCTGCCTGTCCTCCAAGATATCACTTTCCTTATAGGTCCTTATAGGAGGCAGGGCAAGCATTACCACTTCCACCCCTGTGGAACTCTTTCTCCTTTGCTCTCCAGCCATACCACCCTCTACGCCTCCTCCTCAAGGATGCCACTGACCCCTGATTGCTCCTTATGCCCTGAAGATTTCAGCCCTAGCTCATGGTCATCTTCACTAGCCCCTGTCCTGCTACCCTCCTGGTGACCTCAGTAGCCATGTGGTTTCCTGGACTCTAGATCCTTGGTCTCCTGTTCATATAACCTCAGCCAACCGCTCCCATAGTCACACCCTGAACCACTTAATCACCTGGAACTGGTACCTCTATACTCTCAAAATCAAATATGCTACACTACCAGCTCCCTCACTGCCTTTTGCCCACAAGGGCCTAGTTTTCTCATTTCCAAATGGGTGTGATGATAATGATTATTCATTCTTCGGAAGAATAGTGAGATAACATATAAAAGTAACCTTTTAAAGTTGTGTAACAATATGAGACAGATGGTATTGCTTTTCTGTAGCCTCAGGTCTTCTGATTACTGTCCCTGTCTCCTTTCCCTGAAAAACAATGTAATAAAGTAGAAAGAGCACAGGCTTGGGGTCGGGCAGACCTGGTTTTCAATGCTTGTTCCACCACTTGCTTGCTGTGTGATTTTGTGCAAATTACCTTATTTCTCTGACATACACCACCCCTCCCTTCCTCATCTGTAAAAACAAGAGATACCAGAAGTGTGGAGCAAAAGTCAAATTCACGTAAAAAGACCAGACTTAATGGTCTGACAGAGACTGGAGGAACCCCCAAAACTATGACCCCCAGACGCTCTATTAACCCAGAACTGAAAACATTCCCGAAGTCTACTCTTCAGACAAAGATTAGACAGGACTATAAAACAAAAAATAATACACATGAGAAGTGTGCTTCTTAGTTTAATCAGATACATGAGACCAAATGGGTGGCTCCTGACTGGAGGCAGGATGAGAAGGCAGAAAGGGACAGGAACTAGTTGAATGGACACAGGGAACCCGGGGTGGAAAGGGGGAGTGTGCTGTCACATTGTGGGGATTGTAACTAATGTCACAAAACAATATGTGCATAAATTTTTGTATGAGAAATTAACTTGCGCTGTAAACTTTCACCTAAAGCACAATTTAAAAAATACTAAATTAAAATAAAAATATTGGAAAAAAAATGAGAGATACCTCTAAGGGTTGTTGTGATGATCAAATGAGAAAATGAGACAGCTACTTGAGAGCACTTGGGCCAGGCAGATAGCACCACCATACCACCACCATCAATTGTCCTTGAGTCTATTCCAACTCACGGTGACCCCATGTGTTTCAGAGTAGAACTGCACCCCATAGGGTTTTCATGGCTGTGATCACCAGGCCTTTCTTCTAAGGCACCTCAGGGTGAGTTCAAATTGCCAACCTTTAGTTAGTAGCCTAGCACTTAACCGTTTGCACCACCCAGGGACTCCTGGCACATAGTAAGCACTCAATAAATAGGAAACACTGTGGTTATTATTGTAACAGGAGAAAAGGCTATTTTTAACCACAACTATCTGTCAAGCAGGACAGATCCCAATGCACAGATGGTCCTTTTCTCCTACTCAGGGCTTTGATTGGGAGGAGAAGGGGGGAAACTAAATTGCTCTGTGTAAAAAAAAAAAAAAAAAAAATTCACTGGGTAAAATGGGAGGGAGAAGGTAATGAAGAGAGAGGGGAGGGGAAAGGAAAAAGATGAGTAAGAAAATCAGTGTAAGGGCAGGTGCTACATGGATGGATGGTCAGAAGAAACCCTCCGATGGCAGGTGGACAAAGGGACCTGTAAGCAGTGGAATGCCTAAAATGGAATGTTAAGTTGTTTGTCACAGATGTGATGTGAACACCCTCTGTGACTCTCAAGACTTCAGTAAAGCCCATTACACTCAAGAATACTTTCTGAGAAAGGGGAATCATGAGAATGCAGGAGTAGGGAAATTAAGCAATGGGCTTTGTTAGGTCTGAGATAAAGAAGGAGCCTAGATACAAAGGTAACTATGAGAACCCAAGGCCTCATGGGATTTGCAGAAATCTAAGGGAGGGCTTTGAACTTCCAAGGGTTATAAAATGTGAAAAATTGAGGTTCCAGCCCATTGCATTTAGATCTTAAAGGGACAGAGAGGCCCCAACATTTGGGTTGTATCATTTATGCCCCTAATAACTATTTCCCCCATTGACTAGCAGGTGACCACCAGAAGGAATAGCAAAACAAACCCAATTATATTGGACTGTCCTCATTTCAGATCCAAATGCCCATGTAAGAATGGGAAGCAAGACAAAATTTTACCTTTTGCCTTAGATCAGATTGGTTAACAATTACAATTATTGAGTCCTTAAGATATACCAGGCTCATTCACATCTTTTATCTCATTCAATCCCCGATATAATATGCAAGGTGTGGATCGTCATCTCCTTTTTTATAGACGAGGAAACAGAAAATTAGGAAGTTTAAGTGACTCGCCTAAGGTCCGACATCTGGTATGTGGCAGAGCCAGGATACCAGGTCTGTCTGACTCCAAGGCTAGGGTTCGTTCTATTAGACCCCAGAATTCTGGTTGCTCGGTGAACACCATTGTGATTAAGAGTCCTACAAATAAAATTTCCTTAAATCTTTTTGAGTTGCCAGAGTAATCAGCTTTATCCAGCTCCTGGGCTTTACACGGAATACAAAATTGATGCTTTTTATTGAAAGAGAACCAGCTGCTTAGAAAAGATGGTGCATAAGTATGGATGTCATTTGAAATGTTTAAATCTTTACAAGATGAATCTGTACCCCAGTGTGAGTCCCTTATGGCCAGCCTAGGAACTTAAGCGTGTTGACAGGCCAGGTATTTTCATCTGACCTCTTTAGTGGGTTGCCTCACACAATGGGGGAGATGAAATAGGTGCTGGAAGGCCATCAGGGCATGTGAAACAGCTCTAGGAACATGGGGTTCAATGAAGGAAGTAGTAGAAGATGGGGCTGGAAAGAGAGGCATGGGCCAGGTGGTCCAAAGCCTTGTAAATCATGTTAGGGATCTGGTACTTTACCTTGCAAGCAAAAGGTTTTAAGCAATGGAATAACATAATTACATATGCATGTAAGAAAGATAAGTTTGAGTGTAGTGGGTATAATAAATTGCCTGGGAAGGGTGTGGAGCAGTGAGACAGGAGGTAGGTGAAAACAGGAGACTGCTGTAATAATCCAGGTGAGAGATGAAGAGAGCCTGAACTAATGTCACCACAGTGGGGAAGGTGTAATTTAGAGGGATTTGATACATATTTAGGAGGTAAAATTCCCTGGGCTTGTTGACAGATTAAATATGAGATGTGAGGGAAAGGACGTTGGCACAAACTGCCAGGTAGATAGTGAAGCCATTTGGTGATACAGGACCATGGGAGCTGTTTCAGTTATCTGTTGCTACATAAATAACCACCCCAAAATATCTAGTGATATAAAACAGCAGTAATTTATTATTTTTCACAATTCTCTGGGTGGCTAAATGATTCCTCTGCTGATTTTACAGGGCTCACTCATAAGCTGCATTCAGCTGGAAGTTCGGCTGGGCTAGAAGGTCTAAGATGACCTCACACGTAGGTCTGACAGTCGGTGCAGGCCGAAGGGTGGTGTCGTGGTTCTCTGCCACATGGCCTCTCATCCACTAGGCTAGACCAGCTTCCTTTTGTGGTGGTCTCCGGGCAGCATTCCAAGAGGGCAAAGGCAGAAAATAAGAGCTCTTAGGGCCTATTGCTTTTGTTGTTAGGTGCCAGCGAGTCAATTCTGACTCGTAGCAACCCCACGTACAACAGAACGAAATACTGCCTGGTCCTGCACCATCCTCACAATCATTCTTATACTGGAGCCCATTGTTGCAGCCACTGTGTCAATCCACCTTGTTGAAGGTCTTCCTATTTTTTGCTGGCCCTCTACTTTACCAAGCATGATGTCCTTCTGCAGGGACTGATCCATGATGTCCAAAGTATGTGAGACGTAGTCTCGCCATCCTTGATTCTAAGGAGCATTCTGGTTGTATGTACTTCTTCCAAGACAGATTTGTTTGTTCTTTTGGCAGTCCATGGTATATTCAATATTCTTCACCAATTCCACAATTCAAAGGTGTTAACTCTTCTTTGGTCTTCCTTATTCATTGTCCAGCTTTCCCATGCATATGAGGCAATTGAAAACACCATGGATGCGTCAGGCACATCTTAGCCTTCAAGGTGACATCTTTGCTTTTCAACACTTTAAAAAGGTCTTCTGCTGCAGATTTGCCTGATGCAATGCATCCTTTGATTTCTTGACTGCTGCTTCCATGGGTGTTGATGGAGGATCCAAGTAAAATGAAATCCTTGACAATTTCAGTCTTTTCTCTGTTTATCATGATGTTGCTTATTGGTCCAGTTGTGAGGATTTTTTTTTTTCTTTATGTTGAGGTGTAACCCATACTGAAGGCTGTGGTCTTTGATCTTCATCAGTAAGTGCTTGAAGTCCTCTTCACTTTCAGCAAGCAAGGTTGTGTCACTGGCATAACGCAGGTTGTTAATGAGTCTTCCTCCAATCCTGTTGCCTCGTTCTTCTTCATATAGTCCAGCTTCTTGGATTATTTGCTCAGCATACAGACTGAATAGGTATGGTGAAAGGATACAACCCTGACACTCATCTTTCCTGACTTAGCGCCTAGCGTCAGAAATCACATAATATCACATAGGATGTGTTTTACTGGCTAAATCAAGTCACAAGTCCAGCCCAGATTCAAGGGAGTAGAGAAATAGACTCTTCCTCTGAGTAGGAGGAAGAGCAAAGTCCCATTACATACAGGCATTGATACAGGGAAGGAAGGAATCTATGACCTTTAATCAATCGACCACAAGAGTGGAAGCAGATTTGGGTAACGAGAAAAAATGATGCTATCTCAAATACCATGTCATGCACTAATCAATCTTTCCTTCTTGTCTATGCTTCAGTTTCTTCATTTATAAAATAAACGAACATGCAGGTCCATTCTCCCACCGGCATCTGTGAAATTGGTTAAAATACATACCTACACTGCTGTCAGCAGGGATGGAATCTGAGACACACACGGGCAACTCACAACATATGAATGATCAGATCCCATGGACCACCCACTACCCCTCCCTCACCTGCTCTGCCAATCCTTCACCAAGGTCAGTCCATTCTACCTCCTGAGAGCTCTCCTTCCCATCCTTTCCTCTCCATTCTGTGGCCACAGCTCTTTACCTTCCTATCCCCACAATATCCCTTAGTCTTCCCCTACAATCCACTCTCCAAACTGCAACAGAGGACTCTTCCTAAACCCCAATTAAAACCCTTCACTGGATTCCCATCACCCTACTCTGAAGTTCATCTGCTTACTAGGCACACATGGCCCCTTGTTGTCTCATCCCAGCTACCCTCCAGCCTCATTGTTGGACACTCCTTCCTCATGCCTTGAGCTCCAACAACATTTTACTACTTGTGGTTCTCCAAATGTGACCTTCTCCATAACATCTCCATGAATTTGCATCAGCTTCCCCCTCCACCTAGAATGTCATTCACTCATTCATTTATGTATTCTTTCGTTTATTCATTCATCCACCCAACAAACATCTCCTGAACACCTACTATACACAGGGGTGAGTAACACATGGTCCCTGACCCAAAGGAGCTCAGTGTCTGGTGCAGGATACTAGGGTATCAGCTCCACTAGACTGAGCTCTACAAGGGCAAAGGCCTACACCACAGCCATGGTACACAGCATGGTGCCTCTTGGATCATTCCTTGAAGGGTGCAGGGGATATTTGCTGAATAAATAGATATACAAATATTTACAAAGGATTCCTCATATCCACCATCTCATTTAGCTTTCATAATAAACTTCTGAAGTGGGTACTCATTTATACCTTAGATAAGAGGAAGAAATAACGTGCCTGTGGTTTCTTAGCTACTAAAGTGGGGAAAGCCAGGACTCAATTTTGCCAGATTGATGGATTTGGAAAGACATGACTGTTTTCTTGCTGTAGGACAGATTAGCAGGGAGAAGACTGAAATGTTAGGCCAGGACCCATGGGACGCAGAGATGACACTTAAGCTGAGCCTTCAAAGATAAGGAGGTTAAATGCATGGAGAAGCAGGTAGGCAGATGGACCAGCATGTGCAAAGGCCCAAAGTTGTGAAATGATGTGAAGTCTTCAGGAAACTTCAGGGATTCTGAATCTCTGGAAGCACAGGTTCTCTTGGGCATAGCAGCAGGTGATGAGTGAGGCTTGAGAGGTAAGTCAGGCAGGGTCTGTGGGCCATGCTAAAGATGATGGACTTGATGCTCAGGACAATGTGAAGCTATTATAGGGCATTATTCATGGGAAAGACTTGTTCAAACTTATGTTTTAGAAAGGCCTCAGCCTACACAATGGGGGATGGATTGGAGGTTCCAAAATACTGGGGGCGGGGAGACCAGAGAGGAGGCTGGTGCAGTGACTTTGGAAGAGATGATAAGACCTCAGCTGGGAGATGCAATGGGAAGTTAAAGGGATGAAAGGGGCAAGATTTGGTGCTGATTGGATGTAGACAGGGAAAAAGGAAAAAGAAGTAACTAGGAAGGCTTTCAGGTTTCTGACTTAGGTGGTGCCATTCCCCGTGAGAGAAGGAACAGAAGAGACAGCCAGGGGGACAGTGGAATCCAGAAGAAGGGGAACAAAGCAACAACTGAGCTAAAAATGACTTTAATAATTGTTCTCGTTTATTTTCTTCACTAGACCTCTCCCATAGAACCCAGAAGTAGAATCCAGCACCGTCAGCCTCCTTGCCTCTGGGCCTCTCTTTCCCCAGTTATTAAATAGAGAGAACACCTGGTCCATGATTTAGCACAGGTAATGACTACACAGTACCTTGTTATCAGGGTTTTAGTTCAAAAACTAATTGATATTTTACTGAGGAAACAAAAGGACCTCAGTTCAGCCATCCCACACCAATGTAACATGGGAGCCGCTCAATAGCCTTGGTATGCTCACTTCTAAGGGTGGGGAGCCTACCTTCTTTGGACAGCTCTGTTAGGGAAGCCCTCTTCTTTGCTGAAATCTGCCTGTTTGTAGCCTCTACCCTCTAGTCCTAGTTCTTCATCATTGTGCCAATCATTCATTCATTTCACAAAGACTTGCTGATCATGTAGCATGTGCCAAGCACTGTTCTAGGCACAGGGTACACAAAAGTGGACTAAACAGTCAGAATTCCTCCTCACATGGAGCTTATGAATCGTTGGAGGGGAGACAAACAATAAACAAGTGTCTTAGTTATCTAATGCTGCTGTAACAGAAATACCACAAGTGGATGGCTTTAACAAACAGAAATTTATTCTCTCACAGTTTAGGAGGCTAGAAGGTTGAACTCAGGGTGTCAGTTCTAGGGGAAGGCTTTCTCTCTCTGTCAGCTCTTGGAACGACCCTTGGCTCATTTCAACATCTGTGGGCCTGGCATTCCTTGGAGATCTCCATGTAGCTTGGCATCAATAATCCCCTGGGTCTAGGGAGGCTCTCAGCACAGATACCCAGGGCCCAAAGGACTGCTCCACTCTTGGCTCTTCTTTCTTGGTGGTAGGAGGTTCCTCTCTCTCCTTGCTTGTTTAATCTCTTTTATATCTCAGAAGCGATTGACTCAAGATACAACATAATCCTGTAGATTGTATCATGGTCCATTAACATAACTGCCTCTAATCCTACCTCATTAACATCATTGTTGTTAAGTGCCATTGAGTCGGTTCTGACTCATAGCAACCCTATGTACAACAGAACAAAACGCCACCTGCTCCTGTGCCATCGTTACAATCCTTGTTATGCTTGAGCCTGTTGTTGCAGCCACTGTGTCAATCTATCTCATTGAAAGTCTTCCACTTTTTGGCTGATCCTCTGCCTTACCAAGCATGATGTCCTTTTCCAAGGACTGGTCCCTCCTGATAACATACCTAAAGTATGTGAGATGAAGTTTCGCCATCTTTGCTTCCAATGACACTCTGGCTGTACTTCTTCCAAGACAGATTTGCTCATTCTTCTGGCAGTTCACAGTATTTTCAGTATTCTTCACCAACACCATAATTCAAATGAGTCAATTCTTTTTCTGTCTTCCTTATTCATTGTCCAGCTTTCACATGCATATGAGGCAATTGAAAATACCATAGCTTGGGTCAGGCAAACCTTAGTCCTCAAAGTGACATCTTTGACTTTTAACCTTTAAAGAGGTCTTTTGCAGCAGATTTGCCAAATGCAACACGTCATTGGATTTCCTGACCACTGCTCCCATGGACGTTGATTATGGATCCAAGTAAAATGAAATCCTTGACAACTTCAACTTTTTCTGTTTGTCGTGATGTTGCTTATTGTCCAGTTGTGAGGATTTTTGTTTTCTTTATGTTGAGGTGTAATCCATACTAGAGGCTGTAGTCTTTGATCTTCATCAGTAAGTGCTTCAAACCTTCTTGACTTTCAGCAAGCAAGGTTATGTCATCTGCATATAGCAGGTTGTTAATGAGTCTTCCTCCAATCCCGATGCCGTGTTCTTCTTCATATAGCCCAGCTTCTCGGATTATTTGCTCAGCATATGTATCGAATAAGTATAGTGAAAGGATACAACCCTGTTGCACACTTTTCCTAACTTTAAACCACACAGTATCCCCTTGTTCTGTTTGAATGACTGCCTCTCAGTATATGTACAGGTTCCTCATGAGCACAATTAAGTGCTCTAGAATTCCCATTCTTTGCAATGTTTTCCATAATTTGTTAGGATCCTCACAGTTGAATGCCTTTGCATAGTTACTAAAAACACAGGTAAACATCTTTCTGGTGTTCTCTGCTTTCAGCCAAGATCCACCTGACATCAGCAATGTTATGCTTCATTCCATGTCCTCTTCTGAATCTGGCTTGAACTTCTGGCAGTTCCCTGTTGATGTACTGTTGCAGCTGCTTTTGAATTATCTTCAGCAAAATTTTACTTGTGTGTGATATTAATGATATTGTTTGATAATTTCTGCAATTTGTTGGATCACCTTTCTTTGGAATGGGCACAAATATGGATCTCCCCAGTTGGTTGGCCAGGTAGCTGTCTTCCAAATTCCTTGGCATAGATGAGTGGGCACCTCCAGCACTGCATCCATTTGTTGAAACATCTCAGTTGGTATTCTGTCAATTCCTGGAGTCTTGTTTTTTGTCATTCCCTTCTGTGCAACTTGGACTTCTTCCATCAGTACTATTGATTCTTGATCATATGCTACCTCCTGAAATGGTTGACCATCGACCAATTCTTTTTGGTACAGTGATTCTGTGTATTCCTTCCATCTTCTATTGATGTTTCCTGTGTCATTCAATATTTTGCTCATAGACTCCTTCAATATTACAACTTGAGGCTTGAATTTTTTCTTCAGTTATTTCAGCTTGAGAAATGTTGAGCATGTTCTTCCCTTTTGATTTTCTATCTCCAGGTCTTTGCACATTTCATTATAATACTTTACTCTGTCTTCTCCAACCACCCTTTGAAATCTTCTATTCGGCTCTTTTACTTCATCATTTCTTCCGTTTGCTTTAGCTACTCGACATTAAAGGGCAACTTTCAGAGTCTCTTCTGACATCCATTTTGGTCTTTTCTTTCTTTTTAATGACCTCTTGCTTTCTTCATGTATGATGTCCTTCCACAATTTGTCTGGTCTTCAGTAATTAGTGTTCAATGCATCAAATCTATTCTTAAGATGGTCTCTAAATTCAAGTGGGATATATTCAAGGTTGTATTTTGGCTCTTGTGGACTTGTTCTAATTTTCTTTAGGTTGAGCTTGAACTTGCATATGAGCAATTGATGGTCTGTTCCGCAGTCAGCCCCTGGCCTTGTTCTGACCGATAATTTTGAGATTTTTCCATGGTCTCTTTCCACAGATGTAGTCGACTTGATTCCTGTGTATTCCATATGGCAAGGTCCACGTGTATAGGCACTGTTTATGTTGTTGAGAAAAGGTATTTGCTATGAAGAAATGGTTGGGCTTGCAAAATTCTGTCATGCGATCTCCAGCGTCATTTCCATCACCAAGGCCATATTTTCCAACTATCGATCCTTCTTCGTTTTAACATCATAGAGGTTAGGATTTATAATGCAAAGGATAATTATATCAGATCACAAAAATGGAGGATAATTACATAATGCTGAGAATCATGGTCTAGCCAAGTTGACACATATTTTGGGGGGACACAATTCAATCTATGGCAACAGGTAAACAAAATACTTAATTTCAGATGTTGTTGTTGTTGTTAGGTGCTGTCAACTCAGTTCCAACTCATAGTGACCCTGTGTACAAGAGAACAAAACACTGCCCTGTCCTGCACCGTCGTCACAATCATTGCTATACTTGAGCCCATCATTGGAGCCACCATGTCAACCCATCTCGTTGAGGGTATTCCTCTCTTTTGCTGACCTCTACTTTACCAAGCATGATGTCCTTCTCCAGTGACTGGTCCCTCCTGATAGCATGTCCAAAGTATGTGAGACGAAGTCTCGCTGTCCTTGCTCCTAAAGAGCATTCTGGCTGTACTTCTTTCACGACAGATTTGTTCGTTTCTGGCAGTCCATGGTATATTCAATATTCTTCGCCAACAGCGTAATTCAAAGGCAGTGTACTAGATCTTTTTATTCATTTATTCAGTTAATAAGTACTTTCTGAGCACATACTATTTGATAGGCACTCGGCTAGATGCTGACCGTACAGTAACAAACAAAACAGACAGGGTTCTTTTTTCTTAGAAGAAATTTTTTTAATATACAATGTAAAATAACAATAAAAAATATTAAGTATCTCGTAATAAATCTAACGAAAGACGTGCATGTCCTCTAGGGAAAATATTATTCAACTTTATTGAAAGATATTGAAGACCTAAATAAATGGAAAGATGTACCATCTTCTAGCATAGTGACTCAATGTTATAAGTTGTCAATTATCATATGATAAAAAAAATCTAGAAGGACCTACGTTAAAGTGTTAACAGTAGTAATCTCTTGGTGGTAGGAATATGATTTTTATACTTTCTTATTTTTGTTTATCTGTATTTTCTTACTTTTTACACTGCACGTTTATGCTTTCATATAATAAATACTAAAAATATATCAATAATCCTCAAATTTATGCATAGTTCCATTCAATTCCAATTGGATGTTATTGAATATCCTACTATGCACTACCTATTTTACACACATTATCACTTTTAATTTAATGCTCTCAAAGAGCCAATGAACCAATTCTTATCCCCATTTTTCAGATCATTTACTGCATTTACCTGTGATCAAGAGAAATTCAATCACATAACTAGCAAGTAGTGAAAGCTGGATTTGAACCCAGACATGTCTGATTCCAAAGCTTATGTCCTTTTGATTACCCCACACTGGAATATCTTAGAAAGTCTTTGGGTTTGTTTTAATTTGACTCCCTTATTTAATAGAGGTGATCCAGAAAGGAGACTGGTTAGCAATGGGTAATAACGGATGAGACCATGGGAGGACTTTGTGCCAGGGTGGGCTTCTTGACACTGAGGACTCTGACCACAGACATCTATTACTTTAAGGGACTTGAGAGCCCTTATAACTAAGTACAACATGATTGTCAGTGATTTTCTCTTCCAATGTGTAGCCAGGGAATTGAAGGATAGTTATCATCTTCTCAGGATCTATAAAATAAATCAGGATGCTTTTCTAATTTTGGAAGACTGTTTCCTATTTTTTCTTCCTCAGAGCCTTGCTAAAGGAGGCTGATAAGGCTACCCAGTGAGGGACCCTTTACAACGGTTCAGTCTCATCCTCCCCCTTGTGTTCCATGTCGGAACTGCATTCTCCCTTGTCAGACTGGTAGCTATCGTGCTGAAATCAGCCTTGGCATAGAGGCTGAAAGCAAGATTGGAAGGGAACTTACGTTTGATAAGCATTTACTATATGCCAGAAACCTTCTGAAATGCCTCCCATACATTATCTAATGCAGTTTTTATCAACCATTGACCAGAAGATGAAACTGAAGCTCAGCAAGATTGAATAACTTTTCCAAGGATCCTTGGATAGTAAGAGACAAAGCGGGTCTAAATGTGGAAAAGAACTGAAAGTATCAGTGGTGTTTATTGCACTACAGGATAAAATCTAACCTCCTTAGCAAACCCCATCAGGCCTCTGATTTACTTTCCAGCTTTATCTCCCGCCACTAACCTCCTCTGTTCTGTGCCCTTGCCACACAGAATGATTTACAGTTCTTGGAAACAGCTTCATATCTCAATGTTTTTGCCTAGGCTTTTGCCTCTGCCTCTGTGAGACCTCTCAGAATTTCTAAAATATTAATTTAAATTACGAATCATTCAAATTGATGCATTGTTACCCACACTTATTTAACCATGGAATCCTTTTCTGGGAGGGGTTAGTGTTCCATGGAATAAACTTTGGAAGATGCTGCTATAACCCTGTTAAACAACAATTATTGACTGCTTTATCAGTCACAGTTCTTAGTGGCAATCCACAGAAACTTATTCTGGCTCATTTAAGGAAGAAAGGAATTTATTAAATAATATTTAATAGGTCATAAAATACCTAGGGAGGCTGGAGAACCAGGTTTGGGAGTACACACTGCAGACATGCTAGGGAAGATACCACTGCTATCGCCACTAAGCACTAAGCTTGTGCTGCCCACACCACTAGCCTCCAAGACAGGATACCGCCACTGGCACCTCTGCCACTCCTGTCCCAAGAACTCAATTTCCCTGCAAATTCTTTTGTCTCTGAAGTCCTTCCCCCAGAGGACTTAGAGGAAGGAGTATCTGACTGGCTGAGCCTAGGTTATGTGTCTGTACTCTAGTTGCAAAAGAGTCTGGGAAAGCAATTATCTTGACATTTCCAGCTTCTAAAATGGAAAGCAGGTTCTGCCTCCCTCCAAAATGATAAGGATTTCCTTAAACTAAGAAGGGGGTTTTAGAGCAGTGGCAAAAAAAAGAAAAAATGGCCACATAGTCCACTATTTTGTTTCCCCTACATGAACTATACCCCTCATATTTACAATTCAAAACAATATCTTAATTAACACAATGCAATTTAAAGTGCAATTACCCACTTCCAAAAGCGGCATTACCCAAAGTTTCACCATTTGCCACATTAGGTTACAAATCTAGAATCTCTAAGTAATGACCTTTTTTTTCTCTAATTCTCTTAAAATCACATCTGTATATATGATATCTTAATTAGGAAGTTTAGTAATATAACCAGCAGACTTCTGTTGTGGATAATAGAAACCATTTTAACTGTTTTAAGCAGAAAGAGTTAATACAGAGAATTAGGTGCTAAAACAATCATTGCGAAGACTGGAGGAACAGACACTCTGCTAGGCCTCGAGGAATGACTCTTAGAACACTGTAGAGACATGGCTATGGCAGCATGCTGTCCGTTTTCCCATTCTTGCTTATTCTGTAATAGTCTTTGGACTTGGACAGACATGGCTCTGGCAGCATGGTTGTCCATTTCCCACTTTTGCCTTTTTGCTTTAAAAAAAAAAAGAAAAAGAACACTGTAGACTGCCCTGGCAAGGGAAATGAAAAGTTTATGTCAATCAGGAAGGTAGGGAATCAGGAATCTGCTCTCCCAGGTTCTGGTTCCAGGGTCATATCCCCTTAGCCACAATCTGGGAATAAGGAAGCCATTGTCCTTCTGGAACACACTGTCATAGCAGCAAACTGGAGATCAGGAAGCTGCTGCCAGGACTATTGGCTCCAGAGCCATGACACCCCTGGTAGATCACACCAGCAAAATGGAGGTCCATACTCTGCCACCTGTCTCCCCACAGTTTCCAATTCAGGTCTCACCTGAAGCATCACTGTAAAGTGAGTTCTCTGCTCAGAAGCTATATTGAGTGAGATACTACTAGGGTGAATAAGGGTTCACTGAGACCACAGACGGTAGCATTATAGTAGAAGCTTGGTGGGAGGGAAATCCAGATTAAGAGTCTATTCCAGTAAGGTCAAATCATTGCTTCATCTGTGATAGAAGGAATGCAGTGTAGCCAAACTGACAGGTGCCTGGCTGGTCCCCCTGGATTGTGGTACTAAATCCAGAGGCTCAGTGTTTGTTGCTGCTGCTGGCAAGTTGGGCATCTGACATCAGCAGGTGACAGGTCAGCCTCAGAGAAGCTGTGTAAGCGTAAATAGTGTTCCCAGTGCTCTACTGCTTCTCATAGAGCAGAGTGGCCTGAAAGAGCAGCCAACCTTTCCTGCTCAGTGAAGAGTGGAAATGGTGCTGAGAGGGTTGATGGGCCTGGAAGGGCTTTGCTGGAAGGATAAAGGGACAGAGTGGACTGATTCAACAGAAAAATTATACATCTCAGCAGATGCCTTCACGGAAGGATGAGCCAGAACCAGTTACGATAAGTTACATCTCAGCAGATGCCAGCATGGGCAAAGCCTCCTGCCTGATGTCATGACACTGTATAACCACTTGAAAGTTAGATGCCGCTCAGGGAGGAGGAAGCAGCCAAAAGTCCTAAGTCTGACCTAGTTTAAACTTCAAATAACTGAAAAACCTTGGACCTGACTATAAAATGTTTCTCTGTCTGTGTGAATGGGGGGGTAGGGGTGGGGGAATGTGAGAAAGAATTCTTATTGGAAAATACAATTATGTTCCTCTTTTGTAATTGTATTAATTGGCTTGAAAATTTATACCTGCTACACTAGCATAAGGCACTGATGCTATTCTTTTCTTTTTTATTGTACTTTAGATGAAGGTTTACAGAACAAATAGTTTCTCATGAAACAGTCAATACACATATTGTTTTATGACATTGGTTAACAACCCCACGACATGTCAACACTCTCCCTTCTCAACCTTGG
>NW_004443951.1:3629931-3699323 GCF_000243295.1 Trichechus manatus latirostris | reverse complement strand
GTTTCTCCTCTGTATGTGACTTTTTGTTTTCATTGAGCTGCTCTCCGGATTCTTTCTTTGTCTTTGGTTTTAGCAAGTGTGATTATGATATGCCTTGATGATTTTCTTTTGGGGTCTATCCTATATGGGGTTCATTGAGCTTCTTGGATGGTCAGATTTTCACCTTTCATGATATTGGGGAAGTTGTCTGTCAGAAACTCTTCAATGATCCTCTCTATGTTTTCTGTCTTCTCCCCCTGTTCTGGAACTCCGATCACTCACAGATTTTTTCTTTTGATTGTATCATACATAATTCTCAAGAGTTTCTTCATTTTTCTTTTTTTCTGATTTTTCCTCAAACAGAGTTATATCCAAGTGTTTGTCTTCAATTTTCCTGATCCTATCTTCCATCGTTTCAAACCTGCTCCTCAGCCCTTCTATGACACTGTCCATTTCTGAAATCTTGTTGTTTATCTTTTGGATTTCTAATTTTTGTTTTTGTATGATTTCTAGTTGTGAATTTATTTTAGCATTTTGTTCCTCTATTATTTTCTTGACTTCTTCCATTTTTTTGTCTGTATTTTCCATGAATTTATCTATTTTTTCCTCATTTTTGTCTGCTTTTTGCTTCAACTCTTGGATAATTCTAAATATTAGAGATTTGAATTCCCTATCAGTTAGGTCTCGTGCCTTTTCTTCTACTGGAAGGTCATCTGATGTTTTATTTTGGATGCCTACTGGAACCATCCTATCCTGTTTTTGTAAATGTTTTGATATTGTCTGTTGTCTTTGGGGCATTCAGTGGTTATTTTCCTTGTTTATTGATTGTAGATTTGTTTCATCCTACTTTTTTGTTTTATTTGGTTATGTCTGAGCAGGCAGGCTGCGCGTTCTTTGAAGTTTGCTCATCTGTGGGCATAGTACTTCTCACCTCCTTCTCCAATGGGCAGGGTCAGTCAATCAGGTAGCAAGGCAGGTCCAGCTGAAGGGGAGTTGCTGGGATGAGTTGTTTGTGGCATGTACCAGGGCTGACTGTGTGGACTGGGAATCAGTGCAGGGCAGGTTCCAGTAGGCCATGCCTGTGCTGCTTGGGACTGTGATGTTCAGCACACGGTGCAGGTAGGCAGGAAGGAGAGGGTAGATTGTGATGTGTGGAGCTAAGATGGGTACGGGAAAGATGAGAGGAGAGAGGAACAGGAGCCAAAAACATACACAAAAACGAAAAAGAGTGCTAAGGGAGCTTGCTATTGGAGTGGAGAGATGAGAGTCTGAGAAATGGGGAAGAACAAAAATGACAAAAAAAAAAGAAAAGGGGTAAAAGAAAAAAATGAATAAATCAAGAGACTAGAAATTGGGAAAGACAAAAAGGGAACAAGACAGAGAAGAAAACAAAACAAAGAAACAAACAAAAAAACCCACCAAAAAAAAAAAAAAAACAAGAAAAAAGAAATGCCCCCAGGGATGTCCCTGTGCCTCTGCACAGAAGAAGGGAGTAGCTTCCAAGTGGCACAGTACTGCCTGGCTAGAAGGGGTTCCCAAGCTGAGAAAAGAAAAAGAAAACAAACAAACAAATCAAAACATAAAAAATCAGAGCAAATAAACAAAAAAGCCCTGGGGGTCCCACCAGCGTGGCGGCACGGGCCGGGAAGCAGTTTCATAGTCGAGTGGTGTTTCACAGCCTTTCAGGAAGAAGCAAAGATGTCGCACAGAGCCAGGTATTTGAGACAAAGGAGGGGGAATTGGTGAGAGGTAAGGAAGAAATCTAAAGAAGCGGAAAAAAGCAACACCAGCAGCCAACATAAGGCACTCAGGGAGCTGGCCAGTGCAAGCAGGTTGAATACAAGTGACACTAGGGTGAAGCTTCTGTTTCCCAGCCAAGAAACTGTGGCTGCAGGAAGCAGAGGATGCCCAATAGGGGTGAAGAAGGGTGGGGGGTGGGAAAGACTATATCGCTGGTTACTGGTTGTTCTGTCTCCTGCTGGAAGCTCCGTGAAGCTGCTTTCTCATACCCCCGTTTGCTGATCTCCAACAGAAGTCCAAGATGGCAGATCCGTGCTGCGGTAGCTGATAGGAGACCTCTGCATGTGTATCTCTCCTTGTGTTCTGTTCTCAGTCAGTTTCTTATTCCATTCGGTGCTTGGCTGAGTTCTTTATCTCTTCATTTGATGCTTAGGGTTTCAGGATTGACGTGTGACTCTGTTTGACTTAGTTTTTCTGATCTTTGCCATGGAGGGACGGTATGGTGCTTCTGACTATAGTGCCATGTTGCCCGCAAGTCCCATTGATGCTATTCTTGAATTGGTTGAGTTGAATGTAAATTGCATAGTGTAGTATAGTGGTTAAAAGTATGGATTCAGGAGCCAAACTGCGTTCATTCAAATCCCAGCTCTGGTGTCTACCAAACCAAAACCAAATCCATTGCCGTTGAGTGGATTCCAACTCACTGCGGCCCTACAGGAAGGAGCAGAACTTCCCCATGGGGTTTCCAAGGCTGCAATCTTTAAGGAAGCAGATTGCCACATCTTTCTTCTGCAGAGAGGCTGGTGGGTTCAAACCACTGACCTTTCAGTTAGCAGCTGAGTGCTTAACCACTGCACCACCAGGGCTCCTTCTAGTATCTACTAAAACCACAAAAACCAAATCCAGTGCTGTTGAGTCAATTCTGACTCATAGCGATCCTATAGGACAGAGTAGAACTATCCCATAGGGTTTCCAAGGAGTGGCTGGTGGATTCAAACTGCCAACCTTTTTGGTTAGCAGCCGAGCTCTTAACCACTACGCCACCAGAGCTCCTAGCTTATGTAAATTTATTTACCTGTTGTGTGCCTCAGTTTCCTTATCTGTAAATTAAAGATGATGATGACGGTACTACTGTCAAATTCATCAGGTTGTTGTGAGGATTAAATGAGGATTTAGAACAGTGCTTGGCACATCCAAAAACCAAACTCTTTGCCATCGAGTCTACTCCAACTCAGTGACCTGATACGACAGAGTAGAACTGCCCCATAGGGTTTCCAAGGCTGTAAATCTGTATGGAAGCTGACTGCCACATCTTTCTCTCGAGTAGTGCTGGTGGGTTCGAACTGCCAACCTTTCAGTTCGCAGCTGAGCGCTTAACCACTGTGCCACCAGGGCCCCTTGCCTGGCACATACCAAAATCAAACCAAACCTGATGCTGTCGAGTTGATTCGATTCCGACTGATAGCGACCCTATGGGACAGAATAGAACTGCCCCATAAAGTTTCCGAGGAGCGGCTAGTGGGTTCAGACTGCTGACCTTTCGGTTAGCAGCCAAGCTCTTAACCATTGCGCCACCAGGACTCCTTTATTGTATGTGTGGCGTAAATTACATACAATAAAAAGACACACATTTAGTTAACAGTTTGAAGAGTTTTGACAAATGTATACACCTGGGTAACCATCACAATCAGCATTCCCATCAACACAGAAAATTCTCTCTGCCTTTGCAGTCAATTCCCTCCCATCTCCCAAACCGAGGTAAGCACTGATCTGATTTCTGTCACTATAGGTAAGTTTTGCCTATGCTAAAATTTCATATAAATGTACTTGTTTGGGGCCTGTCTTCTTTCACTCAGCATATTCTTGAGATTCATCCATGTTGTTACATGTATCAGGAGTTTGTTCTTTTTGCGCAGTATCCCATTGTATGCATATACTACAATTGATTCATTTACTTGTTGGTAGACATTTAGGTTGTTTCCAGTTTTTGAAAATTTTTAATAAAACTGCTATGAACAGGTTTGTTTGTATTAATGTTTCATACACTCCATATAGTCATATTATCCTGGAATTGCTGGGTTACATAGTGAGTGTATATTTAACTTTATAAAACATTGCCAAACTGCTTTCCAAAGTGGTTGTACCATTTTACACTCCCAGCAGCAATATATGAGAATTCCTTTTGCTCCACAGGGGGCATTGGTGGCTCAGTGGTAGAATTCTTGCCTTCCATGCGGGAGACTGGGGTTTAATTCCCAGCCAATGCACCCTATGCGTACCCACTGCCCATCAGCAGCTAATAAACTGTTGCTCCATATCCTCACTAACACGTCGGATCATCAGTCTTTTTAACAACTCTCATTGTGGTTTTAATCTGTATTACTCTGATGCCTAATATCGCACATTGTTACGTGTTCATTGGCCATTCATTCGTCTTTTGTGAAGTATCTGTTCAGTCTTTGCGCAGAGGAATATTCTAACTCACTTCATTTTTCAATTCAGATAAACATGCTAATATGAATCCCTATGACAATTATGATTCCCCAGGCAGAGCAGTTAAGTTCTTGACTACTACCCGAAAGTTTGGCGGTTCTAACTCACCCAGAGGCATCTTGAAGACAGGCCTGGTGATCTGCTTTCAAAAGGTCACAGCCTTGAAAACCCTATGGAGCAGTTCTACTCTGTATACATGGGGTCGCCGTGAGTTGCAACTGACTCCACTGCAACTAATGACAATGTGACAACTATCTTAGTTCCCAGTTCTAAGACAGGCAGATAAAAGGTAAAGGCTTGTCATGAGTTTGTGACCTGGATGACTTCAAAATTTTTTCTATGTTCTGTTAGAACTCTTCTTCAGAAGAGATGGCTTCTTTAACAATGGTTGGGGCATTGGAAGAAGCAAATATTCATCACTTCCACATGTGAAATTCTACATGTCTGAATTCAAAACATCCCCAAATGGTCCAAACTACCCCATTTCTAAAGTTAGGTTTTACTCTTGAGAAAATTATGCATAAGACAGAACCATGTACAAGACGAAAATCTTCTAATCAAGGAAGCTTAGTACTATTTCAGTTTCCCTTTGTTTGGTGTCCCAGAGGTTTTTATATCATAATACAATGCACCAGATTAAAAATCAAGGTGAGAGAGATGACTTTTTTCTGTAAAGTGGGAAAAGGTAAATAGTGAAAAAGGAAAGTGAGAAAGAACTTTTTTTTTTTTTTAATAATATTGTGCTTTCCGTAAAAGTTTACACAGCAAATTAGGTTTCCATCTGACAATTTCTATACAAATTGTTCAGTGACATTACATTTTTCACAATGTGCCAACATTCTCTTTGTGTTCTGCTTGTTCCGTTTCCAGTGCTCTAGTTTCCCTGCAAGAAGCCCTGGTGGCACAGTGGTTGAGCACTAGGCTGCTAATCTAAAGGTCAGTGGTTTGAACCCACCAGTTGCTCAACAGGAGAAAGATGTGGCACTCTGATTCGGTAAAGATTACAGCCTTGTAAACCAGTTCTACTCTGTTCCTATAGGGTCACTATGGGTCAGAATTGACTCCATGGCAATGGGTTTAGTTTCCCTGTCCCTTTATCTTCTCATCTTTGCTTTAGAGTAATTGTTAACCTTTTGGTTTCATATAGATGTTTTTTTAATGGAGCACCATACTCACGGGTAATATCCTTTATTTTGTGTGCCAATCTGTTATTTCACTAAAAGGTGACCTCAGAGGATAGTTTTGGTTCAAGGTTTAAAGAGCATCTCAGGGCAACAGTCTCAGGGAGTCCTCTAGTCTCAACTAGTCCAGTAAGTCTGGGCTTTTTGAGAATTTGAGTTCTGTTCCACTTTTTTCTCTTGTTCTATTAGGGTCCATATCTTGTGGCCCTGATCAGAATGGTGGGTTGTTAGTGGTAGCCAGGTACCACCCAGTTCTTCTGGTCTTGGGTTAGATAAGGCTGTGGCTCGTGTAGGCTATTAGCGTTATAGACTAGTTTCTTCTCTGAGACTTTGGCTTCCTTCTTTCTCTTTTGCTCCTGACGCGTAGAGACCAATAGTTTTATCTCAGATAGTTGCTTGCAAGCTTTTAAGACCCCAGACACAACTCATCTCACTAGGATGCAGAACATAAACTCTGTGAACTATATTATGCCCATTAACTAAATTGTCCCATGAGACTAAGGTCCTAAGCCTTCAAACCCAGAAAACCAATCTTGCAAGGTGTTTGGTTTTGTCTGAGAATTATCTGTAACTGTATGCTCTATGAATATATATGCATACACACACATACCTGTACATACACACATATACTATACCTGCCCATTCACAAATATGCCTATATACATACATATGTGACCATACACTCATTTTTTGGTTATTGTTGGCATTGTTGCCAAATTATGTACGTCATATTTAGCACAAACATCCTTTTCTCTTGTGCGCTTCTTAGTGGCATTGTTTACTTTGGTCAAACTGTGCTCATTATAGCCACATACAGTGCTACTTTTCCCATCACCCAAAATAACAAGTGTCTACAATCTAGAGAGTGATTCCTCCTCCACCTCCCCCATCTATTCCTGGTAACCACCAATGAACGTTGGTCTCTGTATATATATCTGTTCTTGTCTTCTTATAGAAGTGGGATCCTACAATATTTGTCATTATGTGACTGACTTATTTCACTCAGCATGATATCTTCCAGATCCATTCACGTTATGTCTTGTGGACTCCTTGCTCTTTAGGGTTGCAGTTGTGTAGTATTTCATTGTATGTATGTACCACATTTTGCTTATCCATTCATCTGCTGATGGGCACTTAGGTTGTTTCCATCTTTTTGCTATTGTAAATAATGCTGCAGTGAATGTAGGTGTGCATATGGCTCTCTATGCCTCTTTATTAGATCTCAAGAAAGAACTATCTTGATGACATTTTCTGAAAAATCACTTTTAGGAAGATGAAGATCTGGAAATCGAGTCACTTAAGTTTCTAACAACCTGCGTTATGCAGATGACACAACCTTGCTTGCTGAAAGTGAAGAGGACTTGAAGCACTTACTAATGACAATCAAAGACTGTAGCCTTCAGTATGGATTACACCTCAACATATAGAAAACAAAAATCCTCACAACTGGACCAATAAGCAACATCACGATAAACAGACAAAAGACTGAAGTTGTCAAAGATTTCATTTTACTTCAATCCACATCAACACCCATGGAAGCAGCGTTCAAGAAATCAAACGATGCATTGCATTGGCCAAATCTCCTGCAAAAGACCTCTTTAAAGTGTTAAAAAGCAAAGATGTCACCTTGAAGACTTAAGGTGTACCTGACCCAAGCCATGGTGTCTTCAATCGCCTCACATGCATGTGAAAGCTGGACAATGAGTAAGCAAGACCAAAAAAGAATTGGCGCCTTTGAATTACAGTGTTGGTGAAGAATATTGAATATACTATGGACTGCCAAAAGAACCAACAAATCTATCTTGGAAGAAGTACAACCAGAATGCTCCTTAGAAGCAGGGATAGCAAGACTACGTCTCACGTACTTTGGACGTGTTATCAGGAGGGATCAGTTCCTGGAGAAGGACATCATGCTTGGTAAAGCGGATGGTCAGTGAAAAAAAGGAAGACCCTCAACAAGATGGACTGACACAGTGGCTGCAACAATAGGCTCAAGCATGATTGTAAGGATAGTGCAGGACCGGGCAGTGTTTTGTTCTGTCGTACAGAGGGTAGCTATGAGTTGGAAATGACTCGACGGCACCTAACAATTTTCTATGCCCGTGTACCTCTTGTAAAGTTTTCACTCCAGACTGAAAACTCCTCATCAGTCACACCTTGGACTATACAGGAAGTAATGCAATGCTTAGTGGAGAAAGCATGAGTTTTGGAGTCAGACAGTGGTGGCTGGAATTCAGTTATTTACTTAGTCTAGGAACTAAAGGCAAGTCACTTCCCTCTGAAGTTTCCTTTTCTATAAAATAAAGCTAATATCTATCCCACTGGACTATCGATGGGATTTAAAGAAGATGTATGAAAAGAACCTACCATAATGCTTGGCAATTCACTTAAAAGTACTGTACATTGTTATGGACCTTGGAACATAGGGCCAAGGAATCCACAGCCTCTGCTCTAGAGGAGCATGGCCATCTGACGGCAGCCACAGATGTGCAGATAGGCAGCTTCAGTATAATGTGGTGCCAGGCTACAGATCCACTGAGGGATGAACATAAATTTCATCCTCCTGAGAAAGGTTAGGGAAGACTCTCTGGAGAGGTGGCTCAAAATGGGTTGTGAAGGATGAGTATCAAGATGTTTAAGGCAGAGGGAGCTGGCTGAGCAAAGACACAAAAGCATAAAACAGCATGTTGTAAAGGAACTTCAAGCAATTTGGTGTCACCACAACACAAAATGCAAAGGCATAAATGGGAACAAGTGACATTGAAGAGGTAGGCAGCTTCTTAAAGGCTGTATTAAAAACCTTGACTTTATCCTGTGCCTCCATTTACTTACATGCTTCAAATTCTTCCGTAAAATGGGTATTTCTCGCAGGGCTATTAAACCAAAAAAACAAGCCCATTGCCGTTGAGTCAATTCCGACTCATAGCAATTCTATAGGACAGAGTAGAACTGCTCCATAGGGTTTCCAAGGAGCAGCTGGTAGGTTCAAACTGCTGACCTTTTAGTTAGCAGCCAAACTCCTAACCACTGCGCTACCAGGGCTCCACAAGGCTGTTAAATCCCCATTGCCATCGAGTCAATTCTGACTCATAGCGACCCTATAGGACAGAGTAGAACTGCCCCACAGGGTTTCCAAGAAGATCCTTGTGGATTCAAACTGCCGGCCTTTTGGTTAGCAGCCGTAGCTGTCAAACACTACGCCACCAGGGTTTTAGGAGAGCTAAAAGGGGAACTAAACAAGATTAACTAACACACATAAAGCACTTAGAAGAGTGCCTGGCGCATACTAAAGTTCAAATGTTTGCTGTTGTTAATACTATTATCCTGAAGGTGGCCAGAAATCCCTGACAAGTTTTAAGTAGGGAAGTGACAGGTCACATTTGCACTTGGAAAGACCCCTCAGGGGGAAGTGAGGATTGCAGGAGAGAATACTGGCGGCCAGTAGACAAGTCAAAAAACTATCTCAATTAATAGTCTAGGAAAGAGCAAAGGCCTGCCCCACAGTACCAGTGATAGTGAGGACCAAAATAATTCTAAGTATTTAAAAAGTAGAATAGATGAGCCCTGGTGCCCATTTGGAGCCCCAGTGGCACAGCGGTTAAGAGTTTGGCTGCTAACCAAAAGGTCAGTAGTTTGAATCCCCCAGCCACTCCTTAGAAACCCTATAGGGCAGTTCTACTCTGTCCTATAGGGTCACTATGAGTTGGAATCGACTCAAGGGCTACAGGTTTGGTTATTTTTTTTTGTGTGTGTGTGTGCCCATTTGAACGTGGGAGGTGAGGGAGAGGGAGTAGTTCAGGATGACTCTCAGATTAGGCCCTCAAGGTTAGTTTTCTTCCTGAAGTCATCTCCACCCCTTCTTCCATTCTCCAATAACAAAAAGGCTATCACAACATAGTTCCTTTTTAAGTTTTATTAAAGTTTAACGGAACAATTGATATTTTCTCTTTTCTTCTTAACCCCAGTACAAAAATACAGTTGATGACTCGACAAAAATGGCTCCACTTACGGCTTGAAGGTTTGGGTTTCTCCAACAGTAACAAGGGAAAGCATGCTTCCAGCTGGGGCTGAGTCCAAGCACACAGTCATTCCTGCACACGCATGCGTGCAAACAGGGAAGCCCAAGCAGGCCAAGAGGAAGGACATCACAGGAATTTGGGAAAAAGCCCAAGATTATTCCCAGGAGAAAAAGAAAAAAAGCAGGCCAGTATCCTCAGTAGGGGATAGAATTACTGATTTACATTTACCATTTGTTATTTAAAAAAAAAAAAAAATTGATAAGTTATGCCAGCAATTTTAACATTTTAGAAAAGATGCTACTGGCCTCCTTTCACCACCAAGGTGAGTAAAGCAGGAGGAAACAAAAAAAAGATTCAAAAAACGTAAGTGTGAGGAGTAAACCTCCAAGTGGCTGGTATACCTCAAGTTTTGTGTCAAAGAGTTTGCTCTTTACATTCAATGATAAAACAACATTTAGGAAAGAGGGAGCAGAAGGAAGTCGGCCACACTGTAGATTCACAAAATGGAGACCAGCTTGTTAGCAGAACTCTCCCACAGTGAGAGAGCTCCTTCCAGTGCAGGTAGAGCAAAGTCTCCTGGCCGTTTTAATGGTTTTGGGCAATTCCTCAATATTCCCTTTCCTGCTGCTTTCCTTCCAGAACACTCACTTTGATGAAAGAAGGGATACATTCATATTACAACTCATCTTCAAGATGTTTCTCTCTGAAGGCATCACCCGTCAGCCTTTCCTGAGCTTCCTTCATCCCCTGAACAACTGTGAAATAAAGGTTGGGGGAGAAAAGTATGAAGTAAGTCATTAAAACTGACATCTGATGAGCAGTGTAGATTCTTAAATGTTTAGAAGAAATATGAAAAGAATACAGAATCTAGTCTCAAGATCTAGTTGTGGATTTTAGCCTTGGCAAGTAATTTACCTCTTTGAATTTGTTTCTTCATCTATGAGATAACAGTATTTACTTTATACAGGAATATGATAAAAATTAAATGAGAATGGATAAAAGAAGTACTTTATACAAAAAAAGGACCAGATTTACTGGCCTAAAGGAGACTGGAGAAACCCTGAGAGTATGGCCCCCAGACACCCTTTTAGCTCAGTGGTGAAGTTACCTCCGAGGTTCACTGTTCAGGCTGGGAGTGGACAGCCCCGTAAAACCAAATGAGACTAACGAGGTACAGGAGTCCAGTGACAAGGGCCAGAAGGCAGAACGGGACAAGGAAGCTGGTGATAGGGAACCCAAGGTTGGGTAAGGATATTGTTGATGTGTTGTGAGATTGTTAACCACTGTCATAGGGCAACATTTGTAGTAACTGTTAAATGAGAAACTATTTTGTTCTGTAAGCCTTCATCTTAAGTGAGAATAACAGCACAATTGGAAAAGCGTAATCAATGTCACTGACCTGTGCATGTAGAAATTTTTGAAACGGTTTATCTTTGGCTATGTGTATTTTCACCAAAAAAAAAAAAGGTCAAGAAGAGAGAGGGTTGACATGTTGTGGGGCTGTTACCCAATGTCATAAAACAATATGTGTACTACTGTTTCATGAGAACTATTTGTTCTGTAAGCCTTCACCTGAAGTACAATAAAAAATAAATAAATAAATAATAAAAAAAAGGAAGTGCTTTATAAACTATGAAGTCCTACAAAAATGTTAGTGTAACTTTGGCTTACCCTCTAGGATTAGAGTTGATCCCTTGTTATAGACTATAGATGTTGTTCACTTGACACTAATGGGATAGAGAACATCTTCCTACTATCCCCATTACGTCTTTTAGATGAATGTGGCATTTATATCATTTCCTATGGAGGTTACAGGTTATACTGGTGTGTGTGTGTGTATGTGTGTGTGCGTGTGTGCGCACGCGCGCGCTTGGAGGGAAGATGGTCTCCACTGAAAGCGGTGGTCATTTCCAGGAACAACCACACAGGGAAGAAGCAACTTCTCAGGCAAAAAAAGAGAGAGAGAGAGAGAGACAGAAACCTTGAAGCAGAGCCTTAGGGAGCCTGGAGATGAAACTTACTATCTCCAGGCATAAGGGGACAGCTGTTTAGGCACAGGCTCCTCGGTGGTGATTCTACAATAGTACCCCTATACAATGCATGGTCAGGAGCTAGGTTGGATCAGAGTCTGTGAATCTTGGAAAGCAAGCCTTAGAGCCAGATAATATAGTTTATTATTTCCCTTTTGTTTTGCCTAAGCCTTTAGTAAAGCCAGGTTTGAAAGTTCCAGTTTCATGACAGATGAGCCATGGGGAATTCAGGGAAGTGTACTGTGTCCACATTTGGACTAATGTGTTAAAGGATGATGCAAGCGTGAAGATGAAAGTTGTATGAAATCCTAAAGGGAAGGTGAATCTCAAGGAACAAGTGTTGGGGAGCTGAAGTCCAGTTGCCCTTCTCCACTTACAGATTTTCCCTCTAACACGAATCTCAGTGGAAGGAGGTGACAACCTCCCCAGATCTCTTTCCCCTCCCCTATTCTGAAAAATAAGAGTCCCAAGGGCTCAAAACATAAATTGATAAACCTTGCAGCATGGGGGATGGGGGAGGGGGGAGGGGGGAGGAGGGAGGTAGACACATACCAACTTAGCAAACAATTCCTTTTTATAGACGGGGGGAGGGGAGGGAAACTCTGGAATAAATTAGTAATAGTCCATGGCATGGATTCCAACCCCTGCCTCTAAAATGACTCTGATGATTTGGTTCAAGGATTAGAGAACAGGAAAGTATGACTAACTTACGATTTCAAACTTCCTTCACCTGTTTGTGCTGATGCTGTTCTCTCTGCATGTAACAGGTTTTTCACCTCCTTCTGCTAGCTAGATCTCATACTTCAGGACTCAACTCAGCCATCATGTCCTCTAGCAAGCCTTACGGACTCTCCATGTTGGGATCCATCCCCGCTTTCCCTACTTCTGCAGCTTGAAATGTCCTCCTCATATCTGTCCACAGAGACAAACCCTTATCCTTCAAGGTCCAGTTAAGGCTTAATATCTAAGGAAACTCTTAGACATGCTCAGCTAACAGTATTTCCCTTCCTCTGAATTCTTACAGTAACAGTAGTATTAGTGCAATGGGAAAAAAACTAAGTTCTGGACTCAAGTCCTGGCTCTGTGACTTATTAACTGGGAGACCATGGGCAGCAAGTGACTACCTCTGTGAGTCTCAGTTCTTCATAGTTTCTTTTGGGTCAGTTAGGTTCCCAACTGGATTATTAACAGCTGGGTAAGGGGCTCAGTCTTATTTTTCTCCTAGACCCTACACAGGATCTAGCTA
The DNA here is from genome assembly GCF_000243295.1 of Trichechus manatus latirostris. Lineage (NCBI taxonomy): Eukaryota > Metazoa > Chordata > Mammalia > Sirenia > Trichechidae > Trichechus > Trichechus manatus. The sequence continues at coordinate 3,686,635 of NW_004443951.1, read as the reverse complement.
AGAGCTAGTCACATAGGAGATGTTTAGCTAACATGTTGAGTTTCCTATCACAGACCTTGCATATGGCTCATCCAAACCTAGCAGCAACCCTCTCTCCTCTCTCTCAACGTAACTGTACCTTGCTCAGCACTAACGTAGAAATACTTGTAGCTGGGGTTTCCATTCTCATTGACGATTTCCGGACGCACCTTGCCACTGGGATCTATTGTAGACAAAATGGCAGAGGGATTGCAGTAATTACAACAGAGAGGTACTTTAAACACTACATGGTACTCTACGCCCTCTGGGAATGGAGCTTCCCCATCTTTGCAGCTCATTATCTCACCACTACCTACCCCTTGCACTTACTTTATCACAATGAATTCCTTGCAGTTCCCTGAACATAAGCCCCCCTGCCTTGGCACATACCATTCCCTCTTCCTGGCATGCTCCTTTTCTGCCTGACAATGGCAGGATCCTGTATTTTTATTTGTATCCCCCATAGAACCTAGCAGAATGCTGAGCAAAGATTAGGTGGTTATTAAATATCCGCTGAAAAATTGTGCAAAGATATGTGTCTATATACAATTCCACAGCCTAAATCTCTTAAAGCTATTGTCTCAGCTGGACTATAGGGTCAGGGGTGAGAACTGTGGTTTCTTTCTGTCCCTGCAGTGCCTAGCACACTGCTTGGCATATGGCTGATGCTCAAATGACTGCTGACTAAATAAATGGATAATTAATACCCTATCACTGACCTCAAAAGCAACTAGTTAATGGGAAAAATTTTCCTTCAAACTCGCAGTTCTGGCATTCAGAACTTCCCCATTCTCTCTTGAACTTATTGTTGGGGGGTGGCATCCCAGTAGAGCTTCACCAGGTGGAGTCAGTGCCTTGATTCATTTATCTCTTCTTGCACACCACAGATCCCCAGATTAAGATCTTGCCCCTTACCCAGGAAAAGGATTCGTGGAATGTAACCCCCATCAGGGCTGAAATCTTCATCCTTGGGCTCCTCTTCATCCTATCCAGGTTAAATGCAAATCTTAAGTCAGATCATGTCCTTCCTCTGATCAAAACCTTTCAGCGGCTTCCCCTCTCACTCAGGGTAAAACCCCAAGTCCTTGCAGTGGCCTACATGTTCTGCTACCTGGGTACTACTCTAACTTCATGTCCTATCACTCTCCCCATCTTCAGCCCTCAGTTCTCTTTAGCCACACTGACCTTCTTGCTCTTACTGTCATTAAACAAGCTAGGCATGCTCCAAACTTGCTCTTCCCTCTGCCATGACACATCTCCCCCATTAACAACATGGCTCACTCCCTCATCTGCTTCAGATCTTTGCTGAAATGAACCTTTTTTTCTGACCACTTATTTAAACTTGCAAACCATCTCCTTGCCCCTTCATTTTTAGCCATAGCATTTACCACCATTTGATATATTTTATTTTACTTATTTGCTTGTCTATATCCCCACACTAGAATGTAATCTGAAGAAGGGCAGGGATTCTGCCTGTTTTATTCAATGCTATATTCCCAGAGCCTACATCACTCACTTGCACATAGTATTTTATAAATGCATGAATTGACAAAGCTGGCATTTTAGCTACAATTATGGAGCTATGGTTCTGCCAGGAGATACAACCACACAAACAGCTTTCTTTTTAAGAAATCTCTGAAGTTGGAGAATGCTCACTGAAGACATTATTTCCATCTCTTTTGAGTGGTAAGAAGTTCATGTGTATAGGAAATCAATGGCAATTTTACAGTTATGGTTTGGTTCCTATTTCAGGAGAGTCAAAATGGGGTCATTTTTTCCAACTGCAATACAGCCTTGCCTTGAGTGAAGTTTATCAGCATTCAAGATATCTGTTGCTAACAAGCAATCCCTTAGCTGCCTCGATGTTAACTTTTAATGCGATCAGAAGATTTCTAGTCCTATGTTTAAGTGAACATTATCTTTATGGAAACTTATGGGTAGAAGCATCATCGTAGAGCATCTGAGCTTCTCACAGTTGAAGAATATGGCCTAAGAGGCAGCACAGCTAGATCCTAGAACCTATTCCTATCACTTAATTAGGCCCTATGATCTCAAACAAATCACCCATCTCCTTCAGGACTGATGCTCTTTCATAAGATGGGGATAGTACCAATGGGCTAAAAATCCTTTCCAACTCTAGATCTGATATTCTTGACTGGAATTTAGAAACCTATAGTCTATGGGAATTACATAAAGGATATCTCAAGATAAAACTGAAAAGTTGTACGTATACGCCCAGCAGAAAGTAGGTGTTCAATTAAATCAAATTTTGCAGTGGGTTGTCAGCCTGCATGTGTGACTATACCTTCAGTCCAATTATACAGAGATGTAAAGTATGTCATAATCATAGATAAAGGATGAAGGGACCTGAAAAATTTAGTCATTTTATTCAATCTCTCCTCTTCTACTTCTTCCACAAACGGATGCTGGATGATCTTCTGGCACATTTGATGCAAGCCTCCGGTGAAGAGACAAACACATACACACAAGTAGCCAGCTCTGCTGAATATGCTTTTAGACCATAAATGATATGAATCCTAAAACAGTAAAGTGTTCAAACCATAGCAGAAAAGAGAAATTCTCAAAGTCTTACCTCAAGATTTACCATAACAAAATTATGGGAAAGTTCTGAAATTTCTGTAGATTCTGCAAATTTGGGCTTTAAAGCTAGGGAGAGAAAAAAGAAAACATTTTTTAGATTTGAAGAAAATTTCACTGTCATACTCAAACCCTAATGAGCACGAGCATCACTATTGCTTTTTTGTAGTTCTGCATTTGTTGAGTTGATTCACATAACTGAAACTTCCTTTTTTTTTTTTTTTACTCTAAGTACACAACCAGAAATCTGGAGACTTTGATTCTGGTTCTGCTTCTGCCACTCACTTGCAAAGCAACATGACCTTGAGTGATTTACTTCATTATTTGAGCTTTTACCTCATTTATAAAATAAGGATAATGGCATACAAATGAAAAAAAAAAAAAAAACTGCTTTTTGTATACATTTTAGCAACTTCAACAGACAAAATAATAATACTCCTCCTCCACTAATAGTACACACACACACACACACAAACACACACAAAACCCACTACCATCAAGTCAATTCGAACTCATAGTGACCCTGTAGGACAGAACTGAACTGCCCCATAGGGTTTCCAAGGCTGTAAATCTTCCCAGAAGCAGACTGCCACATCTTTCTACCACAGTAGGTTCAAACTGCCAACCTTTTGGTTAGCAGTCTAGTGCTTTAGCCTCTACACCACCAGGGCTCCTTAATAATACATACACATACACATATATATTATTACACTATTTATTCACTCATTTTACACTCCTTTTCCAACTAGGATTTTATTAAGTGCAGCCTATCAACAACCTGACTGGAAAATGGCAGGCAGTATAGCAGAAAGGAGCCCCAGTGGTGCAGTGTTTAAACGTACAGCTGCTAACCAAGAGGTCAGCAGTTTCAATCCATCAGCTACTCCTTGGACACCCTACGGAGCAGTTCTACTCTGCCCTATAGGGTCACTGTGAGTCAGAATCGATTCGATGGCAACGGGTTTGGTTTTTATTTTTTGATTTATAGCAGAAAGAACACATGCTCCTGAGTCAGATAACCTTGGTTTCTAACGTGGTTCCCACCTCCTCCAGGAAGACTCACCTAACCACTACTCATGTCTCTGTACATGATCTCAACTTCCTTTAATATTGTCCATATCTATATTTCAGCACTTTATCCCCATACTCTTCGTAACTGTACCTTAAACACTTCACCCCCGCCCCCGTAACCCCCTGCAAATAAAACTGCAAAGTTACTGAGGACAGGAAATCTATGCCAATATTTGTTTTGAATCCTTTAAAGCAACCAACAGTGCTGGGTCAATCAATGCCAATATTAAGTAAATCTTGGTATTTGACAACACACCTGAGGCTTCATTTCAGATTAAGCACTTGCACTTACCTTTGCAAGCTCCACACCAGGATTTATGGATAATCACCATCAGGGGCAAGCCACTTAAAAACAAAACCAAGAAATTAATAATCTAGTAATTCTACTTCTTGAAATCTAGTCTAATAAAATGACCATCTTATGGAGATAGATTTACACACAAAGATGTTCATGAGGTATGATTTCAACTGGGAAAATCTTAAGACAACCCAAATATTCAATGATAGACTATCGTAACAAAACTATTGGTAAATTCTCAAATTTCTGTACATTCTGCGAAGTTGGGCTTCTCCCTGCAAAACTAGTGAGAAAAAGACTATGGGATAGGAAAAAAACAGCAAATTATAGTATTCCTAAATGTTGTGGTTATATAATCACTGAAAATAAGATTTTTCACCAATACTAAAAAACTATATAAAATTATATATAGCCTGGTTTAAATTATACAAATATGTAACACACAAGAGCCTAAAAAGAAATGTACCAATACATAATACCAGTTTCTCTATGGATTATGGAATTGTGGATTTTTCTTCTTATACTTTTTGTATTTCTGAAATTAATTTTTATAATCAGGGAGGAAAGAGTTTTTGGGTTTTCTTAAACAATGAGCAACATAACCCACCTGAACCAGTCTTGGCCAGATGAAGCTCTTAAGCCCTCAAGGCTCAACTGCCAACTTATCACAGATACTAGTAAATAGTGCCTACCCTTTGTTTAATGAAGTCAATGAAGGAATGAAAGACAAACCTAAAGTAGTATTTTTCTTGAAATACAGAATGAAGTACAATAGATACGAAGTTGCCATAATACAATCACTCTAGATTAGACTGATTGATTCAGTCTCACTGAGTACTTCCAAAGTACTATTTCAGGCAAAGGCATAACAATAATATACATGTATCTAAAGCATTAAACGAAACTTTGGCAAGTTTAACCTTTAATAGTTAAACATACACACACATATTTTTAAGAGAGATGTCAACAAACTTTTTTTAAAAACAGATTTTATTGAGGAAATAATCTAGTGCATATGTCCTTCACCTCCACTAAAGGCAATGCATCCCAAGGACAGAAACCAATGGATTCATCTGAGTTCCCAGGAATGAGACTAGCACAAAGAAGGTACTCAATAAATTTTTGTGCCATAAAAGAGCTGTGCCATCTTCACTGTTTCTGTTCACAATTGCTTAAAAAAAAAACCAACCCATCCATCCAGTCTACTCTCACACAGCTCAGATGTGGGCAATCAGTGATGTGCGATCTCCCAAGTAGCACACAATCTAAGCAACCCCTGTCCACCGGATCTCTGTTGTCTGGAAGAATTTGACAGGATCCTCCTCCAAGCTAGTTCTCTATTCTCTCTTCTCAACTTGTGGTATAAACTCAATGCCTGACAGGTTTGTTTGAGTGAATCAATCACAATAGCTCTAGCACCATACATAAATATGCTTTTCGGACCTTCAGATTATTCTCCCCAGAGAAATAGTGAGCAGTGGGAGGTTACACAGGAGCTATAGTTTCCCCCATACTCCCTCTGGTTAGTGCAAGCTCTGGCTTAGGTACTGCAAGAACATGTTGGCTAGCTGATGCAGGTTTTCGTTGTTGGGGTGCATTTTGGTATAGGAAATAAACTGGCGTCGGAGTCGGCTCAGTTCTGCCATGGTAAAGGGCCGAGTAAACCGCAGGCGCTCCGTGGTGCCAGGAAGCGTTAGCAAATCCCCAGGGACAGCGCTCTTCTGCGCTTCCATCAGCCGTGCCAACACCTGGCTCGTGACCTGGTCCAGCTGATGCAGAAAGCTGCCGGAGGCAAGGGGCTGGGGCTGTGTGGCTTGATGGGGTGGAGGAGCCCGGTTCTCAAACAGGGCAGCCCGGATCTCCGCCAGAGGCAATGGCTCCTCTAGGCCCACCAAGGTGAACAAGGGCCGGTCCCAGCGGTTCCGAGAGTCGGGAGGCTCAAAACGCAGCGTTAGGGCCTCCAGAAGTTCGGGAGGATAAAACGCACCGAACGTATGCTCTGAAGATTTCTCGGATTCTGGAATCACAAGAGCTGGAGAATTTGGTGCCCTGGTTTCCTCCGGCTCCAGTTTCTTAGGTACCTCGGCCCGGGGTCTACCGTTTACTTCAGAGCCGGCAGCCTGAGGTTCTCTGACGATACCGGTCCCGGCCTCTGGAGGTCTCCCGCCCTGCTCAGTGCGCGGCTGCCAACTCACATCAACTTTCCGGCCCCCGATCTCCTCCGCGCCCGCCACCTGAGGTCTCCTGCTCGGACCGCAGGGCTGCACGCAGTAGACCAGGCAGAGCGGGGTGCGTGCCGCCCGCGCCAGGCAGTACAGCTCGTAGCGGAAACCCTTGATGTAGTTAAGAGAATCGAGAATGACCACGTCTTGGCGACTCAGGCGCCGCTCCACCGAGGCTCGCAGCGCTCCGCGCAACGCCTTCTCACGGGCCGAATCGGCATACACGGTCGCGTCCTCCGCACCCAGCACCGCCGCGTCGTCCACTACGTACACCACTCGGCCCTCAGCCGCCAGCGCACCGCGCAGCTCCTCCGCGCGCCGGCTCTTGCCGCTGTACGGCAGCCCGCAAAACACCACAAGTGGCATTCTCCCAAAGCGCGGCCATGTGCGACTGCACCGAGTCAACTTCCGGGTTGTTCGTACACCCTGTGTAAACCGGAAATGTAAACTGCACTTCCTGCCTCCCTTGACTCTTACAGGACCTTTTGTTGCCATGGAAACAGTTTATAGGCCAACTAGGGCTATGTCCAGCTTCCTCAGAAAGGGCCTGCATTCCGTTTTGTGCAGCAGTTATTTATGTAAAATGTTAGAGGTTCCAGGAGACTGTGATCTCCTTGCGGCCAAAGACTATGCCCATTCATTTATTGTTGTTGTTGTTAGGTGTCCTGGAGTCGGTCGCGACCCTATGTAAAACAGAATGAAAACACTGCCCGGTCCTGCAGTCCTGCGCCATCCTCACAATGGTTGCTATGTTTGAGTCCATTGTTGCAGCTACTGTGTCATTCCATCTCGTTGAGGTTCAGCCTCTTTTTCGCTGACCCTCTACTTTACCAAGCCTGATGTCCTTCTGCAGGAACTGGTCCCTAACCATCCTCACTTCTAAGAAGCATTCTGGCCATACTTCTTCCAAGACAGATGTGTTCATCTGGCAGTCCAATATTCTTCACCAACACCATAATCCAAAGGCATCAATTCTTTGGTCTTCCTTATTCATTGCCTAGCTTTCGCATGCATATGAGGCGACTGAAAATACCTACCACAGCTTAGGTCAGGCGCACCTTAGTCTCAAAGTGACATGTTTGCTATTTAACACTTTAAAGAGATCTTTTATGGCAGATTTGCCCAATGCAATATGTCGTGTGATTTCTTGACTGCTGCTTCCATGGGCATTGATTGTGGATCCAAGTAAAATGAAATCCTTGACAACTTCAATCTTTTCTCCGTTTATCATGATGTTGCTCACTGGTCCAGTTGTGAGGATTTTTGTTTTCTTTAGGTTGAGGTGTAATCCATACTGAAGGCTATAGTCTTTAATCTTCATCAGTAAGCAAGGCTGTGTCACCTGCATGCAAAGTTGTTAACGAATCTTCCTCCAATCTTGATGCCGTGTTCTTCGCATAATCAAGCTTCTCGGCCTATCTGCTCAGCAGACAGATTGAATAAATATGGTGACAGGATCCTGATGCACACCTTTCCTGACTTTAAATGCAGTATCCCTTTGTTCTGTTGGAATGACTACCTCTTGGTCTATGTATAGGTTCTGCATGAGCACAATTAACTGTTCTGGAATTCCCATTCTTCGCAATGTTATCCATAATTTGTAACGATCCACTTAGTTGAATGCCTTTGTCAAAAATGTCAATAAAACACAGGTAAACATTTTTCTGATATTCTCTGCTTTCAGCCGAGATCCATCTGACATCAACAATGATATCCCTCGTTCCATGTCTTCTTCTGAATCTGGCTTGAATTTCTGGCAGTTCCCTGTCAATGTACTGCTGCAATAGTTTTTTAAGTATCTTCAGCAAAATTTTCTTGCATGTGATATTAATGATGCTGTTCGATAATTTCTGCATTCGGTTGGATCACCTTTCTTTGGAATGAGCATAAATATGGTTGACCAGGCAGCTGTCTTCCAAATTTCTTGGCATAGACGAGTGAGCACCTCCAGCACTACATCCAGTTGCTGAAACATCTCAGTTGGTATTCCATCAATTCCTGGAGCCTTGTTTTTCACCAAAGCCTTCAATGCAGTTTAGGATTCTTCCTTCAGTACCATCGGTTCTTGACCATATGCTACATCCTGAAATGGCTGAATGTTGACCAATTCTTTTTGGTACAGTGTGTCTTTGCATCCCTTCCATCTTCTTTTGATGCTTCCTGTGTCGTTCAATATTTTCCCGGTAGAATTCTTTAATATTGCAACTCGAGTCTTGAATTTTCTCTTCGGTTCTTCCAGCTTGAGAAATGCTGAGCATGTTCTTCCCTTCTGGAGTTTTCTAACTCCACATCTTTGCATATTTCATTGTAATACTTTACTCTGTCTTCTCGAGTCTCTTCTGTTCAACTTATTTATTAATGGGGGTTTAATGTACATTGAAGGAGCCCTGGTGGTACAGTGGTTAAACACTCAGCTGCTAACAGAAATGTCAGCGGTTGGAACCTAACAGCCACTCTATGGGATAAAGTCGTGGCAGTCAGCTTCCGTAAAGATTACAGCCTTGGAAACCCTATGGGACAGTTCTACTGTGTCCTATAGGGTCATTATGAGTCGGAATCGACTCTACGTCAATGGGTTTGGCTTGGTTTTGGTTTAATGTGCATTACAGGAGATCTGGTGGTGCAATGGTTAAAGTGCTCACCTGTGCTGCTAACTAAACGCTGCCATTGGAACCCCCAGATGCTCCACAGAAGAAAAGACCTGGTGATCTGCTCCAGTAAAGATTACTGCCTAGGAAACTCTATGCGGCAGTTCTACTGTCCTACAGGGTGACTATGAGTTAGGATCGACTCCATGGCACACAACACCACCACCACAATGTGCATTAAACGTTGCAAAACAATCAACACTGTAGAAGCAATCGATAAATGTTAATTCTCCTTCACTGCTCTTCTCAGTAAATGTCTATTCAACAACCATTTCAATCATTCAGTATCTCCATGGCTGGAGATGCAACGATGAACATAAAACTGTTGCCCACTAGGAGATCAACAATCTGAATGGGAAGAGTCAGGCATCTACAATCAGAATAACACATGCTATAATGGACAGATGTAGGTGGGGTTGTAAAAGTACACAAAGAAACAAACTGTCTATTGAAATCTATGAAGACTTTACCCAGGAATAGTTATTTTATTTAGAACTTGAAAAACTAATAGGAATTCTTCTCCAAATATTGCATGGGACATACTAATAATAAAAAATATTGCATGGGACTTATTTATACAATAAAATTATTTGTTCTTTATCTGAAATTCAAATTTAACTGGGCATCCTTTATTTTTATTTGCTAAATCTGGTAACCCTGCTTTGCTGGGGAAAGTGTAAGACCTAGAGCCATGAAACACAGGATCTGCTCTAGGAACAGCAAGCACTACAGCTTGGTAGATGCAGAAGTGTGAGTGCTTTTGTGTGAGTATGTGTGTGTGTGTATAAGATAGGTGCACATATTTTGAGGGTGGAGTAGGTCTTTGTATCTCTCCAGCACAACATAGTAGAGAATATTCAAGTCTTGGCCTTGCCATTTACTAGCTGTGTAACTATGGGTGAGTTATTTAATTTTCTGTGCCTCAATTTCCTCTTCTGTGAAATGCTAACAACAGTTCTTACTCCACAGACTGTACCAACCTTGTAGGTTGTTGTGAGGATTGTTGTTGTGTGCCTTCGAGTAGATTCTGACTCACAGCGACCCTATATGAAAGGGTAGGGCTACTTCATATGGTTTTCTAGGCTGTAATCTTTACGGGAGCAGATTGCCCAGTCTGTCTCCCATGGAATTGTTGTGGGTTTGAACCGCCAACCTTCTGATTAGCAGCTGAGCACCTAACCGTTGTGCCACCAGGGCTCCTGTTGTAAGGATTAAATGAGCTAATACATGTAAACTGTAAGGATGAAGTACATGTCAGTCTTGTTATTATTATCACCACTACTAGTAGTATAGTACTACCTAGCGTATAATAATAACAGAGTAAAAAAACAAACAATATACAGTAAGCACTGAATAACTGGTTGAATTGAATTGCATGAATATACATTTTAGAAGCCTGTCATAGGCCAACATCCTGATAGCTCTATATACACAGACTAAACAGAATATTGATGCAACCACCTCCTAAAGCCAACAAAATTTTTTTTCCCAAACTCTTTTTTACTTAAAACATCCAAACTATGAAGACACATTATAGGATGGCAGCGTAAAGGTTAAACACGCGGACTTCAGGGATGTAAGGGAACGGCTTTGAGTCCCCATTTTCACCACTTACTACCAGTGTAACTGTGAGCAAATTACATTGCTTATCTGATGCTAAGTTTCCTCATCTGTAAAATGCGGTTAATACATACTGCATAGAGTTATTAAAAGAATTAAATGAGATAATGCATTGAACTTACTTAGCACAGTGCCTGGCATATATTAAGTGCTCAAAAAATGGTAACTTTTGCTATTATTAACAATACTATCATTATCTACCTCGAAACACGTTGAAGTTTGCTCCCTCACCAGTTCTCAAGCCAAACATTTATAAGTTCTCTCTGCTTACCAGGAAGTTTGGGACAGACAAATGCCTGCAGAGCCAAAGGCCTGCACAGCCAAATGCCTCAGATCACAAGAGTTGGTCTATAAGAAATCTTCATTCATTTTCAGTTGCCTTGTAAGTTACTTTCATTTTCTCCGAAGAAATATACTGAAACAAAAAATCCCCTCACCACATGACAACCTAAGTGTGCTGGAGGCTTCAGGGATAGAGCAAGAAATCTGAAGAAGCCTATGGGTTCCACTGATCTTGCCAGCTGACAGTACACTTTCTTCTTCAAACTTCCAAAGCACTTTATTTTTCCCTCTCTTGTGGCACAATAAGGAACCCTGGTGGTAGGCACTTGGCTGTGAACTGAAAGGTCAGTGGTCCGAACCCACCAGCTCCTACGTGGGAGAAAGATGTAGCAGTATGCTTCCGTAAAGATTCATAGCCTTGGAAATCCTATGGGGGCAGTTCTGCTCTGTCCTACAGGGTCGTTATGAGTCTGAATCGACTTGACGGCAGTAGGCGGGTATGACACACTATCATAATCTACCTTGGTATTATAGCATTATATGCATGTCTCACATAACTAATGGAGGGCTAAGGCCATATCTTAGTCATCTATGAGTCTTCCACGGTTCCTGACAAGGCGCCTTACACATTGTAGACATGCAATGAATATTTGCTAAATTAAATGAATTAGTGAATGGCTGGTATTTAACAAATATGCTCAGTGAAATGGTTTCTGTGCCAATCTTCAAAAAGCCTTGAAGCCTTGTAACATTAGAGTGATTCAGGGACTTGACAATTTTAAATCAAAACAGCTTTTATAAGCTTCTATATGTTTAAAACCCAGGATTTTATATCCTTATTCTACAAGGAGTCATTACCAAAGTTATAGATTCTAAGGAAGACCAAGTCTCAGATATTAAAGAGCATCTGAGGGGACTAAGGGAGCTAAAGAAGAGAAACAAAGCATCAAGTTCGGCGTTCTCATTTTAGCCTCATTCCTGTGGCTCAACTCTAAGGGCCAGAGCCAAGAGGACAGAATTGTTTTTATCCTTTTTTTCAATCAGATACCACAGCAGTCAACAGCTCTGCTATCCAACTTTGACGCATGGTTCACACTACAGGTTCCCAATTTTCAGTGGCCAGGAACGAAAAATGGATGCTGAGAGACAATCTCCAAAAAGTTAGCAAAGGCAATCTCATAGACAGGTCACTCTTGTCCAAAAGTCAAAAAGACATTGCGGTGTGATGGATGGCTTTTGTGTGGCCTTTCTCACCATGGTCTTGTAACTCCCACCAAATGACTGGGTGGGACCATGCCAATAAAGTATATGGAACCCTAAGAAGGGTATCGGTCAGTTTTGCCACCCTGTTAGGCATAAAATGAGCCATCTGAGAGATGGAAAGAAGAGGATCTCACCACCACCAAGAAGGAATAACCAGGAGTAGAACTCGTCCTTCGGACCTGGGATCCCTGTACTGAGACCCTCCTAGACCCAGGAGACAGAGAAAGAGCTGTAACATGGAAGACTGCAAGAAGGCGAGAAGCAGCGGCAGAGAAATGGCAGCGGCAGAGAAATGGCAGCAGCAGAGACAGCAAAACTAGGAGACCAGCAAGAGACAGCTTGGTGGACTTCCCCGGCCTGTGGAGCAATAAAGCAGCTGAGTGCCTTTGGGCAGGAGGCTTGCTGGTGGAATAGGGTGCCTGAGGGCACTTGGTGGAGCTAGGCTTGCCGACCCACAGAGGTAGAGCTGAGCACCTTTGAGCTGCGGCTTAGCAGCTGAGTAGGGTGCCTCAGGGCCCTTATTGGCAGAACTAAAAGAGCTTTGTAACACTTGCCCGAGGAGGGCAGAGGCTGAGGGCCAGAGAGAGGCGTGCCTGCAGCAAGGCTGGGAAGAGGCTGCCCTGATGGAAGAACTGTATCCTGAGTGTTCCTGAACCTGAATTGTGACCTGTTACTTCCCTAATAAACCCCATAATCATGAGTATTGTCTGTGAGTTCTATATGGCCACTGCAAATGAATTATTAAACCCAGCAGAGAAGTAGAGAACACCATGGGAGGGGCAGTTGGTGTCAGAATTAGTAAAGATGGTGCAGAGAAGAGGCATGTCTGACCTCCGCCTCACAGGAATCAGCCTTGGGCTGTTGATCGTGGTCCTCCTTCTGCCTGGCGAAGTTACAGGAGGTCTGATGCCACCCCCACACGTTTCTTACATACGCAGCCATTTTCATTCCATCATCATACTTCATTCTCACAACCTAAAACTTAAATTCTCAAAAACCTTCCCTCCCCTGTCCTGCCTTTTCCTTCTCCTTTGTATGAGTTGTCTGTGCATATGTTAAACCAACCTGTTCCATCTGAGACTATTGGGCAGTATTGTATGTTAGTTGAGAGTACAGGCTCTGAAGCCAGAAAACCTGGGTCTGAATCCTGGCTCTGCCATTTACTAGCTGTGCAATCTTGGGCAAGTTACTTAACTGTTTTGTGCCTTACTTTCTCCTGTCCAAAATGAAAATAATGACAGTACTTACCTCAAACAGCTACTGTGAGAAATAAATTAGTTAATTCACATAAAGTGTTTATATCAATGCCTGGTGCACAGTAAGAACTTAATAAATATCGGTTAGTATTGTTGTCATGAGGATGGCAAGACTTTGTCTTGCTTACTTTGGACATGTCATCAGAGGGGTCCAATCACTGGAGAAGGACATCATGCTTGGTAAAGTAGAGGGTTGGTGAAAAAGAGAGCTTCAATGACATGGATTGACACAGTGGTTGCAACAGTGGGTTCAAACATAGTAACGATTGTGAAGATGAAGCAGGATTGGGCAATATTTTGTTCAGTTATACATAAGGTTGCTATGAGTCAGAGCCTACCCAATGGCACCTAACAACAACAGTAACAACAACACTTATTATCATCATTGTTACCAGGCAACTACTCAGTTCTCTCTCTGCCTTGGCATAACCTTTCTAATAAGGTGATTGCTGGAAAGTGTTTTACCACCTAAATGAACTAAAACCATGTCTCATACCTGGCAGCTGCTTCTTTCTTCCCATCTTCTAGTGTCCTCCAATGAATGTGATCACCAAAACCTGGAAGGAAAGAGCCTTATAAACATTCACACAACCACCATAGGGCACAGGCCCAAGAAAGAAGTGTGGCATGTTCACAAGGTACCCACAAAAAAGGCTTTCCTCTATCAAGAGCCTCTTGTTCAAGTTCCAGCTCCACCACTTTCTAGGTGTGTGGGACCTTGGATAGTCTCAGTTTTTATAATTGTAAAATGGGGATAAAAAGCACCAAACCAAACCTGTGCCATCGAGTTGATTCCTACTCATAGCGACCCTACAGGACAGAGTAGAACTGCACCATAGGGTTTCCAAGGAGCGGCTGGACGACTCACACTTCCGACCTTAAGGTTAGCAGGTGAGCTCTTAACCACTGCGCCACCACAGCTCCAAAATGGGGATAACACCCCTAATTCACAGAGTTTTTATGGAGATTTAATGAAATAACGGCTGTGAAACACTGTGGAGACTATCACAGACTGTCCCAATACTACTATAAGAATGAACAAGAATTTTCCACAGGTTCAGCATGAGGCAGGTCACAACAAATTATTGCTAGTTGGAGGCAATACAGTAATATAGCTTTACAGTCAGAGAGACATGGGTCCATGACTCCACTTCCTGTTAAGTGTGTGACTTTATATGAGTGCAGTAAACTCTCCAAGTCTCAATTTCTTCATCTGTAAAACCGAGATATTAATACCTACCTCAGAGTCTTGGTGTAAAAATTAAATGAGATCATGTATGTAAAGCTACTGTTGTTATCATTCTCTACACTTCAGACAGAGCACTCTTTTTAAACCATGTCACTGCTGTGTAAAAACCTTTCAAAGGCTTCTCAATGCCCCCAAAGTTTAGGTCAAACTCTTGTAGTGGGGCTTACAAAGCCTTTCAGAATATGGTACCTGTCCACCTCTCCAGCCTCATTACTACACTTTTTCTAAAATCCTACACATGAAACTATTTTCATTTCCTGAAATGCAGCATGCACTCTCTCCCTTCCAGACCTTCAGAATCCCTGCTATATCTGCCTTTCCTCCCCACCCTCACCTCCAACTCATTCTTCAGGTATCTGCCGAGAGGGCATTTCTTCCGGTAAATCTTCTCTGACTCTCAAAGCATCCCATTCTTGTCCCATTACAGCATTTCCCAGGCTTAAAGGGGAGTTTCCTAAGGGGCTGAACCATATCTGTCTTGTTCCTGTTTCCCTAGCATTCAGCACTACACAAGCTACTACACAGTAACTGCTCAATAAAATATTTATTATGTAAATGAATTTTATTTAGGCCATTCACATAAATGACATAATTTTATATCTGGAAAATGTTAGTGATTATAATGTTAGCTGCTTTTTATTCACCACCTAATATGTGCCAGGCATGATACATTTGCTATTCTCATTTAAATTTGGTCTTAACAATAACCCGCTTGAACTTCTGTATGGTTCAGTTTTTTCATCCTTAAAATAGGCATAATATAGCTATATCTCATAAGGTTGCTACTGAGGATTAAGTACAAAAATACATGTAAAGAACTTAGCACAGTGCCGAGGCATATTGTAAATGATCGGTAAATAGTAGCTATTGTCACTATTTACAGATGAGACCTCTGAGGCTCAGAGAAGTTACATAACCTATCCAACCTGTCACATAGTTGGTAAAAGGCCAGTCTTGGATTTAAACTTCAATCCTGTAAATTTTGACTACTATACTATCGTCTAGATTTTTCTTTCCCAGAAATAAATTCAAATCTAATTGCCATACCGAATCAGTGCTACCACTGAGGGAAATAAACAGCTCGTCCGGATTAGTGCACTGAGGCAGTGTCGGATCAAAGAATAGAGCAGGGTTAGCCTCTTGGCTGTGTTCAAACTAACCATCATCACTTTTCATTCCCAACAGCACGGACTGCTGGCCAAGAAAAAAATGTGTCACTTGCCTAGGACCCAAAGTTTGATCCTGAAGAGTGAATGACTGAAAGTAAAATTGGGTGGATGTCCAGGAGAACAGGAAGATGCCTAACGTGATCACCCTCATTCTACCCATCAACACCTAACTCAGGCAACTGAATCCTGCTTTGGCAGGAGGCCCAACTAGACTGTCTGAAGGGATAGCCACCTACAAAACAATGAAATCTTTTAAAACAAACTTTTAAAATGTACTTGCTGGATTCACAGTACTAAGGGAAATCTCTGCCACAAAGTAAGCTAAAACCAGACAAGAAACAGTAAGCAACAAGCAACAGGCTGCCTCTAAAGTGAATGTTCATTGTGATGTGGCAGAAAGGAGAAGATGAACCTGAAACTCTTATATCAATCCAACTCTCAAAGGGACTACAGAGATTTCAGGTCAGTAGTATCCCCTGATTTCCAGATGAATCAAATGCAAAACCTTTTTGTGGGAACGCATTCTTCACTTCAGGCCTCCAAGACTGCCAACTACGAAGAACCACCAATATGAGCTCTCAATAGCAGATCACCAAACACTTAAGAAAACAAGTCACCATGACGAAGAGTCAACAGAAATAACAGATTTAGATTCCTAAGGACTTCAGGTATTAGAATTATCATCCACAGAATATAAAAATAGCTATGTATAAAATGTTTAAAAAAATAACATATGGAAATCACAAAATGGGCATGCAATACCACACAATAAAAATGAATAGGCAAATTTGCAAAGGCACCAAATAGACCTTTCAGAAATTTAAAAATGTAGTTGTTGAAATAAAAAATTCAGTGGATAGGTTAAAGCAGAAAATTAGAGACAGGAAGAGAGATAGATTAGAAGAATTTATTCAGGATGCAGCGCATAGAGATAACCAAACAAAAAAACCAGACCAGCTGCCCTCGAGTCAATTCTGACTCATAGTGACCCTACAGAGTAGAACTGCCCCATAGGGTTTCCAAGGCTGTAATCTTTACGGAAGCAGACTGTCATATCTTTCTTCCCTGAAGTGGCTGGTGGGTTCAAACCATAGACCTTTCAG
The DNA here is from genome assembly GCF_000243295.1 of Trichechus manatus latirostris. Taxonomy (NCBI): domain Eukaryota; kingdom Metazoa; phylum Chordata; class Mammalia; order Sirenia; family Trichechidae; genus Trichechus; species Trichechus manatus. The sequence goes on along the minus strand of NW_004443951.1, from coordinate 3,669,838 downwards.
CTAGTAGCCAAGCACTTTACCACTGCGCCACCAAGGCTCCTTAAATAGAGAGAAGGAGATAAAAAATATGAAGGAGAGGCCAAGACACATGGAGACTGAGAAAGTCTAGTATGTGTAGAATTGAAGTCTCAGAATGAAAAGATAGAAGAAAAAGACATATTTGAAGAGACAATGGCTGACAATTTTCAAGAACTAAGACAAAAATATGAAACTGTAAATATGAGAAGCACAATGCATACCAACTAGAATAAATTACAAAAACAAAAAACACATACCTAAATTGCAGTGAAACTGCAAAACAACAAAAACATGGAGAAGATCTTAAAAGCAGCCAGGGAAAAATGACATATTTCCTACAAAGGAATGCTATTTAGACTGACAGGAACAACAGAAGTCAAAAGAAAGCAAAATATCATCTTCAAAATGCTCAAAGAAAAGTAACTCTAAACCTAGAATTTTGTACCTAACAAAACTATATTTCAAGAACAAGGGCAAAATAGACGTTTTTAGATAAACTAAGAGATTTTTCTACCATTAGGGTATTCACTTATTATCATTGCAATAAATATTAATTGGGCAGTATTATATAGTGATTAAGAGCATGGACTGTGGGACAAGATTGCCTGGATTCCTACTCTGCCATGTACTATCTATGCGATTTTGGGCAAGTTACTTCAGTTTCCTCTACTGTAAAATGTGGATAATAGTACCTACTTCTTAGGATTGCTGTGAGGATTAAATAAAGGAAACATTAAAGAGCTTAGAACTGTGCCTGGGACTTGAGAAGTGCTATAAGTATTTGCTATTAATATAATATGCTAGGCACTATTCAGAGCCCTGGTGGCAAAGTGGTTAAGAGTTCAGGCTGCTAACCAAAAGGACAGCAGTTCGAATCCACCAGCTGCTCCCTGGAAACCCTATGGGGCAGTTCTACTCTGTCCTATAAGGTGGCTATGAGTTGGAATTGACTCAACAGCACACAACAACAACAGGCACTATTCAGTACTTTACAAATGCCAATCATCATAACAACCCTCTGAGATAGATGCTGTAATAAATTTCAATTTACAGATGAGAAACCTGAGGCACAAAGCTTAAGTAACTTTCCCAAGGTCATACAGCTAGTGAGTATCAGTGCTGGGATCTGAATCTAGGCAGTCAGGGTACAGAGTCCTTGCTTTTAAAGACTACACTATGCTCTTTCCAAATAGAAGGAGGTGAGGACAAAGAGGCAAAGGAGGAAGCAGACAATGCAGGGCTTTGTAGGCCACTGTAAAGACTCTGGCTTTTATTGAGTGAGATGGGGGCTGTTGGACTGCTTTGAGCAGAGTAATAATGTGACGTGACTTAAGTTTTAACAGGTTGCTCCGACTTTTGTGTTGAAAACAGACTGTAGGAGGGCAAAGGCAAAAGAAGGGAGATCAGTAAACAGGCTATTACAATAATCTGAGCAAGCAATGATGGTGGGTTAGCAAAGCTAAGAAGTTTCCTGAATACAATCAAACAATTCGAGGGACAGAGTAGCAGGGGCAGGGGTCTGGGGACCATGTTTTCACGGAACATCTAGGTCAATTGGCATAACAAAGCTTATTTAGAAAATGTTCTGCATCTCACTTTGTTGAGTGGTGTCTGAGGTCTTAAAAGCTAGCAAGCGGCCATCTAAGATGTATCAATTGGTCCCAACCACCTGGAGTAAAGGAGAATGAAGAACACCAAAGACACAAGTAAAGTATTAGCTCAAGAAAGGGCCACATAAACCAGAGACTTCATCAGCCTGAGACCAGAAGAACAAGATGGTGCCCGGCTACCACCAATGACCACCCTGACACAGAACACAACAGAGAGTCCCTTGACAGAGTAGGAGAAAGGTGGGGTGCAGAACTCAAATTCTAGTAAAAAGACCCAACTTAATAGTCTGACTGAGACTGGAGGAGCCCCAGAAAGCATGGCCCTGGACTCTCTGTCAACCCAGAACTAAAACAATTCCCGAGGCCAACTCTTCAAAGATTGGACTGGACTGTGGGACATAAGATGGCAGAGAGGGTTAGGAGCTGATTGAATCGACATGGGAAGTCAGGGGTGGAAAGGAGGAGTGTACTGTCACATTATAGGGAGAGCAGCTAGGGTCACATAGCAATGTGTGTATAAATTTTTGTATGAGAAACTGACTTGAACTGTAAACTTTCACTTAAAGCACAATTTAAAAAAAAGAGAGATAGTTTGGGTTTGGCTATGTTAACTTTGAATGCTTGTTAAACATCCACCTGGAGATGCTGAATAAGCAATTTAATATCCAAGCCTGGAATTCAGGGGTGCGTTATTAGCATATGGATGCTATTTAAAGCCTGAGACTAAATATGATCACCAAGGTAGTAAGTACAGATGGAGAGGGCATCCAAGGACTGGGCTCTGGAGCACACCTAGGTTAGGGGAAATAAAGAAGGACCATTCAAGGATTTCAGAAGGAGCAGTCAGTGAGATTAGCAGAAAACCGGCAGCACACAGAGTCCTAGAATCCAAGTGAAAAAGATGTCTAAAAAAGGATGATCAACTGAGTCCAATGCTCCTGTTAAATCACAAATGACCACTGAATTTAGCAGCTGGAGAACACTGGTGACCTTGACGAGACCAGTTTCAACAAAGGAGTGAGGATGAAATCATGATTAAAGCAAGATCAAGAAAGCCCAGAGAAGAAGAATTAGAGAGCAAGTACATACAACTCTTTCAAAGAATTTCAAAGGGGCAATAGCTAGAGTGGGCTATGAGTCCAGAAAGGTGTTTTATTCAACACAGAAGTATAGGATGTGGAAAACTGACAGAAGTGCTAAACTAAAGATAGGAAAATTGATGATACAGAAAATGTCACTGAGTAGGCAAGAGGAGATGGGACTTAGTACTCAAGTAGAGGGATTAGCCTTTTTCTAGGAGAACTGACAGTTTATCCTGTAACAACAGGGAAGGAAGACTGTATGGGCAAGACACTAAAAGGTGAGTATACATAGTGATAGGAACTTTTGAAAAGATTTCTGATTCCTGCTGTTTTCTGTTAAATAGGAAGCATGGTGACCAGCTGAGAGCAAAGGCAGGGGAGGAGATATTAGATGTTTGAAGAGACCAGAGGAAGTATGAAATAGTCCTCTAGGAGAGAAGGACCAGGGATAGATAAAGGACACATTTCAGGAAGGAAGTGATCCTAGAAGAAAACCTAGACACAAGAAGGGATAGAGAGCAAATAAACTGGTAAACATGTAAATAAATCTAAACGTTGTATTAAAAAATTTAATGCCCAATTTATAGAATTAAAAGACAATTAAAATACTGGACAACAACTTGCTTATAAGTAAAGAGGGAGTGCGTGAAGTTAAAATGCTCTAAGGCCTTCTTACCACTGGGGAATTAAGGTTAGTGTGAGATTTTGTTAAGTATGCAAAATAAAATTCAAGAGTGACCAATAAAAGAAAACAGCTAGAGTACCAGCTTCTAAACTTATAAACCCCAAACTCACTGCCGTCAAGTTGATTCTGACTCAGAGTGACCCCGTAGGGTTTCCAAGGTTGTAAATCTCTATGGAAGCAGACTGCCACATCTGACTCCCCTGGAGCCGCTGGTGGTTTCAAACTGCCAAGCCTTTCAGTTAGTAGTTGATTGCTTTAACCACGGCACCACCAGGGCTCCTTAAACTAATAAAGGAGATAAAATAAAATAAGAACAAATAAATACTCAAGTCCCAAAGAATGGGCAAAAAGGGAGAAAACAGCATAGGAAAACTACTAGAGATGGAAACTGGTGGAGAGAAACAAGCCAAGCTCTATCAATAATCACAACAAACATAAGTGGACTAAACCTGCCAGTTAAAGTTAAAATACAAAAATTATCATATGCAGTTTAAAAAAAAAAAAAAAACTACTTCTATGATGTTCACACCTAAAATAGAAAGACTTTTAAAAATCAAAAGTAGTACGATTGGAAAATATATACCAAGAAGAAAAAGAAAAACAATATATACCAGGCAAATGCCAACCAAAAGAAAGTCAAGAGAAGGTAAATTAATATCAGGTAAAATAAAATTTCTTCATAAATCTGGGCTACTCAGAACCTAAGTGACAAAGCTACAATCATAGGAGTTTACTGCTAAAGCAGTGCTGTCCAATGATGGAAATGTTCTATATCTGCACTGTTCAATATGGTAGCCGCTAGCCACATGTGGCTACTGAGCACTTGAAATGTGGCTAAAGCAACTGAGGAAATGAATTTTAAATTTGTTTTAAATACCCATATTATCATAATTATCACATAACATAAGCACTCAATAAATGACTATGGCGATTATTACGATTATGAAAAATTCCAATGTACTTTTTAATATGAATTTTCAAAGAAATATCATACTTGCAGAGGACTGTTTCAAATTATATCCCTAGACTTATAACATCATAATGATAACAATACAAATGACTAACATTTATATGGCATTTATTATGTGCCAGCACTGTTTTTCATGCTTTTACATGTATTAACTTATTTAATCCTCACAATAATCTCATGAAGTAGAAACTCTTATTATCCTCATTTTACAGATAAGGAAACTGAAATTAAATAGCTTGCCCAAGGTTATACCGCCAGTACGTGGCAGAGCTGGAATTAGAACCCAGGCAGTCAGGTTCGCAAGTCTATATTTTAACCACTCACTACATTTTACTGCCTCTCTAGCAAACATTAAATGAATACAGGCAGTCCCCTGATTACAAAAGAGATCGTTCCTAACTGGGTCTTTGAGTCTTTAAGTCGAATTTGTAGGTAAGTTGGAACAGGTGTATACAGCTGGTTCTTATTTAGCCTTACTTTTTCTGCAAGAATGGCTCGAAGACTTTTCAATGATTTAAAAGCTGTATGTGCAGCAGGTGAAGGTAATTGTAATGAACTTGTTTGGAGTAGGGGTTAGTTCAGGTGCCCTAGTGGCACAGTGGTTAAATAGCTCAGCGGTTAACCAAAAGGCTGGCGGTTCGAACCTACCAGCCGCTCTGCGGGAGAAAGATGTGGCAGTCTGCTTCCATAAAGATTTACAGCCTTGGAAACTCTATAAGGCAGTTCTACCCTGTCCTATAGGGTTGCTATGAGTCAGAATCTACTGGACGACAGTGGATTTGGTTTGGTTTTGGGGTTGATTCAATCATTTCAAAGTGAGGGCAAATTTACATAACATTAAAGGGCAAGTACCAGTTGTCCGTAAGTTTGTAACCCGTAACCAGGGACCGCCTGTAAGTGAAGGAAGCAATGCTGCTTCAGCAATGCTATTTCACTAAGGCAGAACGAGAAGACTGACTTCAGATCTGGAAAAACTAGATCATGTTGTTTCCCTTCAAAAATAACTTGAAAAGGTGCAGTATTTACCTTGTTAATAAAACACCCATTCCCTCACACCACCCACACCCATGCCAACGTGGAATATCTGAAGACAGTCCAATTTCCTGAAGTGTCACCTGCACAGCCACTTAACTTATGCCAGTTATCTGCAAAGTGAGCTAAAGGCTCCCACGTCAGCAGCTCCTTCCCTAAAACATTCATTTTAAAAAGGGCGGAGGGTCGGGGGTAAGAAAAGCAACCCATTTCTAAACACAGTATTTACATCAGAACTTTCAAGCACTTCATTCTAATATCATTTTCACCAGTATAAGCTAAGGACAGCAGAAAAGTAACACCCACCCTTCCAGCTGATGAAACCTAAATAACAAAAGGTCAAGTGCCAGAGCTGGCAGCCAAGCCTCTAAAACAGGGAACACTGTACCTGAGAAACAGAATAACATAGTGGCTAAATTAAGTCTGTCTGCAGTCAAACAGACCTGGGTTAGAATCCTAGTTTGGTCATTTAATGTTTTCACAAATGCAAAACATGGCTAACAAAAATATCTATCCCATATGGAAGGTAAACGCTCCATACATCTTAGCGCCAGATTTTTATTTCAGAGACTTGACAAAGTCATCCATTTCTGCTTCAGGCAAGTGAGCACATGAACCGCCCCCACTAACAGCTTTCTCGTCAATATTTTCACTAACCACTGCCTGGGTAGCACTTTGGGGGAGGGGGAAGCGGTAAGGGGCAGGTTACAATCTATTTCCCAAGAATCCCCACTCAAGAGTTATATAAAAGTTTGAAATAGTAGTAATTCCCTTTAGGGATAATTATTCTCCCACAGGAGGAAAGAGTAATAGTTAACATTTATCAAATGCTTTCTAAGTATGTGACACAATATTGAATACTTTTTGCTTTTTCATTTAACCCTTACAACACAGCCCTCCTGTCTCAAGCTGCCTTCCTATGTGTTCCTGCAGCACACAGCATTTCTCCCCTCACAGCACATATCACCACCAGTTACCAGTTGCTCTCGAGTCGATTCTGACTCATGGTGACCCCATGTGTTTCAGAATAAAACTGTGCTCCATAGGGTTTTCATAGCTGTGAACTTTTGGAAGCAGATCACCAGGACTTTCTTCCAAGGTGCCTCTTGGTGGGTTAAACCACCAACCTTTAAGTTAATAGCCTACTTAACTGTTTGCACCACCCAGGGACTCCTGCACACATCATGGTGTCATGTAATTGCCTGCTTACTTGTCTTTATATCTCACCAGACTACAAACTGCGAAAGTCCAGGGATCCTAACTTTTACCATTGTGTACCACATGTTTACCATTCATTTGTTCTTTCAACAAATATTCCTGAGCATGAACAAGACAGAAATGGTCATGGTTTACTGTGGCAAACTATACTTTCCAAAGGTGGTTGCAACGATATCTCCCATCCCCACATATTTTTCTTACAATGTGACCTTGACACTCCTCCCGTTGGGTGTGTGTGTTTGGTGGGGAGGGGGGGAATATGTCCCTTTCCCCTTGAACCTACCCCAATAGGTACAGCAGAAGTGATGCTATATGACTTGTGAGGCTAAATGATAAAATGCCATGTATTTCTGCCTTGTTCTCTTGGGACACTCACTCTTGGAATCCAATTGCCACAAAGTGGAGTTGTTGTGTGCCATTGAGTCAATTCTGACTCATAGTGACCCTATAGGACAGATTAGAACTGGCTTATAGGGTTTCCTAGGCTGTAATTTTTACTGGAGCAGATCGCCAGGTCTTTTCTTCTGCACTGAACTTTCCGTTAGCAGTCAAGCACTTAATCATGGCAATACTCGGGCTCTTCCCTAACTAGCCCTTGCATAAAGACCACATGGAGAAGGAAGAGGTAACCAGCTCAGCTGAGGCTCTAGACACCACGAAACAAAGATAAGCCTTCCCCACTAGCGTGCAGTGAATTACTTAATATGGCCCTTCTAGCCATAGTCTTTGATAAGTCCCAACAAATGACTGGGTGGGACTATGCAAACGAAGTGCTTGTGACCCACCAAGGGGACTGGATAGCTTGCAAATAATGTAAATAAGGTACTTGGCACTCTTGTGGGGGTAGGACCATGCAAATAAGTTGTATGGAACCCTAACAAGGGGATTGGTCAGTTTTGCCATCGCACTAGGCTTAAAGGGAGACATGGAGGGAGGAAAGGAGGGGGAGCAAACGGGAAGAGAGAGACAGAGACGAGCTGTTGTAACATGGAAGACAGAGATGGCGGCACAAGACAGCTGTGGTGGGTCTTGCCAACCCACAGAGCTAAGACGTTTAACAGTTGAGCAGGGCAGCAGAGGGCGAGAAGAAACTGTCCTGATCGAGGAACTGCGTCCTGAGTTTTTATTCCTGTTACTTCCAAACTGATCCCAATCCTGAGTTGTATCCTGTTACTTCCCTAACAAGCCACTTAACTGTAAGTATGATTTGTGAGTTCTGTGAGATGTTGCAGTGAACTACCGAACCCAAAGACAGGAGGGAGAGTACTGAGGGGAGAGGGAATAGTTGATGTTACAGATGATGGAGTGGTACAGCATTTCGGAAAAGTTGGACATTTGGAGCATCTTTAACCTCCACCTCATAGGAACCAGCTTTGTGCTGATCCTCATAAAAGAAATTATTCATTTACCCACTGTGCCTTGTCCAAAAACCCACAGAATCATGAGCGTAAAATGATTTCTTTACACCACTAAGTTTTGGGGTGGCTTATTATGCAGCAATAGTAACAGGAACAACTACACAGAGTTTTAAGTCTAGCAAGGAATAAAGATATTGGCTATGTGACTCCAAGGTATTGCCAACACCACAGTAACTGGAACAGAGAAAATTATTTGCTGAGTGACTGAGGTAGTTATTATCATGCCAATTGGCAGATAAGGAACTGAGGCTTTGAGACATTAAGCAACTTGCCAAAGGTCACTCAGCTTGTCAGGGACAGAACAAATCCAAACTCAGATCTAAACCCACACTCCTAACACTATACTCTTCTGTCTCCCTCAGGACTGAAAAGCAAATCACTTAGGAAGAATCCTTATAATTTTATGCTAAAGACACAGCTATCTGTTTTAAATGGGATTTTCGGTATTTAAAATATTCTGGCCTAACAGGACACATTGTGCAGTTTCATCCCTGAGATGGAAATCCACACATCACTTCCTCTGAGAAGCCTTCCCTGACCTTCCTAACTCAAGCAGTGCCACCCCCCCCATACTCCTCAGCCCTTCTACTCCATCAGTTTCATTTTCTTTTCAGCACTTATCCCTAGCTGAAATTATCTTGTTTACTACTTTGTTCACGTGTCTACTCTGTCTACTCAACTTGAATCTAAGCTCCATGAGAGCAGGGACTTAATCTGTTCTGCTCACTATAACCCCTGTACCTGAGACAGTGCCTGGAATAAGGTTAAAAAAAAAAAAAATGTTGTGGAGTCGATTTTGACTCATAGCGACCCTATAGGACAGAGTAGAATTGCCCCACAGGGTTTCCAAGGAGCAGGTGGTGTTTTCAAACTGCCAACCTTTTTGCTAACAGCTGAATTCTTAACTTCTGTGCCACCAGGGCTCCTGGAACAGGGTAGGTGTTCCAAAAATATTTACTGAATGAAGGAGTGACTGCATTCAGGAACACTGAATGTCCACCCAATCTCATCACCACCAAGAAATACTGTGTAAATACTGCAGGTAAGATAAAATAGAATTAGAAACAGCAGTAGGACTGCTGCAGAGTCACTCTCTACGGTAAGATCAGTACAAAAAACGGAAGGGGAGGGTTCATGCCACAACCAACCCACTTAGAAAAGCATAAACCCTGAGTCCAAGAACAGCCAATCCAACTTTCAACAAATAAAATGTTAGTAAGAAGAAAGGTGATCAAGCTTAAAATGAAGATATAGTTGATGGGATGGGGTAGGGAGCAGAGAAGCAAAAATGGTCGCACCTCCTGCCCTCCATTCATAACCATTGTCCCCTCACGCCTCAAAAAAAAAAAAAAAAAATCACTTTCTTCAGATACACTGGCTAAGCTACACCAAAGACAATTGTTGGTGATTCTAACCTCAGACCTTCTACCCTTCATCTGGTCCTTCCTTACTCACCTGGCAAGCCTCCCTGGCTGGTGCTGTCCCCCCAAGGAAAGGAGGAGGCAGTGACCAAGCTCAACCTGGAAGAGGTGAGGAGGGGGATCTTTATAGAGCCAGAGCAGGGGTCTCTGCATAAGCAGGTCCCCAACGGCCCGACTTCTCCCAAAAGGGAAGATACCCTCTCCTGAGGGCCCAACTGCTAGGCACTATTCTGGGCTCTTAAGCATGTTTTTCCTGGTTTAAGGACAGTTTCTTTGTCCAAGAATTTAGAGAGGCCTCAAGTACAACTTCCCCATCTCAACATTCCCCCGATCCGCTACTCCCTACGCCAAGAAATCTCCCTCAAACTCCTGGAGCGCTTGGGGAAGATAAAAAGAAATCTGGCGTGGCCTAAGAGATGGAACAGGGGGAGGACGGTGTTATGGTAAGATGGGGGTTACACAGGGTAGGGGCCCAGGATCAGTAAAGATTAAGTACGAGGTCTGACCCTTTCCAAGCCCAATCTGTCCATCAGAAGAGGTGGCGAGGAGCAGGAAACTGAAGCCCAGCAAACAGGTGGCCCCGACACGAGACCTCAGCTCCATGCTGGTAGGTGCGCTGGGCCACCCGGGCTGAGAGGACGCAGGGTCGGAGCCGAAGGTCCGCAAGGTTTTCCAAGCGCGGTTCGGGACACCTAGCGTTCCCAGATTTTTTTTTTTTTTGGCAAACCGTGAAGGAAGTGATGTTAGACGGATGTGGGTGGTGCCTCCATGGTTCGGTTTGCGATGGAGTACGTTTAAAGGTGCAGATCACGTAGGAGGAAAAAGATGCGGGAGTTACCCTCGAGCGCGAGTTGCTTCCTCCCGTTTCTGAATGTCCAGGTCCCGGGACCGAGAGGGAAAAGGTGGACCGAGACGGTGTGTGTGGTGCGGCGGAGTGGAGGGGGAGTGGTTGCGGGGAGGGGACTCGGGAGAACCGTTGTGCGTTCTGTCGATCAGTCAGGCTAGCCCCTCCCCCCGGACCGCTGCACTTAGTATACAAAACGCAAATCGGGGTCCGCTGCTCTCAACCGTTGGCCGGTTGCCGATTGGCCTCCGGTCCTCCTTCCTCTTTCGCAGATAAAACACACCAAACAACTTGATTTCCCTCTTAGGTTCCTGCTCGGGTCTCCGAGGAGACCTGACCAGTAAATTCTGCGGTGCAAGGTCTTGTGCCTTGCAGGAATGGCCCTTCCTCCTGGAGAAGAAACGCTGTGGCTTATTTGTTTTTCCTTACAACCGCAACTTTTCCACCCAGAAATGATGCAACCAACTGATGCAACCTCCTAGAAAACCAAACTTGGGACCGATTATTGCAAAATTCACCTGGATGAATCTAGGGAACCGGGGCATAAGTCACTGCAGACATTGAAGTGTAAAGTGTTTTCTGGTTAAATCTGTTTTTGTTGTTTTTAGATTCTTCGTGGGATGAGTATTTCGCCTCAATTTTTCTTTTCTCTGCAGCATAATAAACAGGTCGAAATTTTCCATCTCTCCTCGGGGCACTAGTTGAGTCTAACAGTGCGTACTTAATGCATTGTGAAAAGCAACCGAACAAAAGTACACACCCAAAGAAAAATACACCGAGCCCTTCTACTAAGCTCCTTACAAATTGTAGAGAGGACACAATGGAACACACGGGAGACTGCAAGCTCCAGGATGCAGCGCAGCCACTTGCACCTGCCGCATTTCTATTGGGAGGCGCAGAGCAGGCTGGGCTTTGTAGTTCACATATACGCTCCTGGGATAGGCCGCTCTGGCGAAGGGGAGGCGGGGCCACCTGTGTCACGTGGACACTACTCCCGCCGCCGTCGTCTTTCTCTGTCTCCGCTGAGGTAGCCATCTTGCTCTTGCCGCGTGCTGGTGTTGGAGGACCCTCCCTGCTTCAGGTGAGACCCCCGGCGGTCCCGCCACTCCACGGCCATAGGCCGCTGCGCACGGTCTTCCCCCCGCCCTCTTCTTCCGACACCCGCCAACCGCTCGGACTGCCACTTCCGCCGTAGCGCGCCAAGTGGGGGCGGAGGCGGCTGGCTTGGCCTGTCGGTTACCGGCGGCGCAGCCGGGGGTCGGCACCTGAGGGAAGGTCCCCAGCACCACCGCCCCCTATGGGGGCGAGCGGGCCCGCGCTGTTACTGCTCAGATCCAGTCCGTGGAGGCGAGTGGTTCCCCGTCTCTGTCCCGCTGCTCCTCATTATTCACAACAATGCCATGAGCTTTGTGCAGCCTATCTCTTGCTATCTCACTGGATCTCCCTAGTGAGTTCGTTGAGATCAACAGATGGGGAAACTGAGGTTAGCACTCCTCCCCCGCCCCCAGGCGCTTGGGACCGAACTTCGTTGCAGCGCTCTGCACCTTGTAATGGCAGTGTTTGTTTACAAATCTGCCTCCCTCTCTGAGACTTTCCTTGCCCATCTTTATAGCTTCATCAGCTGCTTGATGTCGGAAAACAGATTGACCGACAGGCCTGGTGTCACATAGTGAATGGCGGTTTCAATTTCCGTTCCCGCATTCTTTCACTATACCGTACCTGTCTCGCGAATGGTAACAATGGTTACCAACCCAATTATTGAGTACGAGTGTCTGCTGTGAGCCATACACTGTTTGATCCTTTAACCTTTACGCTTAAAACAACCATGTGAATTATGTGCTGTTACACCTTTTCTAATAGAGGAGGTAAGCAAGTTCAGAGAAGTAAAATAACTTTCCAAAGGTCAGAGAATTATCCCGAAGTGGTACGACCCTGTTCCTTCTGTTTCCAAAGCTTAAGCCTCTCTCAAAACCCCACATAATAAAAAAGCGGAACTAAAGGTTAAAATTATTTTATCTCTGTAAACTTATTTGTGGAAGTGTCCACCACAGTGCTTGGAACTTAGGCACTCAATAAGTATTGATTATAACATCATTATTCACACCCCTTCTTGAGTCCTGGAGGAGATGGCTAAAAGGTCCTTGGATCTCCAAGGAAGAACTCACTAATCATGTGGCCTTAGGAAGTTACTTCTTCCTTTTAGGCCTAGGAAGTGACTCTTCCTTCAGAGACCCTTATTTCCTATCTAATAAGTTTGGGGGCAGGGGGCTGAATTGTTTTATTTGTCGATAATTTATACCCTCCTACTGCCAGCAGGTATTTAAAATGGCCTCACATTTAACACAGGAATGACGGCACAGTAAAGGTTGATTGAGGAATAGGGAACCAAACCAGCTGATCTTTGCAGTCTTTTCGAGATTCTGAACTTGACATCTTTTCTCTCTAGACTGGATCCAATCCTCTTTTCCTACTTCACACACTCCAACCTGCTTGTAGACAAAGGACCACCATTCTTCCTCTCCTATCCCTTTGAGCTTCCAACCTCCCCAGAATGCCTTTTCTCTTAGATACTCCTTGGGAACAAGTTTTCTTAATTCTGTTACCCTGACTGCCCAGGATAGAATCTGACCTTTCATGTATGCAGTGATTTAAAGAGTTAATTTTGTTTTTCCTTTTATTTCAAATAAATCAGGACTCTTTGTCTTGACTTTGTAACTCCATCTCTTCTCTTGGGAATTGTTACTTCAAAACGTGTGTGTAACGAAGGGTTTAGCCTGGGTCTAGTTCTGATATTTTTTACTCAGCCTATTTCTTAGGCTTTTTGTTACTTCACTATACCTTTATGGCCACATTCCTTTGAGAAAAGTGAATATTGACCCTTTTCTGTGGATATTTGAGTATAGAGATTGGAATTTACATCAGCAAATTTAAGTCTGTGGCAGAGCCGAGATTGGCATACACCTAAGACATCTGGTTTTGCGTGCTAATCTGCGAATCACACTTCCTCCTATAAGTGTTTTTAGCTGCTTGAGCATTGTGATATGGTGCTGAGCACAGATTGAAGAGTCAGAAATTCTGAATGTTATTTGGGAATTGTGCTTTATTTGGCCTTAAAGCAGAAATAAATATAGCTTAGTGCCTAAGTACAGTGTCATGATACAGAATAGTTGGTAATCATATTATCTTTGATTCTTTTTTTTTTTTTCATCTCTCAAATAAAGGAAATAGTATCTCTTTCATCTGAGTGATGGTTATAAAGGGGTTAAAGAATTAGCCAAAAAGGTTTGATAGCAGACTAGTTGCTTATTTCCTCCCTCCTTTGCATCTCAGTCATGTTCTATTGCTCCACGGAACAAGTAAAACAAGACATTTAATATTGGCTTTTATTTGTTTATATAGTGTGGAATGTTATGACCCATTATAAAGTGAAGAATTTTTTCCCTGAGTTTAGTAGGGCTATCAGTAACCAAACTAGGATTCATGACTTTATAATGTTCTTAAAATTTTCAAAATCAAGATAGCTTTAAAAGGCTATTTTTTTGAGTTTCCCCTCCCCTGAAAAAAATTAGTGTGATTGTAGCAGAGAGTTTTTTTGTCTAATTGTGCAGTGAAGCGTTTTGCCCTGTATTATGCAAGAGTGTCTTGACAAGAATGACATATACTATATTAGTGCAAGATATTGAATGAACTCTGTGTAGAGTACTGCGGAGACGCTGAATGTCTGGAGATCTGGTTCTGTTTCCTTATTAACACACCATCTGACCTTGAATAGAGGACGTGACTACCTCATATCTTGACAGCTAGACAGCCTATTATTGAATTTCTTTGTCAAGCTGATTTTTTTTTTCTTTTTTTGTCTGTTTATGGTTTATAAGAAATATGGAAGGTGATTTTGGAGAAAAAAGCCTACTTGAAGGTTTTGTTAATATCACTGAATCGTTTTTAAGGAGGGATGTTCAAAGAGGTGAATTTGAACTCCATTTTATTTTCTGTTTGTGTATATAACTCGCTCATAATATTATATAAATTTGATTTTTTAAATATCTGGTTTATACAGCTAGAAGAAGTTGTTAATATTTAAGAATATAGGCAGTATTAATATGATGGTGGTGATGCATATTGCAAGCGCAAAAAGCCAGAAGGTACTATTTTCATAAACAGTTATTTTAATTTTGGTAAAACAGTGACTTTAACAAATCTATTTTTCCCCCCCTAGATTTACCAACAGCATGAATCAAGAAAAGTTAGCCAAACTTCAGGCTCAGGTCCGGATAGGGGGCAAGGTGAGTGTGGCATAAGAAAAAAATGATAGGAGAATGTATCATTACCAGATAGTAGTAGTATTTTGGATTTGTGGTCATTGAAAATCTAAGATCTTTTCAAAAATCAAAACAAACCACATTCTAATTTGAAAATAACTTGTCTAGGTCTAAAATAAGTAACTAGAAGACTCTTCTAACTTTGTTGGTGCAATGGAAATAGCCACCTTTGAATCCTCTTAACACCTGCTAGCTATATGACATGAGCAGTTGTCCCAACTTCATTAAACCTCCATTTTCTCATCTGTAAAATGGAAGTAATCCTACATAGGATGCTTCTAAAGATTAGAGAAGTATTTATAAAACACCTAGCATGGTATGTGGCACGGAGTGGATACTTAATAAATGATAGCTATTATTATATTGGAGTCCTTGGGTAGTACACACAGTTAATGCAATCAGCTGCTAACCAAAAGGTTGGAGGTTTAAGTCTAGCCTAGAAGAAAGAAAAATCAGCCATTGAAAAGCCTATGGAGTGCAGGTCCACTCTTAACACACATGGAGTTGCCATGAATTGGAATCAACTCAATGACAACTGGTTTATTATTATGTTAGGTTCACCTGCAGGGCATACCAGATGGTAGTGTTACCTTATCTTGACTGGATATATATACCTGTCATACACCTACTATAGCAATTAGGTTTACAAAAGATTTCACTGGAGGTGTTCAAGCTGATTGCACATTTGGTTCATTGCTAAGGCTTCTTCCCTGTTCTGTATTGGTAAATATGTTGAAACCTCATGAATTTTCCATTTCCTTGTACCTTAAAGCCTAAGGAAGAGCTAATTTAGAGCACCAGAATCTTTGATTTTCTTCAGCTCTGGCATCAGGCTCAAGGAGAATATTCTATCCTTATCTCTGCCCAATACAATCTTAGGGAAAGGGAGAACAGTACTTACTTCAATTTGGGAATGGGGAATGTCAAACACTGTTTTATGTAGCTGTCCCACTTTGCCATTTACTTTGATGATAACCAGACCCCCTGGGGACATTAGTGGGTCAAGGGAAGAAGTAATACTTTTTACTTCTTTCATAGTGATACAGTTTTATGGTTCTGGAGTCATATTAGCACCCTCATGTAACCAAAATAACCACATTGTAGCATCAAGTGTAATGTAATACACCAAAGAAAAAACTAGGGACATCAAGAACCACAGAATATACCTGAAAGAGCCTTGATGCAGCACTTCACTATTATATATTTTAAACCAGCTGGTTGGTACATTCATTCAGCTACTGTTTCTTGAGCACCTTCTGGGTGCTAGGCACATAATAGATAAACAGGATTTTACCGCTCAGCTTGGAAGGGAGACATATTCATAATTACAATTCAGTAAGTGCTATAATGAAGGAAGTACAAGGTGCTCTTGCTTAGTAGAGAGATGGAAGTCAAAACTGAGCTGAAATTTAAAGGATAAATAAGAATTTATCACTAAGCAGACAGGTGGGAGGATAATGGGAGGTAGGGGGAAAGGGGATTGCATTCCCACACATGCAAAGGCTCATGGAGAAATAACATGGTGTTTAAATAGAATGGCTTGCTTTAGTTTGGTATAGCTAGAGTTTAGAGTATATAATGGAAATGAAACTGGACCAGATAATTTGGGCTTAGGTCATGGAGAGGCTTATATACCATACTACAGAATTTAGATTTTATCCTGTAGGCAATGGGCAACTATTGAAAGGTTTTAGGAAGTGAAATGATAGTCATTTTAGAAAGGAAACTTCTCGTAGCGTGGAAGATGTAATGAAATAGAAGTTTGAGTAGAGGAGACCAATCAAGAAACTTGTTGTAGTATTGTGGGACACATATTTAGGTGTTGGAATTGACTCAATGACTAATAGGATATGGGGGATAAAGGGGAGAGAGGAATCTGGAATGATCCCTAGACTTCTGGTTTTAGAGATGGAGTTTATAGTGGTGCCACCAGTTAAAACTTAGAAAATACAGGAAGAATAGGTTGCTGGACTGATAAGCTTTTAGACATTTGAATTTGAGGTGCCTGAAGATGATTTGAGTTCAGGTATTCAGCAAGCAGTTGAGCTATCCCTAAGTCAAGAACGTTCCCAGATAAATGACTATCTGTGTGAAATTGTCACTCTATTCCATCCTTTAGCAGCTGGATCTTGTCATAGCCTCTGCTGCCAGCAAAGCTACTCAGAGCTCTCTTCCATGCCCACCAGAGATGCTGAGACTTAAGGCCCAGCCTCCACTCTAAGGCTGATTTACTTTCCAGGAGCCACCCAGAGATTGAAGTCTCTATTGCTTCTCCCTTACTCCTGTCATGTCTCAGAAGGATTTGGTGTTCTATAATTATGCTGCTTCTGGTAGTGTTTCAGCTGTGCTTTAGGTTACATTTCTGTAAATCAATCCAGGAACGTAATCCATTATTTTAAGTAGTTTTTCAGTGGGAAAACACATTTAGAGTTTCAAAATATCAATTTAGAAATTAACCTTTTTCTTCTTAGTAAATAGTATCATTTTCAACCTGTTTCCTCCAACCAGATTTTTAAGCATCATCCCAGATACTTTTTCTCACAGCCTACATCCACTCCATCCTCAAGAACTGTTGGCATATCTCAGAATCTGACCAGTCACCATCTCCACTGCCACAACCCTCATCTCTCACCAGGACTGTTAACAGTAGACTCCTGACTGGTCTTCTTAGAGTCCATTTTCCACTCAGCAACCACAGTCATCTTTTAAAACCATAAATCAAGTCACTCGCATGCCTAAAACCTTCTAGTGGCTTCCTATTGCAATTAGAGTAAAATCCAACTCCTGCCCACGGCATTCTAGGCCTACTTGATCTGGCTCCACCTGTCTGGTTTCATTTTCCTCCTCTCTGTTTGTTCCTTCTGTTCTAGCCACACTGTCTTACTTTCTCACTCTCGTTCTTCTGCTTGGATCACTCTTCCCTAGATCTTTCTGTGGGTCTCAGCTCATCTGTCATACCTACACAGGGGTCTTTCATGGACAAGTAGTGCTTTATCCCCACCCAGTCACTCATCACTGTGCTGTTTTTTTTTTCTTGGTAGTCCTTATCATGTTTGAAATTATCTCATTTGTTTATATATTTATCAACTTTTCCCTCCCACTGTAATGTATGCTTCTTGAAGCAACTTGAAGAACTTGATCTTTTTCATTCCTGGGTTTTCAGATTCTGGAACATTCACGTAGTAGATGTTTGATTCTTAATTATGTCATATCCCCCCCCTCCAAAGTTTCAAAATATCTTTAGACTTTATTGACAGGGATTAGTATGTACTATTAGAAAGCATTCCTTACAATGTTCGAAAATTGTTATAAGAACACTAAATTGTCTTGAAGTTATAAATTATTTTTTTTATTAGCAAACAATATTTTGAAACATCAAGTGGTGTTGAAATGATAAAGGCTGGATAGTGGGTGGAGCCCTGGTGGTGCAGTGGTTAAGAGTTCAGCTGCTAACCAAAAGGTCAGCAGTTGGAGGCTACCAGCCACTCCTTGGAAACCTATGGGGCAGTTCTACTCTGTCCTGTAGGGTCATTAAGAGTCAGAATTGACTTAACAACAATGGGTTTGGTTTGGTTTGGTTCAGATTTGGATATTGGGTGAGAATAAGAACTGGCTAGAATTGACCTTCAAAAATCTGGGTTAGGCCAGCAATCACAATTCTGAGCATTCTTATTGTTACTATTTAGTCAGCAGTTTTCTTTTGTGGATTTTTAGTTAAGTTATTGAGGTAGATAGGAAGATAGTGATGGCAGTTGCCAGATGCTGGGCATGCTAACACTTCTATCTGGTTATTTTTCAGGGTACAGCTCGTAGAAAGAAGAAGGTGGTACATAGAACAGCTACAGCTGATGACAAAAAGCTTCAGAGTTCTCTTAAAAAACTGGCTGTGAATAATATAGCTGGTATTGAAGAGGTATGATCACTTTGTCAATTGTTAAATTATGTGGGCAAATAGCACATTCACAAGTAATTGTCTAGACTTTTAAAATGTAAAATACCAGCTTAGAAGAATCTTTGATATAGTCGGTCAGATGTCTTTGAAGTACTGTAGCTGTTGAATTTGCTTTTTGTATGAAATTGAATGATTGTCAAAAAGGGTTTTAATAGACTGTTAAGGATTTTCATTCGACTTTTCATAACTCAAGGTATTTGCATATATGACAAAATTGTGGAAATGCTCTTGAATTTTGATGCAAAATAAGATTTTTTTCCTAATAATATAGAAATAAACCCTGAGATTTTTTCAAGTAAGGTAGATTTTTTTTGCCCTACAGGGTACCTTTTTACTCTACAAAGCCTCTGTAATAATTATCTTAGCCGGGAGGCTCTAGTGTAACTTTACATGGATCGGGTTTCTTATTGGACTCTTTCAAAAATTACTGGTCAAATTTTTTCTTAAAAAAAAGTCGGTGGTTTATTATATTTTGATGATACCGCTTGTACTCCAGTATGAGATCAAAGATTGATATTATTTCAAGAAACACTCAAAAATTATCAAAACATCAATTACTTGTGATCTGTTATCTAGATCCACCTCTACCTGGTAGTTCCATGTTCATTTCTGATAGTAACCAGTGTTTACATTTTCACTGTCATAAGTGAGAATTAATTATACCGTTTACTATATGTGGTATCACCTCAGAGTTTTTAATAGATTATTAACACATGTATGCTGCAAAACATAAATTAGAAATAATGTGGAGGTGGGGATCACTAATAAATGAATAGCAGAGTACCAAAGAAAAGGCAGTGAAATGGCAAAGTGATGCATATTCCTTCCACCATGCGTATATTGATGAATAAAATTAACATGTCATTTAAATCTGCTTTGTATTTTCAAAATCAGTGCACTGATAAAATAATTGAAATTGTAAGCCAGGTGCAACTTTTTTTATTTTCAGCTTGAAGTGGCTGTGCATTCTTACTCTAAATAAAGATTAGAACTTCATTTGCAAGTCTTGGAATTAAGCATTTTATACAGACATGATTTTTTTCAGAGTTATAGAAAGTTTTTATATATTTTCATTGACCTAAAACAATTTTCAGAGAAATCATCTCTTGATCTAGGATAGGTTTTAAAAAATCATTAAGTCCCTTCAGGCCTCTCTTAAAAAATCCAAAACTATTATTGGAACAAGTTGCAATAATAGTCAGACATGAACTCTGAAAATGTTAAACCTAACCTACTTGTAAGTATTTAGGTAGTCTGCCTACCCTTCTACTCTCCTACTCCATATTCCCCCCTCCGTCAGCCTCAGTACTATTAAGATTTTGAACTGAATAATTCTTTATTACGGGGGGTGTCCTTTTTCATTGTAGGATGTTTAGCAGCATCCCTGGCATCTGTACACTACATGCCACTAGCATCCGTGCAGTCATGGCAATCAAAAATGTCTCCAGACATTGTCAGAGATCCCCTGGGAGCAAAATCACCCCTGGTTGAGAATCACTGGAGTCCCTGGGTGGTGCAGTGGTTAACACACTTGGCTGCTAACTGAAAGGTTGGAGATTCAAGGCCACTCATAGGTGCCTTGGAAGAAAGTCCTGATGAACTACTTCTAAAAAAATTAGCCATTAAAAACGCTATGGGGCACAGTTCTTCTCTGACACACATAGGGTCGCCATGAGTCAGAATTGACTCCAGGGCGGCTGGTTTATTTTACACTTCCCTTGCAGTATATATTTAACTATTTGTTTATGTAATTAGTTACATTAGGAGATATTACATCTCCAAGGGTGAAGTTTTTTAAATCTTTGCTTTTTATTTCAGATTTGGAAGGCTTTATGGTTCTTATTATTAATCTAGTGTGGGGGTGACATTGATTTTATAAATGTTATACATTGAAATAAGGAACCAGTTGGCAGTTTTTGATCTCTTTAGAACACAATAGAACTTGTTATAATGCTGTGCTGAGGTCACAGTATTATTTGTAATTGAAATTGTCATAATAAAGTACTAATGATAATCAACAGTTAACTGAACATCTATTGAATGCCAAGCATTTTGCAGAGGACTTGCTAGACAGTGGTGCATAAGATGTTATTCATGGTTTCTGTCCTTTGGCGCTAACAGTCTAGCGAGGAAACTAATAATAGACAACCAACTAATAAATATGTCTCTCCATTTCAGCTTCCTAGTATCCTCTTGAGTTGGTTGCTTTGGTTACAGAATCTGCCCAAGACCACATAGCTATTAAATATTGGATCCCAGATTTGAACTAATGTGTATCAAAAACAGAGTCCATACTGTTCATTAATTTATACTGCTTTTGGTCTTTTCCATTATAATTTCTTATACCCACTCTTGGCCTTTTCTTTTCCCCCACCATCTCCTTCTCGCCCAAAAAGGAAAGTAAGAGGTATACCTGCCTTATATCCTGTATTATTAACTACCTAACAATGCAGAATTCATTATTTATGCCATTATAGATACAGGAAATCTCCATCAGTATTTCCAAGAACATTGCTCCTTCTCCTTTTCAAGTCTTAATGTAGGAGTTACTTCCTCTCAGAAGCCTTCCTGGTAGCACACATATACATTTGTGCGATGAAGGGTTAGGTGCCTTTCCTATTGCTACCAGTGTTCAGTATTTACTTTTATTATAGTATTTATTAAATCGTATTGTGAATTTCTGTTTGTTGGTATTGCCAACATAATTCTAGCTTTTTGAGGATAAATAGTCCCCAAAACATCACACAGAATAGTAATGGTATATATGGATATGATCATGCTCGCTCTCTCTTTTTCTCTCTCTCTCTCTCTCTTCCTCCCTTCCCCCGCCGTCCATCCCTCTCCACCCCCATGTGTATGTATATCCATTGCCATCCAGTCTATTCCAACTCACAGCAACCCTATAGGACAGGGTAGAACTGCCCCATAGGGTTTCCAAGGCTGAAATCTTCATGGAAGCAGACTGCCACTTTCTTCTGCAAAGCAGCTAGTAGGTTTGAACCGTTGACCTTTTGGTTGGCAGGAGAGCACTTTAACCACTGCTCCACCAGAGCTCCTTGTATGTGTGTGTGTGTATATAATATACTGTATGTGTGTGTATGTATGTATACATACATATAGGTGTATATACATATGTATATATGTACACACACATATATGAATTATACGTATATATACACACACACTCACACGTATATAGTCACCATGAAAAGACAACAGCGTATATATAGAGAGAGACAGGCATATGTATGTATATAAATAGATATATGTATTATACTTATTGTCATGTGATGCTGGAATCTATGCCACTGGTGTTCAAATACCTGTCACCCATGGTGGACAGGTTTCAGCTGAGCTTCCAGACCAAGACAGACTAGGAAGAAGGACCTGGAAAAGAATTAACCAGTGAAAACTTTATGAATAGCAACAGAACATTGTATGATACGGTGCCTGAAGATGAGCCCCTCAGGTTGGAAGGCACTCAAAATACGACTGGGAAGAGCTGCCCCCTCGAAGTAGAGTCGACCTTAATGACGTGGATGGAGTCAAACTTTCTGGACCTTCATCTGCTGATGTGCCATGACTCAAAATGAGAAGAAACAGCTGCAAACGTCCATTAATAATCGGAAAGTGGAATGTATGAAGTATGAATCTAAGAAAATTGGAAATCGTCAACAATGAAATGGAACACATAAAGATTGATATCTTACGCATTAGTGAGCTGAAATGGACTGGTATTGGCCATTTTGAATTAGACAGTCATATGGTCGTCTATGCCAGGAATGACAACTTGAATGGTATTGCATTCATCATCAAAACATTTCAAGATCCATCCTGAAGTACAACACTATCCATAATGTGATAATATCCATACGCCTACACGGAAGACTCCATCAGTATTTATGTATAATTGTTAATACGACTATTATTTTATGTACCAACCACTTAAGGCCAAAAAAGAAGAAATTGAAGATTTTTACCGCCTTCTGCAGTCTGAAATAGATGGAACATGCAATCAGAATGCATTGATAATTACTGGTGGTTGGAATGCAAAAGTTGGAAACAAAGAAGGATCAGTAGTTGTAAAGTATGGCCTTGGTGACAGAAACGATGCCGGAGATCGCATGATAGAATTTTGCAAGATTAATGACTTCCTTCATTGTGAATACTTTTTTTCAACAATGTAAACAACAACTATATACATGGACCTTGCCAGATGGAATACACAGAAATCAAATCAGTTACATCTGTGGAAAGATATGATGCAAAGGCTCAATATCATCAGTCAGAACAAGGCCAGAGGCCGACTGTGGAACAGACCATCGATTGCTCATATGCACGTTCAAGTTGAAGCTGGAAAAAATTAGAACAAGCCCATGAGAGGCAAAGCACTAGCTTGAATATATCCCACTTGAATTTAGGGACCATCTCAAGAATAGATTTGACACATTGAATGCTAATGTCTGAAGACCAGACAAGTTGTGGGATGACATCAAGGACATCCTACATGAAGAAAGCAAGAGGTCATTAAAAAAGACAGGCAAGAAAGAAAGGACCAAAATGAATGTCAAAAGAGACTCTGAAACTTGCTCTTGAACATAGATTAGCTAAAGCAAAAGGAAGAAATGATGAAGTAAAAGAGCTGAAGAGAAGATTTCAAAGCGTGACTTGAGAAGAGAAAGTATTATAATGACATGTGCAAAGACCTGGAGTTAGAAAACCGAAAGGGAAGAACACACTTGACATTTCTCAGGCTGAAGGAACTGAAGAAAAAATTCAAGCCTTGAGTTGCAGTAGTGAAGGATTCTACAGGCAAAATACTGAACAACACAGGAAGCATCAAATGAAGATGGAAGGAATACACAGAGTCATTATACCAATAAGAATTGGTCAATGTTCAGTCATTTCAGGAGGCAGCATATCATTAAGAACCAATGTACTGAAGGCAGAAGTCCAAGCTGCACCAAAGGCATTGGCGAAAAACAAAGCTCCAGAAATTGACAGAATACCAATTGAGATGTTTCAACAAAAAGATGAAGCACTGGAAGTGCTAGCTCATATATGCCAAGAAATTTGAAAGCCAGCTACCCAGCCAACTGACTGGAAGAGATCCATATTTAGGCCTATTCCAAAGAAAGGTGATCCAACAGAATGTGGAAATTATCGAACAATATCATTACACAAAAGTAAAATTTTGCTAAAGATCATTTAAAAGTGGTTGCAGCAATACATCAACAGGGACTTGCCAGAAATTAAAGCCAGATTCGGAAGAGGATGTGGGACAATGGACATCATTGCTGGTGTCAGATGAATCATGGCTGAAAGCAGAGAATACCAGAAAGATGTTTCACTGTGTTTTATCGACTATGCAGATACATTTGACTGTGTGGATCATAACAAATTATTGATAACGTTGCGAAGAATGGGAATTCCAGAACACGTAAGTATGTTCGTGAGGAACCTCTACATAGATCAAGAAGCAGTTGTTAGAACAAGGGGATACTGCGTGGTTTAAAGTCAGGAAAGGTGTGCATCAGGGTTGTATCCTTTCACCATACTTACTCAGTTTGTGTCCTGAGCAAATAATCCGAGAAGCTGGACTATATGAAGAAGAACGGGGCATCGGGATTGGAGGAAGACTCATTAATAACCTACGTTATGCAGATGACACAACCTTGCTTGCTGAAAGTAAAGAGGACTTGAAGCACTTACTGATGAAGATCAAAGACCACAGCCTTCAGTATGGATTCCACCTCAACAGGAAGAAAACAAAAATCCTCACAACTGGACCAGTAAGCAACATCATGATAAACGTGGAGAAAAGATTGAAGTTGTCATGCATTTCATTTTACTTGGATCTATAATCATCACCATGGAAGCAGCAGTCAAGAAATCAGAGGATGCATTGCATTGGACAAGTCTGCTGCAAAAGTCCTCTTTAAAGCATTAAAATGTCACTTTAAGGACTAAGGTGTGCCTGACCCAAGCCATGGTGTTTTCAGTTGCTTCATATACATGTGAAAGCTGGATAATGAATAAGGAAGACTGAAGAAGAACTGACACTTTTGAATTACTGTGTTGGCAAAGAATACTGACTATACCATGGACTGCCAAAAGAATGAACCGACCTGTCTTGGAGGAAATACAGCCAGAATGCTCTTTGGAAGCGAGGATGGCAAGACTTCATCTCACATATTTTGGACATTTTATCAGGAGGGATCAGTCCCTGGAGAGGGAAATCATCATTGGTAAAGTGGAGGGTCGAAGAAAAAGAGGAAGACCCTAAATGAGATAGATTGACACAGTGTCTGCAAAGACAAAGAAATCCAAAGCTTTCTAGAAGAAAGCGGCAGAAAAATTGGCTGGGGGATGTCAGAGACAGTTTTGTTCAGAGACCAAATAAAGCAGCCAGGTTGTAGAAGGAAATTGTAGGCAAACTCCCAGACTACAATCCAGAACCAAATGTCTGAAAATGATTTATGTTCTGTGATATTTGAAGGTATTTGGATGAGCTTTTTGTTTGTTTATCTACTTGAATAGTTACCATGTTGTCACCTTTCTTCCTTGATAACACGAATCTGTTGTCAGTAGGATGTGTTCCATTTCTGAGAAACAGTTGATTTATCAGATTTATTTAGTAAGAAATGTCACCAAAAAGCAGTCTGATTCAG
Organism: Trichechus manatus latirostris; assembly: GCF_000243295.1. NCBI lineage: Eukaryota > Metazoa > Chordata > Mammalia > Sirenia > Trichechidae > Trichechus > Trichechus manatus. The sequence continues at coordinate 3,644,598 of NW_004443951.1, read as the reverse complement.
ATGGCCTGGTTGTTCATTTCATAGAATTTTACTCTTATATTCAGAGGACAGCTTTTTCTTAACTAGGGTATAATTCTGCCTCTGTGAAACCTTCCGTCTTTCCAGGCATGGTTAATCAATTCTTCCTCTGTAATTACACTGCCTTTAGCTTAAATTGCTTTGTTATAATCCACTTATTATTACAACCTCATGTTGTGGGGTATAATGATTACTTATTAACCAAGTAGTCTGTTTTCAATAGATTATAAAAGTCTTGACAGCAGGGACCATGTTTATTCATGACTCTATAGCATGCTGACTCCCCATGATGAGTTTGTTTTGGGCTTATTATGTTTAAAGATACTGGTTATTCTAGGTAGTATTGTTCTTCAAAAAGCTAGCCATAGGAAGCTGAGCTCAGGAGAAAGCTTAGGACTAGAAATGTAAATTTTGTAATTGTACATATAAAGTTTACTGTGTATAGGTTCCTCTTCTAGTTAGTATTTTTTCTGAACCACTTGTGCAGGACCTAAAGTTATTGATGAACTGTTCCTATAGTTCCTTCTTCCCCCAACTAAATTCTCAGGTGGCAAGACGTAGACAACTCTGAGTAATGAGAAGCACCATGTCCCATTCATCACCTTATCATTCCACAGCATCCTTTGTCTTCTGAGATCCTGCTGTTTTGTTTTCAAAGCAACTTTTTTTCTCTCTTAATATAAAGATAATATATTGCCATTGTAGAAAATTAGGGGTATACAGAAAATATGAAGAAGACAATAGCATTCAACCATAATCCTACCATCCATCTTGTTGTATTTCTTTCCCATGTTTAAATGCATATATTTTTAGCCTATCTAAAACTATAGCTAGATGTACAATTTGTGATCTTGATTTTTTTCACATAGCATTATATTATAAAAATTGTCATTAAAAAATTCCTCTTAATCATCAGTCTAGGTGTCTACATATATTCCAATATATGGATGTACCATAATTTAACATTTCCTTATTATTATACATCATAATGTTTTTATAATAAAAGAATCACATGTTGAACTTTTCTACGCTTAAATATTTATCTTCATCTTACTCTTGAAAGTGGGGTTACTGGCTGAAAGTGCATGAACATTTTTAGAACTGTTCATCCATTGCCAAATCACCTTCCAGAGAGGGTACTGCCAGTTCACACTATGTGTAGTATAGCTGTAGAGAATCCGTCTCACCAGACTTCCGCCACCAGAACCTAGAAAAATGATCCCAGCATATCATAGTCTAATGACAGCTGTAAGCTTTAGCTCATATCAACAGGAATAGGTTATGCTTCACACTAGCCTTTACAAATAAGCAAGGGCTGAGCTAGAAAGATTGTGGGAACACTGATTTATGGGAGTGTGTGCAAAGCTGATAATCCGTAAAATCTGACATCTCTCAGCCTCACACAACCCCAGACATTTATGTGCCTTATCCTTACAAGTCTATTATTTCACCCCATTAAGATATAGGAAGAAGGCAATAAAACATGAATTTCCTGATGAACATTTAAGTGCCACTAGATATAGAAAGGAGTGGCAATAAAACTTGATTTTAAGAGAACTGTCACACTCAAAACTGCAGCTAGCTGACGTAATCGGATGTTGGATACAAAAAATAACATAGCAGAAGAATTCACGCTTCCTTTTTGAACTGAGAGGAAAGTTATCAGCAAGAGCTGTAGAATCAGTTATAACTTTATGAGCCTCTTCTAGCCATAAAAACTTAACCGCTGTGTAGGAATAAACCAAGCAGTAGATTCACCAAATAGAAGAGTGCTGTGATTTATGTATGTGCCCTACTCAGAGACCAAAGGCAGTGGTTGTTAAGGTATATGATAGCAGCATAATGGAGCCACCAGCAGTTGCAAGGAATGACTTAAAATGCCCCTGAGTTCTGTAGGGCAGGTTGGGCTGATTTCAAAAGGTCAAAACTATTGGATAAGCCAGGCTGTTTCTAAACCTTTAGATGGTTTCTCATCTAAGGAGTTATTTGTGGTCTGACAGAATTTTAGAATAAATTGTATAGAAAGTATCCGTTCAGCATATTGAGTAACTGTTATATGCTGGACACTTGGGGTACTGTGTCTAGTAAGGCATGGTCTCTGATCTTAAGGGGTTCACCTTCTAGTAGGGTCAAAGACTTAACACAATTATTCTACGAGACAATTCTATATAATAGTAATACACATGAAGCACAGTAGGTGCAAAACCACTTTAAGTTTTCACAGAGAAAGAAGCATCTGCAAAGTGGAGAAGTAGGAAGAGGTTCTTCTAAACAGAACAGCATATGTAAATGCACTAGGCATGAGAGAACAAAATGTTTTCTGGTGACTAAAAGACACTTCAGTATTGTTAGAGCAAAAAATAAACGCAAGGGCATCTGTGTTTTGGACTGGCATCTCAGAATACCTCCTCGATATCTCAAGTAGCATCCTTTACCTTCAGCTACCTTTTAAATGGTTTTTTTTTTCTTTTTTTTTTTTTACATAAAGGAGATGTCTGATTAGTTGAAAAGAGAACCTGAGTGCTGGAATAACTAGTTTAATAGTCTCTGTTTAGTTGTCTGCACCTTGTTCTTATATATAGATCAAATGACTTATTTGACCAAATAGCAGTAAGATCGTTGGAAGAAGTCAGATCTCCATTTGAAATGCACACTATGATTGCTTTGTGATTTTAATAAGTTCCTCATCACTTCTTTTGCCTAAAAGGGTTGGGGAAGTGTCTAACTGATCTTGCTGAGCCAGTTCGTTTGATAATTTCTAATGACTTGTGCCCAGGAGCCTTATATAATAATATCATTTGCTCAGTAGGGAGAAAACAATGCTAGATAGAAATAAAATATTCTGGGGTTTTTTTTTTGTTAGTTTGTTTGTTTTTTAATCTTCTTGTATTTCATTCTCTCTATTGTAAAAGTAACTAAACTCTACCGCTTTCTGGACCTTTCTATTCATGAAGTTATATCTTTTATACCACCCCATCTATAACAACCATTAATTTATTTGTTTCACAATCTGATGTGGAATTCATCTTGCTTTTCACACTAAACTCAACATATTTCAAAATAGAAAGTTCTGCATCAAGATATAAAGCATGACTTAATTAACATTTAGTCTTTAGAAGAGAAACTCGAACTGAAGGGAAATTCATGAATTTGTTTATTGTTTTTATCCCTGTGTTAGCCTCTTATTTATTTTGTTGCCAGGGAGATATGTACCATCCATATATCTATGCTGTTTTTATTTTGCATTTTCTATGTGGCCTATAGTCTCAGAAAATAATTCTCTGGCAAGCTTTTATGTGACCATGAAATTGAATTTTGATAGGTAAATCAATGTTTTAGGAACGAGAATGACATAGTTAGAAGGAAGCTAAACACACATTTGAGAAACCTAGGTTCAAGTCGTAGGTTTTCACTTAACCAGCTATGTTGCTTAACCAAGAGCTCTTGTCTTCAGTGTTTTTGTAACATAAAGGCTTTGAACTAGAAGACCTGTCAGTTCAACAAATAGATGGCCTGAATTTTTTGGAACAATATTGATTTTAAATATCTTGTACTTCAATACTATAAATCAAAGAAAGAACATCTCAGATTCTGATATTTGTGACTCTTCACATCTGGAAGAATTGTAGAAATCCTTTATTAAACCATATTATTTGCTCTTGATTTTGAAAATACAGTTACCAAATCTTTATTCTTTTTCCATGCTAAAATAATGTGATTCTAGGATAGGTCTAGAGCAACATCCCAGTTCATACCCACTAAGTCACCTCTTTCTCAAGCCCTTCTCTTCCCAGAATTTCAGCCACTGTAATATTAAACTTTTCTATCTAAACTCTCATTAGCTTCATAATTTTATAATTTGTTTTTCTAAAGTTAATATAAATTCTTTTTAACTCAGTGATATTTGTTTAGAACAGCTGAAATAACTATTTCTTGCATGCTTACTATGTGTGTATACTTGATAGAATGTTAAATACAGTAGTGAGAGAAGGTTATAGAATTGAAATCACGTTTTTTGTCAGAAAATTTTGGAAATTATTTGTGGGGTTTAGTTATAATTTTCCAGGGAATTTGCCTTTATTTTCTCTGTGTTCCAGGTCTTGCCTGAAATTTAGAAGCCCCTTTCTTCCCCTTCCTTTCTGGTGCTGTCTGTCAGTGGTGGTGATCACCTATGAGGAAGAAAAGCCCACTTCCACTGACCATGGAGAACACTCAGCATCTCTGCTTGATTGTGACAAGGGCAGTTTTTGGATGGATCATGAAATGCTTCTAAAGTAGCCAAGAGTTAACTCTCCTAACCTTTTTATATAATAAGCATGTTACCACCAAGGTAACTTATCCAGTGGAATCAACCTCAACCTACACAGTGAAATCACATTATTTACACATTTAACTTATGCAAATTGAACTCTTTATCAAAAAACAGAGAGAGTACACAAGTGAGAGAAAAATAGCAATTTAAGTAGCACGTGTTCAGCCTTCCATTTCAGTAAATCCCAGGCAATAGACAAAATGAAATCTGAAACAGTCAGTTCACATTGGTGAAAGCTATGGAAAGAATGTGTGGATGATTTTAAAGGTTTCCCAGTCATGTTTAGGTGACCAGGCAAGTGGGTGGAGAGAGCTTCTTTGACATTTACAAGGGTTATTGAGGGTTGTTGAGAAGCTACACTTAAGAATTTGAGGAACTGACAGAATCCTCTACAGAGGATAAAATGATGACAAGAACAAGTTGGAATTTTTGTAAATTTTCTAAGTGTCCTTAAGAGTGAAACATCTGAATGATTCAATTTCTGAGTGTTCTTTATGGATTTTTCAGTGGTTATTTTTACCATATACTGTTTCCCCTTACAACCAGTCCTCTAAGTATGATGCTACTCCACCAGATGGTAACTGCACCAATTTTGTTTGATAGTGTAAATTGAAATAAGATAATAGATAATTTCATTAAGAAACCAGTTCTTGGTTAATAATTCCATTTTTTAAAATCTGTGGGCTTAAACTTCCTTCTCACAGTGGAAGTCTTTGAATTTAAAATCTAGATTCTATAATACAATGACTATTTTTTGACCATCCTAGTAATTTGTGCTGTCTACACCATTTTATTTTGTTGCTAGGGCCTTTTTCATGCATGTCCACTTCTTACTCTAGATAATTACTACCTTGGGGTTATATAACTACCAAGTAGAAAAAACATGATTGTCTAAATTTTTTTTTTTAATATTGTTTTCCTTGTACCAAATATGTGAAATATGTTTTTCTTCTGTGATTATACAGGTGAACATGATTAAAGATGATGGAACAGTTATTCATTTCAACAATCCCAAGGTCCAAGCTTCCCTCTCTGCTAACACGTTTGCAATTACTGGCCATGCAGAAGCCAAACCAATTACAGAAATGCTTCCTGGAATATTAAGTCAGCTTGGTGCTGACAGCTTAACAAGTCTTAGGAAGTTAGCTGAACAGTTCCCGAGGCAAGGTAGGTGTTTCAGTTTAGTACCTCTTTCTCCACCTTAATTAAAGAAACTAATCCTTTAAAAGGTGTCCCATCTTAAACTGAAAGGACTTAACCTGTATGTAATTTATGTTAACTTCTTATAAAGTTCACTTGTGTGCTTCACAAAATTTTATTTCTTCAAAGTTATGCAATGCAGCGTATAGAATATTTGGATACATTTTGGTAGTAATATAGTAAGTTAAAGACAAAAAAAGGGGAAGTGCCAGGTTATGCAGGCCACATTTTATAAAAAGCTAATTTGATTTTCACTTCTGATTAGTGACAGTCAGAAAATACTGTTATTACAGAACTATGTTTTTGTTTAGTATTGTTGATTGCACTAAAGATGTGGCAACCATGAGTTCTGAATTTACAGGATAATTCTGGTTTTGTAACTGTCTGTGACCTCCAAAAATCAAAATGCCTAGACAGTAATTTCAGTGCCCATACAACATATGTAGACACTTTCTTACGCTAAAAGAGATGGAAAAAATCGTTTATTGATTTTTAACTTGGAGAATATGGCCACTATAAATTCACTATAATGCTTTTTTGTTTAAACTTATCTAAATTATTCCATTTTACATATAAATTACTTAGCTTTGTTGCACATGGAAATTGCCATCTGTATTAGCGTATATCTAAGTTAAGGTTTTATTGATTTAGGTGTTGTTTAAGCAAAAAGATATGACTGGTGTTAGATTGACAATATTTAGCTTTTTCTTAGCAACATGAAATTTAGACAGGAAGAAAAGGATAAACAGTTCAAGTGTTCTGTAAAAGTCTTTGTTCTCAATGATTAATATGAAGTAAACTTTTTGTAGTGTTGGATAGCAAAACACCAAAACCAGAAGACATTGATGAGGAGGATGATGATGTTCCAGGTAAGTGACATTTCTTTAGTTTTAAGGTTTTTAGCATTCTGTTTATCACATTTCAATCATTGCATAGCTGACTTTTGAGTTTTCTGTTGATGGATGAGCTCGTGAATTTAAATTCATTTGCATTGATGCAAATATGATCTAATGAAAAAGAGTGAAAGCCCTCTTATTTAGAACTTAGAAATTGTCACACATAGCTCTGCTGTCTGCATTTATGAAATTGAAATTGATGTGCTTATAAATTTTCATACTTATTATAACCTTTCTATGGGAATTATGATTGACATATGAAAATGCTGTTCATCTTAGTAGTTTGCATAGACAAATAAAAGACTAATTGACATTTCCTTAGGATTACTGTTTTAAGCAGATAAATGAGTCACTATTAGTGAAATCCCACCAGTTCACTTCTGCCTCTTGTCCTGTATGTTTTTAGATCAATTCTAGTAGCAACAATTTTGTTTTTATTGAGGTTAGAAATTAGGAATTCCATTTACCTCTCTTTTTCTTTTCTTTTTTGTATTCTTTGACTCATTTCATTTTTTTTTTTTTTTCTTTCTTTCTTGTTTTATAGATCTCGTAGAAAATTTTGATGAGGCATCAAAGAATGAAGCTAACTAAAATCTTTTCTGGTTTTGGGAAGCTGGCATGGACTAGACTTAACAAATCCGCTATGTGGTTCCAAAGTTTTACAGACATGGAGAACATCACCTGTTACTAGTTCAGTAATATAAATATTTTGTATATTAATAATGCTGTTTGTTCAGCATTTTTCGGTCATTTGATTTTGCATTTTGCACTTCCTCCCAGGATCTAATCTTTTGGTCAAAATGCAAAGTATCGGTGCAGTTTGAGGGTGTTTCTGGTTTTTGATTATTTGTTTTTTGTTGGGGAGTTTTTGGTGTGTGTATGTGTATGTATGTGTGTGGGTATGTGTGTGTATATGGTGGAGAGCAAATTGGAAAACAGTTCTATTTATCCTTCCCCTTTCCCCAGTAGAAATAAAGCAAATCTTTACATTTGTTACTTTTTTTTTTTCAAATAATGCACAAAATTACTAAAACGTGAGTATCTTGGATTTCAGATTGGGAAGAGATTTTACCATTGGAGGTTTGGTTTTAATTTGCTTTGTTAACTATCATTTTTGATACATTTCTCTGGGTTTAAAATGTCTTGAGATATTTAACTGCCAGCATCATGCTGGAGTAATGGGTAGCATATCTTTGGTGCAGTTACCTTAGATTCACGTAGCTAGTCAGACCCAGAAGAATTTCTTTTACTAGCTTTTTCCTTTCTTCCTAATACCCTTTTTCCTCTCCTTTGGGTCTCAAAATGGCCTGGTCAGCTTTTGGTAATGCTCTTTCTCATCTTCCACTTAGCCTGAGAAGGATGTTCTCCATGCAGAGTTAAGTGAGTGCCTAATCCCTCTCTTTTAAGATTTTGTTTCCTCATCCTGAGGAACAGCTCCATCCTCGACTTCACTTTCCCTTCATTTTACAGTTTGGTAAATTTCAAACTGGAATAGCTAGCATGTGCTTGCTAAATAATTTTATGTCAGCCTTACCCTGTGTCCTAGCTGTTCTTAATAGCAAATGTAAACATGCCTCTTTTTCAGCAAGGTTGAAAGTGGAAATGTCCTTTTGAATCAGAAAAAAATAGGCCATAGACTCATCCGCTAGCACAAGACGGGCATTCTGTAAAATGGTATTGACCCCAGGAGGATTTCTTCAACCACTCTCCTACTCTTGGCCTTGGACCTACATCTGGGTTGGATCTTACTGTTGTAGCTGCTCACAGCACCCCTCCTGCATGCTTAGAGTAATGCTTTAGGGGGAACACTGGTAAAACACAGTATTTATTTTCTCACCTCCTTTCAGAGGACATGGAGGTAAGTTGCATTCATTCACTCAAGTTTCCCTCTTGCTGTCTGATGGTAAAAGCTTGCATTTTGCTATATCATCATTTGTTACAGCCAATAGTTAAGGATAAGACTTTAGAAAATCTTTTGTTTTCTGGCCCATCATCAAACTATGACTTAACCATGCAGCATATCAACTTTTATTTCAAGCTAGATATCTTTATTTGATATCTAAAGTGTAAGACTGACAACGTATCAAGAGATCTTTAGACACGAAGGCAAAGCTCTTGTGTTTTTTTCATCCGGACGCCTCAATTTATAAATTTGTTCATTTTTCTTGTTATGTTTTATATAATATATGAACTTAACTACAAAATAAAATAACAGTACAAAAGAGGATAATATTTCCTCTTGTGCTTCTCTCATTGTTGTCTATGAATTTTTCTTCTTTTGTATTTCCCCTCTATTGCCCATCCCAAAATGAATTTTAGTGCAGTCATTATTTGAAATAATGTCTCATCCATTGTCAGGTCAGTAACTGCATGCTTTAAACAGCTCAGAATTCTGTTCCTCTGACTATCCCCATGGGGCATGTTGTGGGGCAGAGAGAGTTAGGGAGCACACTTCAAGTGGTTAGGGACATATAAAAGGTAGGTAGTATAACAAATGAAAAAAGAGCACTCACCACAGAATCAAAAGATTGAGTTCTAGTCTAGGCTCTGGCATTAATTATGTGACCTTCAGCAGGTCATCTAACTACTCTGAGATTCATCATCAGTCAAATGAGACGTTCTAAATTCAAATTGCTTCCATTTCTGCAGTTCTGTGAGCCTCATTTCTCAAAACTCTTGAGGCAGTTTTATCATCTTTTAAGATACCTTTGTGTTTATCAATATCCATAAAACTTTTTGTTTGTGTATACTATTCTTCCTCTTTTTCCCTTTGGATCACATTTTAGCTACTGGCCCATAGGAGCTTGGCCAGTATTCCCTTCTGTACTCCTGATAACAACTCTTAATGGCTAGCTTCTCTTGTGTGCAATGACCCAATATTCCTTTTTCTTTTATATTTTCATACCTTCCCCTTTCCCAGACAGAGCATATTGAGATCCTTACCCAACCTAAAGAAATGTTCCTGCCTTTGGAGTGGGTAGGGTAAGAGTAAGAGTATGGATGAAACTGTAAATTTTAGTATTCTTGACATAAATATGACATACTTTTTAAGATAACTATAGCAGCATTTTTTGGGGAAACTCCTTAAAATTTTGGGATAATTCAAGAAATGTCTTCAGAAAATTGACTCATGGTCTTGATTTCTGTGATAGTCCTTTCAGCTTTTCTAAAGCTCCTCATTTATTTGGAGGAAGCCCCAAGTAAATAGTTGGGACCTTATATTTGTTTTATCTTTATTTTACCTATTAAGTAATAGTTTAAGAATACACCAAGCACCTTAATTTCTTATTAAATGACTAGTGCTTACAGGATTCCATTAAATTCATTTTAACCCCAAATAAGCCTACCAGGTTCTTATGAGAAAACCTGTATCTAGGGTGTATTTGATTTATTTCTTTGTTTTAATTCAGTGTTTAAACCCTAAGTATGTTATATGCTCATGAATAGGATACCATGATGAGAGATAGAGATAGTATAGTATAGTGGGAAGAGCACAGGTTTTTAAGTAGAGATCATTTTCACTACCTACCATGCTGTAACCTCTCCAACAGAGCGACTGCAAAACACAACTCCACGAGCCACCATTCCCAGTCCAACAAAGCTATTGCAGAACACAACTCCAGGGCCACCATTCATAACTATTGTGTTCCAAGAGGTATGATTTTCATAGACTACCATGTGAATAGTGCCCTTTGTGAATAATGCAGTGATGACTTTGTTCTCTGAGCCTGTTTCCTCTGTAAAATGGTGCCTAAGAGTCAAGCAGCATTCCTTAGAACCCCAAAATGACTGAGGTAAAAATGAAAGATGATCTAAAGTGTATTCTTCCAAGCCTCAGCAGAAAGTTGCATCTGGAGGTAAGAAAGCATGGTTCTGGCCACTCTTAAAGACTCCATCATACATTGCCACCCTCCAGTTCAGCCTGTGCTGCTCTGTCACTGAGTTTGCCTGGATTATCATGGTAGTGTACTCTTTGGTCTTGCATGTGATTCGCTCCCTCCAATATATCCTCTATGCAGGAGCCAAACTAAGATTCAAGTCTGAGCACATCATAGGCTTACGTTTTTCTTCAACATACCATTCTGTTTCATGCCTCCATTCCTTACTACATTGTCATGGATTGAATTGTGTCCCCCCAAAATATGTGTCAACTTGGTTAGTCCATGATTTCCAGTATTGTGTAATTTTCTACCATTTTGTCATCTGATGTGATTATCCTGTGTGTTGTAAATCCTTCCTCTGTGATGTTAATAAGGTAGGATTAGCAGCAATTGTGTTAATGAAGCAGGACTCAATCTACAAGATAGACTTTTAGATCAATCTCTTTTAAGATATAAAAGAAGTGAGCAGAGAGATACGAGGACCTCATACCACCAAGAAACAAGAGCCGGAAGAATAATGCATCCTTTGGACCCAGGTGCCTGCACTGAGAAACTACTCAACTGGGGAAGATTGATGACAAGGACTTTCCCCCGGAGCTGGCACCCTGAATTTCCTCAGAGCTGACAGAGAGAGAAAGCTTTCCTCTGGAGCTAGCACCCTGAATTTGGACTTCTAGCCTGATAGACTGTGAGAGAGAATAAATTTCTCTTTGTTAAATCTAGCCACTTCTGGTATTTCTGTTACAGCAGCACTAGATAACTAAGACATATTTTTACTGTAGTACTGAAATTGATTATTTTTCTTTATACTTTTCCATCAAAATAATGAGCATCTTGATGGAAGAAGTCATGTCCCCACATCTTTTGTCCCCAACATCTAGCATAGTGCCCACCATGTAGTCTGTACTCTCGATCATAATAACTATTACACTTATTGAATACTTACTATTGAATACAAAATTGTCATTTAATTCTCAAACAGTCCAATGAGGCAGATACTACAATCTCACTTTCACAGAGGAACAAAAAATTGTCTAAGGAAGTTGCCGAAGTCATACAATTAGTGGGAGAACCAGGATTCTAATTTAGATCGATTAAATTCCAGACTAAATTTATCCTCACCCCATGCTGCTCAGTGGTGTTTACTGAAATGCAGATTATGTGTACATGGCGTCTCTAGACAGATACAATCGTCAAATTCACATGTGATTAATGTCATTCAGTATTAGCATGAAAGTCAAACCTGTCTATAAGGATTGTTCAGAAAGTAAGTTTAGGAGGTGTTTTTTTTTTTTTAAGAAGTGGGTTTTATGATTTTTACATATATTTACAGGAGTTGACTTGTTTATATAACTTAACAATTGGATATTTTGCATACCTGGGACAAGACCTTTGGTAGCAAAAATTCTTAGATTACATATGTCGATCTACTTGACACTGGTGTTTCTAATCAAAATTTTGCCACCTTTTAGACATACTTTGTCAAAAGTATTCTATAAACTTGAACAAAGTGGTGGTGAATTTATCCTGCAGCCTCACTTTTTCTGTTTGAAAATTAAACTGTCTAGTGACAACACACAAAATGGCGAAGTAGGAAGCTCTAGTCTCTCCACCAAAATGACAGTTGAAAAAACAATGGGAACTAACTATTTTGAAACTATGAAACCTGATCTTAGGTGAGCCACATATGCCAACCAGCTATCATCCCCCATTCTCAGCCCCTCCATGGTGGTGGGGACAGCAGCCTCCTAGTAATTCCTAGAGCCCCTGGCTGTGGTGCCAGGGCAAACAGTGAGGATCTTGTTTTCCAAGGACTTGGGGCTGCACAGTGCAACCCTCTCACAGTAGTTATCTTACAGGGGCAGCAGCTTAAAGGACCAGTGTACCCTTTTTTTGTTTTTTGGTGAAATCTGTCCAGCCACTGACTACAGAGATAACAGTACAGAAACTTCAGTAATTACACACAATTGGAATACACACTTTAGTTTGGAAAAGTCATTAACCAGGTAATTGCAGTCTTCATTAAGTAACAACGGCAATCCCTGACAAAGTGGGAGAATCAGATTTCCAGATTACCACATTATAATATGTAGAATGTCCCGTTCTCAACAAAAAAAATTACAAAAAAAAAACAAAACAGGAAAATATAACCCACTCATAGGAAAAAGTTTGACAAATCATTCTTAAGGAAGTCCATACATTGGAATTATTAGTTAAACACACCAAATCAACTGTCTTAAATATGCTCAACAAGCTAAAGGGAACCATGGACGATGCTCAACAAGCTAAAGGGAACCATGGACAATGCTCAACAAGCTAAAGGAAACCATGGACAAAGTGCTAAAGGAAATTAGGAAAATTATGCATGAACAAAATGAGAATATCAATAAAGAGAAATTATAAAAAAAGGAACCAAACAAATTCTTGAGTTCCAAAGTACAATAAATGAAATGGAAAAATTCACTACATGGCTTCAACAGCAGACTAGAACAGGGAGAAGAAAGGATCAATGAGCTTGAAGGTAAGACATTTGAAATGATTGAATGTGCAGAGCAGAAAAAAGAATGACGATAAATGAACAGAGACAGAGTTTTGTGGAACGACATCAAGCATACCAACACACGTCATAGGAGTCCCAGCAGGAGAAGAGAGAAAAGGGCAGAAAAAATATTGGAAATTAATGACTGAAAACTTCCCAAATTTGATGAAGGACAAGAATATACACATCCAAGAAGCTTAACAAACTAAACAGGATAAACTCAACAAGATCCACACCAAAACTCATTATAGCCAAATTGTTGAAAACCAAAGACCAAGAATCTTTAAAACAGCAAGAGAGAAGCAAATCATCACAAACAAGTTATCCTCAATAAGATTAACAGCTGATGTCTCATCAGAAACCATGGAGGCCAGAAAGCAGTAGGATAACATATTTAAAGCACTGAAAGAAAAAAAATGTCAACCAAGAATTCTATATCCAGCAAAACTGTCCTTCAAAAATGGAGACTCAACAACAACAAAATAAAAATTTTTTTAAAAGAAGGAAAAATTAAGACATTCTTAGCTAAACAAAAGCTGAAGGAGTTTATTACCAGTAAACTTGCCTTACAAGAAATGCTAAAGGGAGTGCTTCAGGCCAAAATGAAGACACTAGATAGTAACTGGAAGCCATAAAAAGAACCCTGGTAAAGGTAACTACATAGGTAAATATAAAAGCAGTGTTATTGTACTTTGGCTTGTAACTCCCCTTTTTCTTATATATGTTTTAGAAGACAAAATGCATAAACAAATATCTGTTAGTGAGCACACAGTGTATAATAATGTAATTTTTGACAATAACTATTAAAGGGGAGGGACAAATATATAGGGACAGTGTGTGTATACCATTGTAACTCAGTATTATCAAACTAGATTGCCATAAGTTTACAGTGTTCATTATAATCCCCAAGGCAACCACTAAAAACTTTAAAATATACAGAAAAGATAGGAAGAAATGACTCAAAATGGTACAGTACAGATTTTCAACTAGATACAAAAGGCAGTAATGGAGGAATTGAGAAACAAACATACAAGACATACAGAATACGTTTATATGGCAGAAGTAAATCCTTGTCAGTAATTACTTTAAATGGAAATAGATTAAACTCCTATTAAAAGGCAGATTGGCAGATTGGATTTAAAAAACAAAACCAAGCATGTTCCATTTATATGCTGTCTACAAGAGATTCACTTTAGATGAAACAAAAAAGTTAAGTTGAAAAAGACATTCTATGCAAATAGTAACCAAAAGAAAGCTGGGTGGCTATATTATTATCAGACAAAATAGACTTTAAATCATAAAAGGTTACAAGAGACAAAACCGAAACACCAAACCCGTTGCAGTTGAGTCGATTCTTAGCAACCCCATAGGACAGAGTAGAACTGCCCCATAGGGTTTCCAAGGAGCGCCTGGTGGATTCAAACTGCCAACTTTTTGGTTAGCAGCTGAACTCTAACCGCTACACCACCAGGGTTTCCAAGAGACAGAGACGGACATTATATATTGATAAAAAGCTTCCATCTGGAAAGAAAATACAATTACAAATGTATGTGCATCTAACAACAAAGCCCCAAAATACGTGAGGAAAAATTGATAGAATTGAAGGGAGAAATAGTTCCACAGTTCAGTACTTCACTTTCAATAATAGAACAAGAAGACAGTAGAACAACAATGAAGTGGAGGACTTGTGCAACACTGAAAACCAATTAGGCTTTACAGAAACAGACATAAAGAACACTACCCAACAACAGCAGAGTACACATTCTTTTTTTTTGTTTTTAATTTTATTGTACTTCAGGTGAAGGCTTACAGAACAAATAG
>NW_004443951.1:3626022-3628237 GCF_000243295.1 Trichechus manatus latirostris | reverse complement strand
TTTGTTGTAGAGGTGTTGGATTTTCTTGTAGATTATGGAGATTACACCTTTGTCCGACTTGCAGAGTACACATTCTTAATAAGTGCACACGGAACATTCTCCAGGATAGACCATATGTTAGGCCACAAAACAAGTCTTAATAAAATTTGAAAGATTGAAACTATACAAAGCATCTCTTCCAGTAACAATGGAATGAAACTAGAGTCAATAACAGAAGGAAAATTCACAAGAATGTGGAAATTCAACATTCAGTCAAAGAACAAATCAAAAGGGAAGTCACAAAACACCTTGACACAAATGAAAATGAAAACAACATACCAAAATTTTTGGGATGCCGCAAAAGCAGTAATAAGAGAGAAGTTTTTAGCTGTAAACACCTACATTAAAAGAGAAGATCTCAAATCAATAACCTAATATTACAACTTAAGGAACTAGAAGGAGACCAAACTAAACCCAAAGCTAGCAGAAGGGAGGAAATAGTAGACATCAGCACAGAGATAAGCAAAATAGAGAATAGAAAAACAATAGCGAAAATCAATGAAACCAAAGTTATTTGAAAAGATCAACAAAATTGACAAACCTTTAGCTAGACTGACCAATTTAAAAAAAAAAAAAAAGACTCAAATTACTAAAATCAGAAATGAAAGCAGGAACATTACTTCCAACCTTACAGAAATGAAAAGGATTCTGAAATATGAACAGTTGTACACCAAGAAATTTGACAATCTAGATGAAATGGAATAATTCCTAGAGTATAAATACCTCTGGGAATTGCTATCGATAAAGGGGGAAGGTTAGAGAAGGGCTCATTTTGGTCACCTTTGAGAACTTTCCATAAGGACAAATTCCTAGAAACACATATACTACCAAAACTGACTCAAGAAGAGAGAAAATCTGAACAGACCTATAATAACAATGACATTGAAGCAGAAATTAAGAGCCTCCCAACAAGAAAAGCCCAGGACCAGATGACTTCAGTGATTAATTCTACCAAACATTTAAAGAGGCATTAACATCAATCCTTCTCAAACTCTTTAAAAAAAATAGAAGAGAACACTGCCTAATTGATATGAGGCCAGCATTACCTTGATACCAAAGCCTGACAAAGATATGACAAGAAAACTACAGACCAATATCCCTTATGAATATAGATGCAAAAATCCTCAACAAAGTACTCGCAAACGAAATACAGCAGCATATTAAAAGAATTATACACCATGACCTAGTGAGATTAATCTCAGGAATGCAACACTGGTTCAACATATAAAAACCATTGTAGTACACCACATTAATAGAACAAAGGAAAAGAATCACATGATCTCGATGCAGAATAAGCATTTGACAAAATGCAACACGCTTACCTTACAGCATATGCAAAAATCAACTCAAAATGGATCAAAGACCTAAATCTAAGAGCTAAAACTGTGAAACTCTTAGAAGAAAAGATAGGGGGAAAGTTTCATGACCTTAGATGTGGCAACAGAATCTTAGATAAGCAAAAATTACAGATAATAATAGGAAAAAAGCACCAAAAGCACAGATAATAGGAAAAAAAGATACATTGGACTTCATCAAAATTTTAAAAAATTTGTGCATCAAAATTTTTAAAAAAATTGTGCATCTAGACACTAGAGAGTGAACAGACAGCCCACAGAATGGGAGAAAATATTTGCAAATCATATCTGATAAGAAATTAATACCCAGAATATATAAAAAATCCCTACAGCTCAACAATAAGAAAACAATCCAATTGAAAAGTGGGCAAAGGAATTCAATAGATATTTCTCCAAAGATATACAAATGGCCAATAAACAGATGTAAAGATGCTCAATATCATTAGTCATTAAACCAAACCAAAACTAAACCCATTGCCATCAAGTCAATTCCGACTCATAGCAACCCTATAGGACAGGACAGAGTAGAACTGCCCCATAGGGCTTCTGAGGAGCACCTGCTGGATTTGAACTGCCGACCTTCTAGTTAGCAGCCGTAGCTCTTTACCACTACGCCACTTCATACCTATTAGGAAAATAACAAGTGCTGGAGAGGATGTCGAGAAATTGGAACCTTTGTGCATTGCTGGTTGTTAGGTACTATCTTAGTCATCTAGTGCTGCTATAACAGAAATACCACAAGTGGATGGCTTTAACAAAGAAGTTTCTTCTCTCACAGTCCAGTAGGCTACAAATCCAAATTCAGGGCATCAGCTCCAGGA
>NW_004443951.1:3612699-3624843 GCF_000243295.1 Trichechus manatus latirostris | reverse complement strand
TTCTTCTTCGTATAGTCCAGCTTCTCAGATTATTTGCTCAGCATACAGATTGAATAAGTATGGTGAAAGGATACAACCCTGATGCACACCTTTCCTGATATTTTTTTGTACTTTAGATGAAGTTTTACAGAGCAAATCAGTTTCTCATTAAACAATTAATACACATATTGTTTTGTGACATTGGTTGCCACCCCCACGACATGTCAACACTCTCCCCTTCTCAACCTTGGGTTCTCCATTACCAGTTTTCCTGTCCCCTCCTGCCTTCTCAGAAATCCTGGTGGTGTAGTGGTTAAGAGTTCAGCTGCTAATCAAAAGGTCAGCAGTTCAAATCCACCAGGCACTCCTTGGAAACCCTATGGGGCAGTTCTACTCTGTCCTATAGCATCACTATGAGTCGGAATCGACTTGACAGCAACGGATTTGGTTTTTTGTTTTCCTGCCTTCTTGTCCTTGTGCCTGGGCTGGTGTGCCCATTTAGTCTTCTTTTGTTTTATGGGCCTGTCTAATCTTTCTTTGGCTGAAGGGTAAACCTCAGGAGTGACTTCAGTACTGAGTTAAAAGGGTGTCTGCGGGCCATACTCTTGGGGTTTCTCTAGTCTCTGTCAGACCGGTAAGTCTGATCTCTTTTTGTATGTGTGTGAGTTAGAATTTTGTTCTACATTTTTCTCCAGCTCTGTCCAGAACCCTCTATTGTGATCTCTGTCAGGGCAGTTGGTGATGGTAGCCAGGCACCATCTAGTTGTGCTGGGCTGAGTCTGGTGGAGGCTGTGGTACTTGTGGTCCACTAGTCCTTTGTATTAACCTTTTCCTTGTGTCTTTGGTTTTCTTCATTCTTCCTTGCTCCAGATGGGGTGAGACCAATGAGTATCTTAGATGGCCGCTTACAAGCTTTTAAGACCCTAGACACTACTCACTAAAGTAGGATGTAGAACATTTTCTTTATAAACTATGTTATACCAATTGAGCTAGATGTTCCCCGAGACCGTGGTCTCCAGCCCTCAGCCCAATAATTTGGTCCCTCAGGGAGTTTGGAACCTTTCCTAATTTTGAACCATGCAGTATCCCCTTGTTCTGTTCAAACAGCTGCTTCTTGGTCTATGTACAGGTTCTTTCTGAGCACAAGTATGTGTTCTGGAATTCCTATTCTTCACAGTGTTATCCATAATTTGTTAATGATCCAAACAGTCAAATGCCTTTGCATAGTCAATAAAACACAGGTGAACATCTTTTCTGGTATTCTCTGCTTTCAGCCAAGATACATCTGACATCAGCAATGAAGTCTCCCATTCCACGTTCTCTTCTGAATCCAGCTTGAATTTCTGGAAGTTCCCTGTCAATATACTGCTGCAACTGTTTTTGAATATCTTCATGGTGCAGCCACTGTAGTAAACAGTTTGGAGTTTCCTCAAAAAAGTTAAACATAAAATTACTTTATGACCCAGCAATTCCACTCCTAGGTACATACCCGGAAGACTTGAATGCAAGGACTCAAACAAATATTTGTGCACCAATATTCACTGCAGCATTATGCACAATAGCCAAATGTAGAAACAATCCAAATGTCCATCAACAGATGAATGGATAAACAAAATCTAGTATATACATACAAAGGAATATTTTGCATCCATAAATGGGAATAAAGTTCTGATACATGCTACAACATGGATGAACTTTGAAGACATTATGCTGAGGGAAATAAGCCAGACACAAAATGACAGATATTGTATGAGTCTACTTATATGAGGTATTTAGAATAGGTAAATTCATAGAGACAGAAAGTGAAAGAGAAGTTACAGGGGCAGAGGGAAGAGGGTAATGAGGAGTTATTGTTAATTGTTATACTTTCTGTTTGCAATGATTTTTTAAAAATCTGGAAATGGATAGTATTGGTTGCATGACATTGTGAATGTACTTAACGCCACGGAATTGTACACTCAAAAATGGTTAAAATGATAAATTTTATGTATATTTTACCCAAAAAAATTGTGATCAAACTGTCACCCTGCCTTTGAGGACCCCCTGTTTTAGAGAACAGCCAACTGTAGGTAAGTGTACCTGATCACAGACACTGTGGATACAGTTTACCTAAACATCGAGTCATTCCCAAGGGCACTGTGTTAAAAGAGTCCTCGGGTAGGTGCTCTGAGGGGTCAGAGATGGATAGGAGCCAGTTACTGCCTCCATGATACTTACAATAATGTTGGAAAATAGCACACTAAAGTAGGCACAGGTGAGTGCTACAGATTTTTAAGTGTCATAGAAGAATAGAATCTTCATCCTAGCTTTGTTTCCTAGATAAGATTTTTGTTGTTGTTAGGTGCCATCAAGTTGGTTCTGACAGCAACCCTGTGTACAACAGAACAAAACACTGTCTGGTCCTGTGCCATCCTCAAAATCTTTGTTATTTGTGAGCCCATTGTTGTAGGCACTGTGACAATCCTTCTTGTCAAGAGTCTTCCTCTTTTTCACTGACCCTCTACTTTACCAAGCATGATGTCCTTCTCCAGGGACTCGTCCCTCCTGATAATATGTCCAAAGTGCATAAGATGAAGTCTTGCCATCCTCACTTCCAGGGAGCACTCTGGCTGTGTTTCTTCCAAGACAAACTTGTTCATTCTTCTGGCAGTCCATGGTATATTCAATATTCTTTGCCAATACCATAATTCAAAAGCATCAATTCTTCTTTGGTCTTCCTTACTCATAGTCCAGCTTTTGCATGCATATGAGGCAAATGAAAATACCATGGCTTCGGTCAGGCGCATCTTAGTCCTCAAAGTGACATCTTTTCTTCTCAACACTTTAAAGAAGTCTTTTGCAGCAGATTTGCCCAATGCAGTCCATCATTTGATTTCTTGACTGCTGCTTTCATGGGCAGCAAGATTATTACCACAGTGTATTAAGCACAGCTCACAGCCCTTCTGAAATTGTTTTACATCCACAGATCCTGCTCAAGAAGCCTAGACAGCCATGCTTGTACAGTATGACCCTTAGTCATAGGTGATCAGACCCAAAATCCAATCCCTAGGCTAAGCTGGGCCAACCCATTTATGTCTTGTGATTTTATACTAAAAATAGACTAAGTCAGACAATAATGGACCCTTGAACTGAAATGTCATAGATTGGGCTATGTGCAAACAGTGGAAGCTAGTTAGAATGAAACAGAAATGATAGGCTAGCCAACACTAAAGAAAGAACAGCCTTAGAACATGACTTCACAATCCATGTCCCCATGATGCCAAGCTGACCTTTTTCTGTCCCTGGGTTACTGATTTGCCAGTGAGATTTTTGTGTTCTTAGAATACCTCCCTCTACCACAGTCACCTTGAGTGATTGTTCCTTGCAAGTAAATGATCCTAGAGAGAGAACATTTTAATTTCCTCTGCAAGATTCTCCTAATCATAGATGAAAAGGGCTTCAAGCACTGCTGGGATTCTTATAGTGGGAATTTAATGTTAAATGAATGAGTTGGGATAGATTAAGTTATTTTCATCTATGGATCTGCGTTGTGATAGGTCACTTTCATGTGGCCTTTCTATCCATGGTCTTGTAACTCCCACCCAGGTGATTGGGCGGGACTGTGCAGATAGGGTACTTGTAGCCCACCAAAGGGAGTGGTCGGTTTTGTCATTCTGCTGGGCTTGAAATGAGCAACCCCAGAGGCAGGAAAGAGAGAAACTCACCACCATCAAGGAAGAACAACCAGGAGCCAGCACATCCTTTGGACTGGGGATCTCTGCGCTGAGAAGCTCCCAGAAGCAGGAGACCGAGATAGAGAGAGAGCTATAACCCTGAAGATGGTGAAAAGCTGTGGCAGAAGAGACCCAGCAGGACAGACGCAGCAGCAGAGACCCAATGGCAGCAGATGGTGAGTGGGCTTCCCGGCCCACAGAGAGAGAAAGCTGAGTGCCTTTGGGCAGAGGCCTAGGGCCAGGGAGAAGCATTCCTGCGAGCATGGCTGAGAAGAGGCTGTCCTGATGGAAGAACTGTATCCTGAGTGTTCCTGAGCCTGAATTGTAACTCTTACTTCCCTAATAAACCCTATAATCGTGAGTATTATCTGTGAGTTCTGTGTGGCCATTGCAATGAATTATCGAACCCAGCAGAGAAGTAGAGAGTACCATGGGAGGGATGGTTAGTGTCAGAATTGGTAAAGATGGCAGAGAGAGGAGGCATGTCTGACCTCCACCTCATAGGAATCAGCTTTGGGCTATTGATCTTGATTACCCTTCCCCCTTGTGAAGTTAGAGGAGGCCAGACACTCACCCTACTCTGTTTTTACAGGATCATGAGTTGGAAGTAGCATAAAGGTACTGTAGTAAAATGGCAAAAGGATTCTTGATGCCAGTAGTGGCCCTACATTCAAATCTTAGCTCCACAGCTCCATATGTGATGTGGGTGATTTACTTAACTTCCTGAACCTCTTTTTCCATATGGAGAGTGTGATAGATGATAATACCTTGCAGAATTGTCAGGGAAAATAGATGCATATGAAGTGTTTGGTACATCATAGGCACTCAGTAAATGAGTTGTTGTTAAAGTATGACTAATATGCCCTGCTCAAACCAAATCCTGATGGTCTTGGACCAATTTACAGTATAATTTTAGTCAATAGAATTGTTCCTAAGTTGTTCTTTTTCTCCCCCATTTGGCCCTTCTTTGTTACCACCTTGAATGCTAGCAAATACCAAGGGAAGACAAAAATGGATGAATAAGTAGCATGAAAGTATTAAAAGTAAAATTTGACTGTGAGCTACTTGGGGACATGGACTGTGTTTTATTACATCTTTGTGTCTTCAGTGTCCAGCATAGGGCCTGGCATATGGTAAGCACATAGAAGATAAATATTTGTTGACTCAATTAAATTGAGAAGGTATGCGTGACCCAATGTTTGAGCCAAGCAGTTGCCAGAAGTTTTCACATGACGTCATTCTCTACCTCAGATAACTCAAGTATCAAGTAATCTGTCAAGTCATACAGCCCAAGCAGCTGTGTTGCTCATGCCTTGGCCTTGAACTGTCAGAGTTCTTTATTGCTCTGGGCCCTGCTCAGAGCATTGTTATTGTTGATGTTAGGTGCCGTCAAGCCGGTTCCAACTCATAGCGACCCTATGTACAACAGAACGAAACACTACCCAGTCCTGTGCCATCCTCACAATCATTGTTATGCTTGAGCCATTGTTGCAGCCACCGTGTCAGTCCATGTTATTGAGGGTCTTCCTCTTTTTCACTGACCCTCTACCAAGCATGATGTCCTTCTCCAGGGACTGATCCCTCCTGATAACATGTCCAAAGTATGTGAGACATAGTCTCGCCATTCTTGCTTCTAAGGAGCATTCTGGTTGTACTTCTTCCAAGACAAATTTGTTGGTTCTTTTGGCAGTCCATGGTATATTGAATATTCTTCGCCAACACTACAATTCAAAGGCATCAATTCTTTGGTCTTCCTTATTCATTGTCCAGCTTTCTCATGCATATGAGGCAATTGAAAACATGGAGGCTTGGGTCAGGTGCACCATAGTCTTCAAAGTGACATCTTTGCTTTTCAACACTTTAAAGAGGTCTTTTGCGGAAGATTTGCCCGATGCAACGTGTCTTTTGATTTCTTGACTGCTGCTTCCATGGATGTTGATCGTGGATCTGAGTAGAATGAAATCCTTGATAACTTCAGTCTTTTCTCCATTTATCATGATGTTGTTTATGGTCCAGTTGTGAGGATTTTTGTTGTCTTTAAGTTGAGGTATAATCCATACTGAAGGCTTTGGTCTTTGATCTTTATCAGTAAGTGCTTCAAGTCCTCTTCGCTTTCAGCAAGCAAGGCTGTGTCATCTACATATCGCAGGTTGTTAGTGAGTCTTCCTCCAATCCTGATGCAGCATTTTTGTTCATATAGTCCAGCTTCTTGGATTATTTGCTCAGCATACAAATTGAATAAGTATGATGAAAGGATACAACCCTGATGCATACCTTTCCTGACTTTAAACCACCCAGTATCCCCTTGTTCTCTTTGAACGACTGCCTGTTGATCTATGTACAGGTTCCTCATGAGCACAGTTGGTGTTCTGGAACTCCCATTTGTCGTGGATTGAATTGTGTCCCCCAAAAAAGTATGTCAACTTGGCTAGGCCGTGATTCCCAGTATTGTGTGATTGTCTACGATTTTGTCATCTGATGTGATTTTCCTTTGTGTTGTAAATTCTATCTCTATGATGTTGATAGTTGGGATTAGCAGCAGTTATGTTAACGAGGCAGGATTCAGTCTACAAGATTAGGTTGTGTCTTGAGCCAATCTCTTTTGGGATATAAAAGAGAAAAGTGAGCAGTGAGACATGGGGACCTCTTACCACCAAGAAAGAAGCACTGGGAGTACAGCATGTCCTTTGAACCTGGGGTCTCTGCACTGAGAAGCTCCTTGACCAGGGGAAGGTTGATGACAAGGACCTTCCTCCAGAGCTGACAGAGAGAGAAAACCTTCTGCTGGAGCTGGTGCCCTGAATTTGGACTTCTAGTCCCCTAAACTGTGAGAGAATAAATTTCTGTTTGTTAAAGCCATCTACTTGTGGTATTTCTTTTATAGCAGCACTAGATGACTAAGACACACACTGACACTGGTAGATTATTACTATTGTTATTGAACATTTATGGAGGGTCTGATTTGTGCCAGGCACTGTGTTCCAGTTTTGAACAAAAATGAGAGCTTTCTGTTTCCCTTACTAGCATTCATCCCTCTCAGAGAATAATTGGCATGACGTTGAGGAAGGTCTTCTTATAATAACATCATGGCCAAGTAGAAAGAAAATTGGCTTGGGAGTTATACCTAAATTCAAATCCTGTTTTTGCCACTTTATTCATTCATGAGACTATGTCACTGTGGGATGTGGGGGAAGAGTTGGTCTTTAGATGACTGGCTCCTATTTCTCCACACTGCACACCATATGTGGGATTTTAATATATGTCTTCTTAATTCTTGCAAAACATATACCAAGAAAAAATAAAAAATAAAATTTCCCTTCTGTAGGTAACTACAAAAATGGTTGTGAAAGTGAATTTTTCTGTCTATAACAATGTGTAAGTGAGCATTCATATCTTGTATATTTACTGTGGAATGAACAACCACCAAGGTCAGGTTATCTTGACCATGACTGAATCCAAGGAGCCAGAATCCAAGCCATGGATAAACTTGCCAATGCTCATTCTATCTACTTAGACCTTACACTGGTATTGGCTGTTGGCTGTTCTGCCCACATAATGCACTGTCCCCAGCTCCTGGAACAAATGGGACAGCAAATAGAACACAGAGATGGCTCTGTCACATGGCTTCTTCAGGAAAGCTTTCTGCTATCTGCCAGAGGCACTGGTTGCCTGCATGAGGGCCACTCAGTCCTGATGTTCATAAAGGGTACAAAAGGACTCCTACTTTGCCACTTGTATTATTTTGCCTTTTATTTCCCTTTTCCTCCTTCCCTTAGGGGATTGAGGGATGTTTTAGGGTAGTGGTAATAAAGCAGAACAGTGAAACTCATTTGGTTGGTTGAGAGTAATTTCCTTAACCTTATTGCCTAGGCCTAATAATATATAGTGCCCTGGTGGCACAGTGGTTAAATGCTATGGCTGCTAACCAAAAGGTTGGCAGTTAGTTCAAATCCACCAGCTGCTCCTTGGAAACCCTGTGGGACAGTTCTACTCTGTCCTATAGGGTCATTATGAGTCCGGATCGACTCGACTGCAATGGGTTTAATAATATATAACTAAAATCCAAGGCATAATCATGTGAAGTTTTCCATAGCTTTGATTGTACTCTAGCCCCCAGAATAGCATACAATAATGACAGCTAATTTACTAAACTATGTAGTCACTTTCTATATCACCAATGCCCTTGCTCATTTAACTAGAGAGTTTAAGTTCGGCCTATTTCAATTCTCAAAGAACTCATGATAGTATTAATCATGCAAGGATTTTGTTAAGGGAAATGCCTATGTGAAGTGAAAATAAGGAGGGAGCTAGAACAGACTGAGAGCTGTCAGACTGCCTTGTAAGCCTGACCCTGATTGAAGGATAGAGAGAGAAAAGGCTGGGTAGAAGTGTCTTAAGCTGCCTGACAGTCTGAGGAAGGTTTGGCAAAGCCACTGGTGAGCTCTCAAGCCAAAGTTGGCTATAAGAGGAATCCAGGAATAGGTCTGACTTAGTATCCCTGCCACACTCAGTCACTGACTGGGGAAGCCCATAGGAGGCATGGCCTCAGTACAAATACAGTAGTGGATTTCAGCGTTCAGCAGCCCGGGCCCTTGGTCAATTACCTTCCCTGTAGTTGGAGGTCTATAAGGCACATTCTCATGACTGCCACAGGGAGGTAATAAAACATTTTGTAATGCATGCATATAAAGACAGGCTCCTGCTTTACTTTTTTATCATTTTCTAAGGTGAAATCCCTGGGTGATGCAAATGGTTAGGTGCTTCACACTACTAACGAAAAGGTTGGCAGATCAAACCCACCCAGAGGTGTCTCAGAAGACAAGCCTGGCGATCTGCTTCCAAAAGGTCACAGCTTTGAAAATCCTACGGAGTGTAGTTCTACTCTGCAACACACGGGGTCGCCGCCAGTGGGACTGGACATGACTACAACTGGTATAGTGGTAATTTGAGATCAAACTGAACTCAAACCCATCGTCACTGAGTCGATTCCAACTCACAGCAACCCTATAGGGTTTCCAAAGAGCAACTGGTGGATTTGAACTGCTGACCTTTTGGTTAGCAGCTGGGTTCTTAACCACTGTGCCACCAGGGATAACTTTAAACCCATCATTCTATTTAATTCTAACAACAACCCTGAGATAGATACTGTCTTAGTTATCTAGTGCTGCTATAACAAAAATACCACAAGTGGATGGCTTTAACAAACAGAATTTTTTTTCTCACAGTTTAGGAGGCTACAAGTCCAAATTCAGGGTGCTGACTCTAGGAGAAGCCTTTCTGTCTCTGTCGGCTCTGGAGGAAGGTCCTTGTCTCTTTTGAGCTTCTGCTTCTGAGCAGATCTTCATGTGGGTTGGCATCTCTCTTCCTCATCTCTGCTTCTCTCACTTGCTTGTTTAATCTCTTTTATATCTCAAAAGAGATTGATTTAAGACACACACTAATCCTGTCTCATTAACATAACAAAGACAAACCATTCCCAAATGGGATTATAACCACAGGCATAGAGGTTAGGATTTACAACACAAATCTTAGAGGGATACAATTCAATCCATAATAGGTAGTATCATTATCCCTGTTTTATCAATGAGGAAAATATAAATGAGAAAGGTTGAGTAACTTGTCCAAGATCACACAGCTGGGAGGTGTCATGACTGTAATTTAAACTCAAATAGGTTTATCTAACTTCAAAGCCCACTGTGCAATGTGACAGGTACTGTGTGTTGGGCCTGAGTTAGTGAACAAGATAAACAGTCAACCTTCAAGGACTTTGCAGTACCTATAATCCTCCCAATAATCATGTTGCTTCCCAGCCTCTGGCCTTGATAGTTATTCATTGATTGCTTCTCTGTGCTAGTCATCACACTAAGTGCCTTACGTACATTATCTTACTTAGTCTTCAACAGTCTCCCTGTTGGATGGGCGTTATTAGCCCTGTTTTATATATGAAGAAACTGAGGCTTAGAGAGATTATAGCTATAAAGTATAGCTGAGGTTTATTAAGCTCTTTCTTACTAAGTGATAGATCCTGTTCTAAGTGATTTACATGTTTCAACCAGGGCTTCCAACAGCTTGTTCTGGTTCGACCCCCTGCTCAGAATTTGCATTTCTAACAAGTTCCCAGAAAGTTATACAAAAAAATCACCTGGGGATCTTGTTGAAATGTAGATTCTGATTCAGTGTGTCTGGGGTGAAAATGCAAATTCTAAGCAGGGAACTTGTTAGAAATGTAAATTCTCAGCAGGGGGTTGAGTCGGAACAAACCAGTTCAAAGCCCTGGTTTCAACTCATTTAAGGAGTCCCTGGGTGGTGCAAAGAGTTAAGTACTCGACTCCTAGAGGAGAGGTTGGCGGTTTGAACCTACCTAGAGGTGCCTTGGAAAAAAGGCCTGGCAATCTGCTTCCAAAAAAGGTCACAGCCTTGAAAACCCCATGGGGCAGTTCTACTCCGCAACACATGGGGTTGCTATGAGTGGGAACTGTCTTGGTGGCAACTAACAACAACAAAATCATTTAGTCTTCACAATAAACTTATGAAGTAGGTGCTGTTATTATCTCCGTTTTATAGACAAGGAAACTAAAGCACAATTGGTTTAGCAACCTTCCAAAGGAAACATATCTAAGTAAGTGGTGGAGTCAAACTGGTTTTAGAGCTTGCTTGCTTAACCACTACTATGCAAACTGCTTAATGTTAGGAAAGCTGGATTTGCATCCCAGGTCTGTCTGACTCCAAATTATTCTCTGTCCAGGCTACTCTATGCTCTTCTGCTCAATTTTTCCTTATTCACTTATTCTTTTTTCTTAACCATGCAGTTCTTCAACAAACATTCACTGAGTACTTGCTATATACCCCTGTGCTATATACCAGGCAAACAAAGGATAACCAACCATTGAAGTATTATATATATGCATAAAGAGAAAGGAAGGTGTCAATATATTGATATGTTGTTGTTGTTAGATGCTGTCGAATCGGTTCTGACTCATAGCGACCCTATGTACAACAGAATGAAACACTGCCCGGTCCTACGCCATCCTCAAAATCGTTGTTATGCTTAAGCCCATTGTTGCAGCCACTGCATCAATCCATCTCGTTGAGGGTCTTCCTCTTTTTCGATGACCCTCTACTTCACCAAGCATGATGTCCTCTTCCGGGGACTGGTCCCTCCTGATAACATGTCCAAAGCATGTGAGACATAGTCTTGCCATCCTTGCTTCCAAGAAACATTCTGGTTGTACTTCTTCCAAGACAGATTTGTTCGTTCTTTTGGCAGTCCATGGTATATTCAATATTCTTCACCAACACCACAATTCAAAGGCATCAATTCTTCTTCTTCGGTCTTCCTTATTCATCGTCCAGCTTTCAAATGCATATGAGGTGATTGAAAACACCATGGCTTGGGTCAGATGCACCTTAGTGTACAACATGTTGTCTTTGCTTTTCAACACTTTAAAGGGATTTTTTGCAGCAGATTTGCCCAATGCAATACGTCTTTTGATTTCTTGACTGCTGCTTCAATGGGTGTTGATTGTGGATTGAAGTAAAATGAAATCCTTGACAACTTCAATCTTTTCTCTGTTTATCATGAGGTTGCTTATTGGTCCACTTGTGAGGATTTTTGTATTCTTTATGTTGAGGTGTAATCCACATTAAATACTGTGGTCTTTGATCTTCATCAATAAGTGCTTCAAGCCCTCTTCACTTTCAGCAAGCAAAGCTGTGTCATCTGCATATAGCAGGTTGCTAATGGGTCTTCCTCCAATCCTGATGCCCTGTTCTTCTTCATATAGTCCAGTTTCTGGGATTATTTGCTCAGCATACAGATTGAATAGATCTGACACACACCTTTCCTAACTTTAAACCACTCAGTAACCCTTTGTTCTTTTTCAACAACTGCCTCTTGATCTATGTACAGCTTCCTCACGAGCACAATTAAGTGTTCTGGAATTCCTATTCTTTGAAATGTTACCCATAATTTGTTATAATCCACACAGTGGAATGCCTTTGCATAGTCAATAAAACACAAGTAAACATCTTTCTGGTATTCTCTGCTTTCAGCCTGGATCCATCTGACATCAGCGATGATATCACTGGTGCCATGTCCTCTTCTGAATCCAGCTTGAATTTCTGGCAGTTCCCTGTCAATGTACTGCTACAGCTGCTTTAGAATAATCTTCAGCAAAATTTTACTTGCATGTGATATTAATGATATTGTTTGGTAATTTCTGCATTTGGTTGGATGGCCTTTCTCGGGAATAGGCATAAATATGGATCTCTTCCAGTCGGTTGGCCAGGTAGCTATCTTCCAAATTTCTTGGCATAGACGAGTGAGCACTTCCAGCGCTGCATCTGTTTGTTGAAACATCTCAGTTGGTATTCCATTAATTCCTGGAACCTTGTTTCTCACCAGTGCCTTCAAGTGTAGCTTGGACTTCTTCCTTCAGTACCATTGGTTCCT
>NW_004443951.1:3608468-3612463 GCF_000243295.1 Trichechus manatus latirostris | reverse complement strand
TACTTCATCATTTCTTCCTTTTGCTTTAGCTACTCTATGTTCAAGAGCAAGTTTCAGAGTCTCTTCTGACATCCATTTTGCTCTTTTCTTTCTTTCCTGTCTTTTTAATGACCTCTTGCTTTCTTCATGTATAATATCCTTGATGTCATTCCATAACTCGTCTCGTCTTCAGTCATTAGGGTTCAACTTGTCAAATCTATTCTTGAGATGGTCTCTAAATTCAGGTGGGATATGCTCAAGGTAGTACTTTGGCTCTCATGGACTTGTTCTAATTTTCTTCAGTTTTAGCTTGAACTTACATATGAACAGTTGATGGTTTGTTCCACAGTCAGCCCCCTGGCCTTGTTCTGATGATATTGAGCTTTTCCATCGTCTCTTTCCACAGATGTGGTCGATTTGATTCCTGTTTATTCCATCTGGCAAGTTCCACGTATACAGTCACCATTTATGTTGATAAAAAAAGGTATTTGCAATGAAGAAGTCATTGGTCTTGCAAAATTCTATCATGCCATCTCCAGCATTGTTTCTATCACTGAGGCCATATTTTCCAACTACTGATCCTTCTTTTTTGTTTCCAACTTTACTATTCCAATCACCAGTAATTATCAATGCATCCTGATTGCATGTTCCATCAATTTCAGACTGCAGAAGTTGATAAAATCTTCAATTTCATCATCTTTGGCCTTAGTGGCTGGTGCATAAATTTGAATAATAGTCATATTAACTGGTCTTCCTTGTAGGCATATGGATGTTATCCTATCACTGACAGCATTGTACTTCAGGATAGATCTTGAAATGTTCTTTTAGATGATGAATGCAACACCATTCCTCTCCAATCTGTCCTTCCCGACACAGTAGACCATACGATTGTCTGATTCAAAATGGCCAATACTAGTCCACTTCAGCTCAGTAATGCCTAAGATATTGATGTTTATGTGTTCCATTTGATTTTTGATGATTTTCAATTTTCCTAGATTCATACTTCATACATTCCACATTCCAATTATTAATGGATGTTTACAGCTGTTTCTTCTCATTTTGAGTCATGCCACATCAGCAGATGAAGGTCCCAAAAGCTTGACTCCATCCACATCATTAAGGTCAACTCTACTTTGAGGAGGCAGCTCTTCCCCAGTTGTATTTTGAGTGCCTTCCAACTTGAGGGGCTCATCTTCCAGCGCTATATCAGACAATGTTCCGCTGCTATTCATAAGGTTTTCACGGGCTAATTCTTTTCAAAAGTAGACTGCTGGGTCCTTCTTCCTAGTCTGTCTTAGTCTGGAAGCTCAGCCGAAACCTGTCCTCCATGGGTCACCCTGCTGGTATTTGAATACCAGTGGCATAGCTTTCAGCATCACAGCAACAGGCAAGCCCCTACAGTATGAAAAACTGACAGATGTGTGGGGGAATATATTGATATATATTGATATATAATATTATATTATAATATAATATTATATATATCAATATAATGATATAGCATGATCTATTGTTAAGAAAGCAAGGTGCAGAAAAGCATGTATATATGTATATATATACATAGTATATATAGTTTTTATGTGTGAGAAAGAAGGGAACTACAAAACAACTGGTCTAAACTCTCCAAAAACATCAATGTGATAAATGAGAAAGAAAGATTAAAGACTAAATATTAAAAGGGCCTAAAGAGACTTGACAAACTAAATGCAACACGTGATCCCCACTTGAATCCTGGATCTTAGGGGAAAAAGCTATAAAGCATTAAGCCTTAAAATGTAAAGAGTCTGAGATGTTAACCCACTTGCACAGTTTATACAAACACACACACACATATACACTAATAGAACATGAGACCTCTGGATCAGGATAAGACTGTTTTTACAGACACAGCAATGTTAGTGCCAGTTTCCTATGCCCCATTTCCCCACAGGGTGACATGATGAGGGTCTGATGTCACCTGTGCATACCGTGGGGTTTGTACCACGTGAGAGAAACCCCAAAAGTATTAATCTCAGAGATTATATAGGATGGCTGACACAGTTGTCCATCCTTCCTGCCAGAAATGAAGCCAGATCTTTGCTCTGGAATGTAATCATATCCTTTCTGAGGAGAGGTAGGAAGGTCTCTACTTCATTACCATGGAATGTAAGCAAATCTCTCTCAGCAGAGAGAGAAGACTTTGTAACTCCCCAGAGGTCTCTATCTTTATGATTGCTATTTAATCATCCTTTAACCCAGGTTGCCAAATTTTTTTCTCAGAAAGACCTAGCCATGCAGATATGTGGAAATATTCATGGAAAGTTGTTTTCCAACTTAAAGGACATTACTGGGACTACTGGTGAAATCTGAATATGGACTACATATTAGATAATAATATTGAATGAATTGTTAAAGTTTCTGAATTTGATAATTGCGTTATGGTTATGTAAGAAAATGTCTTTGTTCTTAGGAGATACATGCTGAAGTATTTAGAGATAAAGGGTCATGATATCTGCAACTTGCTCTCAAATGGTTCAGCAAATAATAATAATAACAACAACATCAATGTTATGAAAAGAGAGAGACAAACAAAATGGGGACAGGCGGGGCCAAGATGGCGGAGTAGTCAGACGCTTCTGGTGGACCCTCTTACAACAAAGACCTGAAAACACAAGTGATTTGATTATATATGGCAATCTGGGAGCCCTGAACATCAAAGGCAGAGTTGAGGAACCGGACTGAGAGTCAGGGGGAGAGAGAGATGGTTTGGAAGCAGCGAGGAGTTGCCAGAACTGAGCCGACGAGAGCCTGAGCCTATCAGGCCTGATCAGCTTGGGGGTGAGCGGTGAGATAGCCAAGCAGTGGTCCTCGGGAGGCGCGTTTTCCACATTGGGAGAGACCCAGAGTCAGAGAGTCTACATGGCCACACAGAACCAGTGAGAAGTAGCCCTCATCGGCGAAAGATAAGTAATTGTGTGTACGGCTTACCGTGCTGATCAAAAACATCCCACATAGTGAAAAACCTCTCTTCCACTTACCTCCCCGCTCTCTGCTCTGCACTGGGTCCTGAACGGGCTTCAGCAATTGCCGAGTCCCCTGGGCCAGAGGTAGGATCCGTCACACACCCGGAGCCATTCTCCCTGCCTTGGAGAGTAAACAAATTAACAAACAGGGGAAAAAATAAACTGCCGGCTCCCCTAAGCCAGGAACCCAGGGTAGACACAGCTCCTTTGCCTAGGCACAGGCATAAGGGATCATGGACTTTGAGTGCCTTTCTCCCTGCATAGATTTGTGTGGGCCCATTTCAACAGCGTAGGCCCTCATTACTGCAGTACAACAGGGTATATACTGGCACTTTAATTTCAACTGTTTCAGCTGTCAAGTGGCAGGTTCTTCACATTTGACACTGCTCTGCCCATTAAGCAGGGTCTTCACCTACCTACATCAGGGGCCTAAGGACTGGTGTCTCCACCCATGCCACCTACACACCTGCGATAGGGGCCCATGAATAAGAGGTGCCCCCCAGTGCTTACAGCCAACAACATTAGGTGCTCATAGTCTGGCTGCAAATCCCACCCACCTACCCGCTCTAGGGAACAGGGACACGCCTTCCTCCTGGACACTCAGGGGCAGCTGTCAGCCCCCTGCCTTGCTCAGAGTATGTTCCCCTGCTGCAGCCAGATGCCTGTGCCAACAGCAATCACCCATGCCTGTCTAGGACTGTAAGTGAGAGCCTACCACACACTTGGTGACTATCTACCTGGGCTCCTGAGCTGATTCCATACACGAGGAGTGGGCAGACTCCTGAGCTCACAAACATAGTAACAGATCTAACCACCTGGTGACAGGACAGTAGAGTTTCAAAGGTGCCAATAATCAAACTAGCTCATACGAGCAGCCTATTTGGACATATCAAAACAAAACAAGAAGCTAGGACACAGTAAGCAAACATAAAATAAATAAATCAAATAACTTATTGATGGCTCAGAGACAGCAGTTAATATCAAATCAAATAAAGAGGCAATCCATGATGGCTT
>NW_004443951.1:3587807-3605288 GCF_000243295.1 Trichechus manatus latirostris | reverse complement strand
AACCCCAAAGAATCCACAAGAAAACTACTGGAACTAATAGAAGATTTCAGCAAAGTTTCAGGATACAAGACAAACATACAAAAATCAGGTGGATTCCTTCACACCAACAAAGAGAACCTCGAAGAGGAAATCACCAAATCAATACCATTTACAATAGACCCCAAGAAGATAAAATAGTTAGGAATAAATCTAACCAGAGCTGTAAAAGATCTATGCAATGAAAACTACAAGATACTACTGCAAGAAACCTGCATAAGTGGAAAAACATACCTTGCTTATGGATAGGTAGATTCAACATTGTGAAAATGTCAATTCTACCCAAAGCAATCTACTGATACAATGGAATTCCGATCCAAATTCTAATGGCATTTTTTAATGAGATGGAGAAGCAAATCACCAGCTTTGTGTGTGAGAGGAAGAGGCCCCAAATAGGTGTAGCATTACTTAAGAGGAAGAGCAAGGTGGGAGGCCTCACACCTGATTTTAGAACCTATTATACTGCCACTGTGGTCAAAACAGCCTGGTACTGGTACAACAACAGATACATAGACCAATGGAACAGAATTGAGACTCCAGACATAAATTCATCCACTATGAGCAGCTGATATTTGACAAAGGCCCAAAGTCTGTTAATTGGGGAAAAGACAGTCTCTTTAACAAATGGTTAAGATGCATCAATTGATCCCAACCACCTGGAGTAAAGGAGAACGAAGAACACCAAAGACACAAGGAAGGTATTAGCCCACGAGACAGAAAGGGCCACATAAACCAGAGACTTCATCAGCCTGAGACCAGAAGAACTAGACGATGCCTGGCTACCACCAATGACAGTCCTGACAGGACACACAACAGGGTCCTGGATGGAGCAGGAGAAAGGTGGGGTGCAGAACTCAAATTCTGGTAAGAAGACACAACTTAATGGTCTGACTGAGACTGGAGGAAACCTGGGAAGCATGGACCCTGGATTCTGTATCAGCCCTGAACTAAAGCAATTTCCAAGGCCAACTCTTCAGACAGGGATTGGACTGGACTGTGAGACATAAACTGATACTCGTGAGGAGTGTGCCTCTTAGCTCAAGTAGATAAAAGAGACTTAACAGGCAGCCTTTGTCCGGAGGTGAGATGGGAAGGCAGAGAGGGTTAGGAGCTGGTTGAATGGACATGGGGAATCAGGGGTGGAAAGGAAGAGTGTGCTGTCACAGTATGGGGAGAGCAATTAGAGTCACATAACAATGTATGTATAAATTTTTGTATGGGAAAAAATAAAAAAAGGGAAAAAAATGGGGAAATGTTTATAATAAATTAATTAGGTGAAGGCTATATGGGTGTTTATCTGTTCTTCCAACTTTTCTGTAGGTTTTGAATTTTTCAAAATAAAATTTTTTTAAAAGAAAGAAAAATAAACACAAACACTGGAAGAATATCAGAAATACTCAGGAGAGGGAAAACGGGATGGAGATATGGAATCAAGATTTTTCTATGTATTCCTTTTAAATAGTTTTGACTTTTGAACCATGTAAAATGTTACATTTAAAAAATATTACTAAAAAGCAAACAGAATTGTAAACCAAAGCAAATGGATCTAACTCTACATTAAATTAGTACTATAACTACCAGAGAAAAGAATTCTTTCAAGTGATTTCTGAACACAGGACTCTGTACATCCTTAGTGGGATAGTGTCTAAGGACAAGAAGAACCGCAAAGGAATCAAACTTTACTCTGTAGTTTTATTGCTAGTAATATTAGTATTGTAGTTTCTAAACTATTTTATGGATATTGTAGGATAAAGCAAATAAATAAATGTGTTGTTATTAGAAACTAAAATTTTTTCAGAGTAAGAGAAAACAGATACAAATATAAAATAAAAAAACTTAAGAAACTTGTAATATTAAGTTTAATAGGAAACATCAGTCTTATCTCATGATTTTTAAAAAATAAGTTTCCTAGTTCTGTCCACTGAATGAGGCCAGAAGCAATGACACCCCAGTAGCAATGAGCATATTTAGTGCTAGTGCCCATAGCTTGGTTTCTAAATATCATTACCCACCAAAATGAAGCAGGGCTCCCTCAGAGAAATGGCTGATTCCAAGTCTGGGGCAGAGAAAATACAAGGTGAGCCTGGGGTATCTTTCCTTTCCAGAAAGTAAGGAAGTGCTCAAAGAATGATGGAGACATGTCAAAATGGCACATAAACCAGCTCACAGGGATTTGCACTGGCCAAATCTGGGACAATTTGAGCATAAAAAAAGAGAGAGAAGTCACATGTAACTGTCATTGTTTCTAAATATTGAATAAATGAAAAATCTACAAATCCACAGTGATACTTAAAAAAATTAAAAGAAAATATTATTTGTCACAATTGGAGGTGACTATTTTAGCAACTCTTACTCTAAAATGGGTAGTTAAAGAGAAAAGACTAAAACATTCATGGTGCCTTTTTAGGAAGAACTCGAATTTATCCCCAGTTGGAGACAAACCTCTTTTCAGAAGAATGATAGCTAATAGATGTAGAAGAAATAATAGAATTAGAAAATCACCACATTTCAACCATCAGTAACATAATTGATTCATGCAAGGCCTTTCAATAGATGCTAAAACCATTAGGTGAAAGATTGTTTATATGGTTGTTGTTGTTGTTGGGTGCCATCGAATTGATTCTGATTCATAGCGACCTCATGTGTCAGAGTAAAACTATGCCATAGAGTTTTCTTGGCTGTAATCTTTATGGAAGCAGATCACCAGGTCTTTCTCTCGAGGAGCTACTGGGTGGGTTCGAACTGCTAATTTGGTAGCAGCTGAATGCTTAACATTTTGCACCACCAGGGCTCCAAAGTACATCTCCATAGATTACTTGTTCACTGCAAAGTTGCGGGAGTATGTGATTGGCGCCACCTTAACTATACTTGGCATGGTTAAGAGTGGGACAACCTGACGTTATTTGACTCCTGATGTGATACAACATGAAGTTTGTAGTATTATTTATGAAATATTCTTGCCAAGAAGTTTAACCTGAATTTAATCAAGGCTTTAGGCTTAACTTCCACTTTATTGAAAATACAGGAAACAGAGAAGCAAGTTAAATGACACCATGAGAAAATAGTCAGGGAATACAGAATGTGGAACATTCTTTAAGACAATAGGACTCATCTTTTCAAAAAGTAATTGTCATTAAAGAAACAAGTAGAATGACTGTTTTAGATTTTAAATATGTAAGGAGTACAACAACCCAGTGCAGTGCCTGAACCTTGATTGAAAATTGATGAAACAAAAAAGACATAAAAGACGCTTGGGGACAGTTGAGGAAATCTGAATATGGGCTAAATAACAGATGATATTAGTGTCATGATGTCTGCAACTTACTTTCATATAGTTAAAAATTATAAACAAGATGAGTAAGTAAAATGTTAATTATTGGACATAGGAAGTTGAATATGTGGGTACTTATTTCAACTTTCTTGTATGCATGATTTTTTTCACGATTAAGTTTTGGGGAAAAAGACAAGCCTCTATTCTCAAAGGGCTCACAGACAGGAAATGAGGGCAGTGTGGAGACTGGGAAATTATCTGATAACAATTACAACACAGTATGGTAAATGCTAAGATAGAAGCACAAAATGCCGTTTTGGGCTATATATTATATTTGGGATAAAATATGAAAGTGCTACTTATCTTAACTACATGAGAGGAACACAGAGAAAGGAGTGACTAGCCAATCAATGAATATTTGATTAAATAAAGGAGTCAGTAGTTGGCATGGGGGCAAAAGTTGAAAAATATGCACAGGAGGCAGAAAACAAGCCTGAAACAGAGAAAAGGAGAATTAAAAGACAGCTTTGTTGGTAGTTGCAGAGGCAGGAAATGGAAAGACAATGGTTAGTGAATCACCACCACAGTAGAAAGAATGCCAGCTACTTAGGGGTTAATGACATAGTCTGTTGCTTGGATGCTGATCTGCCTTCTAGATCCCTATTTTGGGTTGGATTTTCTGGGAAACACTGAGTCAGAGATTATCAGGCAGAGGGATTTATTAAGTTGTATTCTTGGGATCAACACCTAAGAGGAAGGATCAACACCTAAGAGCAGAGGAAGAAGCTGGGCTGTGATGCAGTCACAGCAGAAGCCTCAGCTGATCCTACAGGGAGCTCAGGAGCTGAAATGACCCTTTAGAATTGAGGTAAGGTGGGGAGATTTTTATGCCTTCCCCCATCAACCCGTCATTGGTTGCACCCAGGATGCAACCAAGACTGCACCCAGGATGGAGGCATATCCTTGGATGGACAGCTCCTTTGCTAAGGACAATTCCTAGAGAGGGACTCAGCAGCTGGGAGTATGACTGCCTTAATCCTGAAGGGCGATCTGAGTGGTATACTGCAGCATCTATTTTGCTTCCAAACTACATTACTGGGTACTTGAAGCCACACTGTGCTGCAGTTTCTGCTCTACCATGGGCTTGGCTGTGTAGTCCCTATCAGACACTCTTCCTCATTTCCATATGTATCCTTACAATAAATTCCTATAACTTATGGTAACTGTCTTAGGCTGGGTTCTCTAGAGAAGCAAAACCAGTATAGTGTATAAATATTTATAGAGATTTATATCAAGGAAATGGCTCACATGGTTGTAGAAGCTGGAACGTCCCAAGTCCATGGGTCAGGATAAAGACTTCTCCTGATTCATGTAGCCGTTGAGGCTGGCGAACCCAAGATCAGCAGGTCAGAGAGCAGGGCTCTTGCTCACAGGCTTCAAAGATCGATGAATCCCAAGATGGGCAGGCAAGACCGCAGGTAAGCTGCTAGTTCAAGTCCCAAGAACCAGAGGTCAGACAAACAGGAGCCAACTGCAGGATCCAGAGCAAGCAAAAGCCCATGAGCCTTGCCAGAATGTCCACTTATATTCAGTGCAGGCCACATGCCCAAGGAAGCTCCCTTTCAACTGATTGTCTACTCACAGCAGATCCCATCATGGAGGTGATTACATTATATCAAATTTCATCATGGAAGTGATCATGACATCATATGACTGCTAAACTACATCATAACTGCCAAACCACCGAGAATCATGGCCCAACCAAGTTGACACACAACCTTACCCATCACAGTAACCTAAGTGAGTTTCCTAACAACTCAGAAAAGCTTAATTAACATAACACATGTAATCAACTGATATCTTCTCACTGAAAGGAAGAACTAAGGCTCAAAGAGGTGAATTCACCTGCCCAAAATCCATTGTATTGTAACTAAAATTTGAACCCTTTTCCAGAGCCCTTGCTTTTTCTATTATACCATCGTTTCCCTAAACGTAACACTAATCTAAGTCCTTTAAAATTTCTTATTGCAAGTGAGGGTTAAATAAAAGTATAAACGAAATACATTTGATGAATGAAACACGGTAGGCATTCCTAACTTTAAAAACCATCCCTTTCCTTCTATGTCCTATGATGTTATTTCTCTTGGGTGTATATAATTTCTCCCCAGCTAAAATACATAAGATATATGAAAACAGAGACCATCTCTCCTACACTGGTTTACTATTCAGTTAGCCCTTGAACCTATTCAATATATATTTGTTGGGTGAATCCCCTATTAACAATACTTCAGTTGTTCTCCATCACCTAAAGGCCATTAGCACTAAAGACCCTTTCCACCACCCATCTGTCAGTTTGTCATATTGTGGTGGCTTGCATCTTACTATGATGCTGGAAGTTATGCCATCAGTATTTTAAATAGCATCAGGGTCACCCATGGTGGACAGTTTTAGCAGAGTTTACAGACTAAGACAGACTAGGAAGAAAGGCCTGGAAATCTACATTTGAAAATTAGCCAATGAAAACTCTATGGATCACAGCAAAATATGGTACAATATAGTGCTGGAAAATGAGCCCCCTAGGTTGGAAGGCACTCAAAATACATAGTGGCTGCAACAATGATCTTGAGCATAGCAATGATTATGAAGATGGTGCAGGACCAGGCAATGTTTCGTTCTGTTTTATATGGGGTCACCAGGAGTCCGAGCCAATTCATGGCAACTAATAGCAACGACAAAAAGAAACCTTTGCTGTCTGGCCCCAGCCTAGCTCTCCCACTCATCAATGACAAGGTCTTCCAAAATACTTGTTCCCTTTCATACCTCTATACTTTTATAATTTCTATTCTCTCTGCCTGAAATAAACTTTCTCTGCTTGTCGGATGCATCTTTTTACTATTCAGGACTCAGCTCAAATGTCACCTCCTCTGTATTCTCATATCACTTTGTATATAACTCTTTTGAGCACATAATAATAAATAATAACTAGCATCCCCCATGCCTGTTTATGTACATACACACACATATATACACGTTATCATGAATCCTCACAACAACCCATCAAGGAGGGTATTATTATCCTCTTTGTATACATGAAGAAATTAACGTAAAGATATAAAGGGGCTTGCCTAGTCACATAGCTAGTAAGTTAATGGGCCTGCTATTCAAACCCCGGTCTGTCTAACTCCAAAGTCATTGTATTTGTTTTTCCCACATGATCTTCTCAGAGGCAAGAACTACTTGTGATTTATCTTTTTCTCCCCAGAGCCTATATTATGTCTGGTGAGTTCTAGGCACTCCATAAATATTTTTTTGCTGAATAAATTGCTGGTGCCCATCGTGCTAGATCCTACTTCCATATTTTTCTTTGAGTATTTTCCTACCTGAAATGCCCTGCCTGTCTCTTCTCTGCCTGTTTCAATTCTACCTTAACTTTGAAATATCTCTTTTGTTGAGCCTCCCTGACTGACTGTTGCAGCCTACGCTGATCTCTTTTCTACCCTGTCTGAATAACGCCAGTACACATATTTTAGCCCTGGATTACATTCTGCCCCATTGTTGAGCTTGTATTGCTTCATTTGTGGTTAGTTTCTCAGGGCAAGGACAGGGTCTTCTCTTTGGAATGCCCCTGAGCACATAACATAGACCTGATCACATGGCTCATTGATTGGAAGACTTCTTTCATCTAGAGCCAAACAATCTTCAGTAATAATATGAGATTGCATTCACTTCTACACATTTCAGAGAGTGGCAGTACAACTCCTACTCCCTAATTAAGAATCCTCCCTCACTGAACAGAAAACAGTGATTTTGATAAGGAGGCACAATAAACTTTGTTAAGGAGGCATTACTAACACAGGGTAAGTGTTGAAAACTAACTCAGGTTGGAACCTAGACCATAACTCCAAGTTGTACTTTCAGTCCCAGAGTTCTATGATTGGAACTCCAGATTGTTCTGCTGGAATTTTCATGTTCTATTCTGTGAATACCAAATTCTACTATTGGACTTCCAGGTTCTTCTCTGAGAATACATGACTCTGCTAATGGAAGTCTACATTCTACTATCATTATGTGAAATTATTTTACTGGACTACTGATTCTACTCCAGGAACCTAACAGTTTCAGTTTTGAACTCCAGGTTTTATTTTGTGAGTCTCATATTCTCCCACTGGACAACCAGATTCCACTATTAAAGTCCAAAGTGCTGCTTTTGGAATTACAGCTTCTATTAGGAATTCTATTCCCTAAACCTTAGATTCTAATATCCTAATAACCCTAGGTTCTATTATCAAGGCCCAAAATTCTAACATTGGAACTTCAGGTTCAATTCTTGTAATCATATATTCTAATTTAGGAACACCACACTGTACTCTCTAAACCTAAGACTCTACTATTGAATCTTACATTCCACTACTATAACTAAGATTCCATTACTGGAATCCCAATTTCCAATATTAGAATTCAAGGATCTACTTTAATAATCCCAGATTCTACTATAAAACCCCAGGTCTTAGTCTTCACAGAAGGTTCTACTATCAAAACTCAAGGTTCAAAAGAAGAGCAAACTAAAACCAATGTCAGCAGCAAGAAGGAAATAATAAAGATTAGAGCAAAGGTAAATGAAATAGAGTATAGAAAACAATGGAATTAATGAAACCAAAAGTTAGTTCTTTGAAAAGATCAACCCAACTGACAAGCCTTTAGCTAGAATGACTAAGGAAAAGAAAAAAAAAACAGAGAAAACTCGAACAACTAAAACCAGAAATGAAAGCGAGGACATTACCACTGACCTTACAGAAATTAAAAGGATTATAAGAGAATACTATTAACTATCGTACACCAACAAATTAGATAATCTAGATGAAATGAAAAAATTCCTAGAAACACAATTATCAAAACCGACTTAAAAAGAAATGGAAACTTTCAACTGATCTATAACAAGTAAAGAAATTGAATCTGTAATCAAAACCTCCCAACAAAGAAAAGTTCAGGACTAGAAGGATTCCCTGGTGATTTCTACCAAATATTTTTAAAAAAATTAACACTAATCCTTCTCAACTCCTCTAAAAAAAAAAAAGAAGAAGAGGGAACATTTCCTAACTTATTCTATGAGGCTAGCATTACCCTGATACTAAAGTCAAATAAAGATACCACAAGAAAAGGAAATTACAGATCAATATCGTTTATGAATACAGATGCAAAAACAAACAAAAAACACCTCAACAAAACACTAGTAAACTGAATTCAGCAGCATATTAAAAGGAATATACAACATGATCAAATTTTAACCCTTCTGTGATGGTTAAGGTTGTGTGTCACTTGGCTGGGTCATGATTCTCAGTGGTTTGGCAGTTATATAATGATGTCATTTGGCAGTTATGTAATGTTGTGATTTGACAGTTACGTAATGATGTAGTTATCCTCTACTTTGTGATGTAATAATCATCTCCATGATGTGATCTGATGTGATCAGCCAATCAGTTGTAAGGGGAGTTTCCTCGGGGGTGTGGGCTGCATCTAATATATATGGACATTATGGCAAAGCTCGCTAGCTTTTGCTCACACTGGATCCTGCATCTGGCTCGTCATCATCTGACCTCCAGTTCTTGGGACTTGAGCCAGCGGCCTGCTGTATTGCCTGCCAGTCTGGTTCGTTGGCCTCCACAGCCTGTGAGCCAGCAGCCTCCTGTCTGACCTGACAATCTTGAGTTTGTCAGCCTCTGCAGCTACGTGAGTCAGGAGAAGCCTCCAGCCTGACATCTGACCCATGGACTTGAGACTTGCCAGCCTCTACAACCACATGAGCCATTTCCTTGAGATAAATCTCTCTCTCTCTCCATACATACATATATATATATACATATCAAACCCATTGCCATTGAGTCGATTCCAACTCATAGCAACCCTATGGGACAGAGCAGAACTGCCCCATAGGGTTTCTAAGGCTGTAATCTTTACAGGAGAAGACTGCCACATCTTTCTTCTGTGGATTGGCTTGTGAGTTTGAACTGCTGACATTCTGGCTAGCAGCCGAGCTCTTAACCACTGTGCCACCAGGGCTCCTGTATATATGTATGTGGGGTGTGTGTGTATGTGTGTGTGTGTGTGTGTGTGTGTGTGCGCACGCACACTTCAATAGTTTTGCTCCTCTAGAGAACTCAGCCTAAGACACCTTCCCAGGAATGCAAAGGTGGTTCAACATAAGAAAATATATCAATATAATAAACTACATTAATAGAAAACAAAGAAAAAAAAAACAGTGGCCATCTAAATTGATACAGAAAAGGCATTTGACAAAATCCAACACCTTGTCATGATAAAACATTTAGCAACCTAGGAATAAAAGGGAAATTTCTCAACTTACAAAGGGTTTTTTTATGAAAAATCCACAGCTAACATCATGCTCCATGGTGAAAGACTGAAATATTTGCCCCTCAGATCAAAACAAGAAAAGGATGCCTACTTTCAACACTGTACTGAAAGTCCTAGCCAGACCAATTAGGCAAGAAAAATAAATAAAAGGCATGTAAATTAGAAAGGAAGAAAAACTGTATCTATTTGCAGATGACACAATTCTATATATAGAAAATTCTGTAGAATCCATTAAAAAAAACTACTAGAGCTAATAAAGGGATTCATCAAAGTTTCAGAGTACAAGATCAACACACTAATATCAGTTGTGCCCTATATACCAGCAATGAACAATTCACAAATGAAATTAAGAAAACAATTCCATTTACAATAGCATCTAAAAGAATAAAATACCTCAGAATAAATTTTACCAAGGAGGTGAAAGACTTGTCCACAAAAAACTACAAAGCATCTTTGAAAGAATTTAAAGAAGACCTAAATAAATGGAAAGCCATCCCATGCTCATGGATTGAAATACTTAATATTGTTAAGATGGCAATACTCCCTAAAGCAATCTACAGATTCAATGCAATTTCTATCAAAATTCCAGTGGTCTTTCATGCGGAAAAGGAAAAGATAATCCTCAAATTCACATGGAACTGCAAGGGGCCCTGAAGAGCCAAAACAATCTTGAAAAAGAAGAGCAAAGTTGAAGGACTGATTTCAAAACTTACTACAAAGCTACAGTAATCAAAACAGTGTGGTACTGGAATAAAGATAGACATATAGACTAATGGAATAGAATTGACCATCTAGAAATAAACTCAAGTATCTATGGATGATGGATTTTTAACAAGGATGCCAAGACCATTCAATGTAGAAAAAATAGTCTCTTCAACAAATAGTGCTGTGACAACCGGATAACAACATCAAAAGAATTAAGTTGGGTCCTATATCACTCTACAAACAAAAATTAACTCAAAAAGATCAACAAACTAAATATTAGAGCTAAAACTATAAAAATATTAGAAGAAAACACAGGAATAAATATTCATGATCTCAGATTTGGAAATTGATTCTTAATTTTGACACCAAAAGCAGGAGCAACAACCAAAAAAATAAAATAAAATTGACTTCATAAAAATTAAAAACTGTTGTGTAGCAAAGGACATTATCAAGAATGTGAAAATACAACCTACAGAATAGGAGAAAAAAATGTAAATCATATCTGATAAGGGTTTAACATGAAGAATAAGTAAAGAACTCTTACAACTAAACAACAAAAAGACAAACAACCCAATAAAAAAATGGGCAAAAGACTTGAATAGATATTTATCCAGAGAAGATATTCAAACGACCAACAAGCATATGAAAAGATGTTCATCATCACTGCTCATTAAAACCACAATGAGATACTATTTCACACCCAGTAGGATGGCTATAATTAAAAAAAAAAACGGAAAATAACGAGTGTTGGGGAGGATGTGCAGAAATGGGATCCTCATACATTGCTGGTGGGAATGTAAAATGGTGCAACTGCTGTGGACAACCGTTTAGCAGGTCCTCAAAAAGCTAAACATAGAATTACTATATGACCCAGCATTCTAATCCTAGAGAAGTGAAAACATATGTCCACACAGAAACTTGTATGTAAATGTTTATAGCAGCAGTATTCGTAATAACCAAAAGGGTGGA
The DNA here is from genome assembly GCF_000243295.1 of Trichechus manatus latirostris. Lineage (NCBI taxonomy): Eukaryota > Metazoa > Chordata > Mammalia > Sirenia > Trichechidae > Trichechus > Trichechus manatus. The sequence goes on along the minus strand of NW_004443951.1, from coordinate 3,593,938 downwards.
AAAACCCAAATGCCCATCATGGATAAATGGATACACAAACTGTGACATATACATACAATGGAATATTATTTAGCCACAAAAAGGAATGATGTATTGATGTACATGCTACAACTTGGATGAACCTTGAAAACATTATGCTAAGTAAAAGAAGCTAGACACAAAAGGTCACATATTGTATGATTCCTTTTATATGATATATCCAGAATAGGAAAATCCACAGAGGCAGAAAGCAGCTTAGTGGTTACCAAGGGACGGGGCCATTGAGAACAGGGAGTGATAGTGTAAGGGAACTGGGGTCTTTTTATGAGGTGATAAAAAGTGTTGAAACTAGAGAGAGGTGGTTGCACAACATTGTGAATACACTAAATGCCACTGAATTTTCCACTTTAAAATGGTTAGTTGTATGTGATGTGAATTTCATCTCAATTAAAAAAAAAAAACCCTCAAGGTTCTACTCTAAGGAACAAAAATTCTACTATGGGAACTTAAGCTCTACTCTAAGAAACCCAGATTCCATTATTGGAATTAGACCTGAAATTTCAGAGTTGACACTGATGTTCTGGTAGTAGAATCTTGGACTCCAATCATTAAGGTTAAATCAAGCTGCTTCGTTTGGAAATCTACTTTCAGAAATGGATAATTTACGTATGGAACTCTCAATTCTATTGTGGGAGACCTTCATTCTATCACTGGACACATGGATTCCATTATCAAAACTCAAGATGCTGCTATTGAAACTACAGTTTCTATTACAGTAAATCCAAGTTCTATTTGTTAAACCTCAAATGTTACGTATGGAATTCAAGGTTCTTCTAGACTCTAGAACCTACAGACACTTATCGCAGTGGTTAAAGCATGAGCTCTGGAGCCAGACTGCCTCAGGTTAAAAACCATTTCTGTGCTTCCTAGGTTTGTGACCTTTGGGAAGTTGCTTAACATCTCTGTGACCCACTTTCCTCACCTGTAAAATAAAAACAAAAAACCCAAATCCTTTGCTGTTAATTTGATTCTGACTCATGGTGATCCCATGTGTTACGAGGTAGACCTGTGCCATAGGATTTTCTTGGCTATAATCTTTACAGAAGCAGATCACCAGGCCTTTCTTCTGCAGTGCCACTGGGTGGGTTCAAACTGCCAACCTTAGGTTAGGAGTCAAGTGCAAACTATCTGTACCACCCAGGGATCTGTAAAATAGAGAATGGTAATACGCTCACTCAACTCACAGGTTTTTTGTGAGCACTAAATGCAATAATAATAATACGTGCGAAGCACTTAGAACAATGCCTGGTACATAGTAAGCACTTAATAAATGTTAGTCATTACCATTATTACTATTGAAGACTGATTCCAATACTAATCTAATCTGTGAGATTCCAGTCTTAGAACTTTATAATTTAATATTGTACCTCAAGGTTTCACCATGACAACTCAAGATTCTTAACTAGAACTCAAGAATGTGTTCTCCGAACCCCAGATTCTATACTGGTATTTCAGACTAAGCATTCAACTTCAACATCGTATTATTGGAATTTAAGGTTCCAATGTCAAAATCCTACAGCCTCAGGTTCTAGTTCAGAAACTCTAAATTCTTTTCTGAAACGGAAATTCTACTGTTGGACCTCCAGATTTTACTCTCAAAACTTGAGATCCTACTATTAGAACTTCAGGTTACAAACTCAGAGCTTGAGATTCTAATACTGAACTCCAATATTTACTATTGAAACTTCATGTTCTACTCTCTGAACCTGAATCCTACATTAGATTCCACAATCACAATCAGAAGTTCTACATTAGGAATTTCAATTTTGGCCACCCAAGATACTATATTTAGAATGCCAAATTCTAATCTAAGAGCATAATAGTGTTATTAATATCATTATTAGTGATAATTTCCGCATTCGATGGGATCATTCAAAAGCGGCTGCAGCAGTATATCAACAGGGAACTGCCAGAAATTCAAACCAGATTCAGAAGAGGATGCGGAATCAGGGATATCATTGCTGATGTCAGATGGATCCTGGCTGAAAGCAGAGAATACCAGTAAGATGTTTACCTGTGTTTTATTGACTATGCAAAGACATTCAACTGTGTGGATCATAACAAATTATGGATAACATTGCAGAGAATGGGAATTCCAGAACACTTAATTGTGTTCATGAGGAATCTGTACATAGATCAAGAGGCAGTTGTTCGAAGAGAACAAGGGGATACTGGGTGGTTTAAAGTCAGGAAAGGTGTGCTTCAGGGTTGTATCCTTTCACCATACTTATTCAATCTGTATGCTGAGCAAATAATCCGAGAAGCTGGACTATATGAAGAAAAATGCTGCATCAGGATTGGACGAAGACTCATTAACAACCTGCCTTATGCAGATGACACAACCTTGCTTGCTGAAAATGAAGAGGACTTGAAGCACTTTCTGATGAAATCAAAGACCACAGCCTTCAGTGTGGGTTACACCTCAACATAAAGAAAACAAAAATCCTCACAAGTGGACCAATAAGCAACATCATGATAAACAGAGAAAAGATTGAAATTGTCAAGGATTTCATTTTACTTGGATCCACATTCAACACACATGGAAGCAGCAGTCAGGAAATCAAAAGACGCATTGCATTGTGCAAATCTGCTGCAAAAGACCTCTTTAACGGGTTGAACAACAAAGTATCATGTTGTACACTAAGGTGCGCCTGACCCAAGCCATGGTGTTTTCAATTGCCTCCTATGCATGTGAGAGCTGGACGGTGAATAAGGAAGACCGAAGAAGAATTGACACCTTTGAATTGTGTTGGAGAAGACTGTTGAACATACCATGGACTGCCAAAAGAACAAACAAATCTGTCTTGGAAGAAGTACAACCAGAATGCTCCTTAGAAGCAAGGATGGCGAGACTATGTCTCACATACTTTGGACATGTTATCAGGAGGAATCAGACCCTGGAGAAGGATATCATGCTTGGTAAAGTAGAGGGTCATCGAAAAAGAGGAAGACCCTCAATAAGATGGATTGACACAGTGGCTCCAACAATGGGCTTAAGCATATCAACGATTGTGACGATGGCACAGGACCAGGCAGTGTTTTGTTCTGTTGTACATAGGGTTGCTATGAGTCAGAACCGACTCAATGGCACCTAACAACAACAACAACAACAAATCTAAGACCCTCAGATTCTACTTTTGACCTCCAAGTTCTATCAAAGGCTAGATTCTAACACTGAACTCCAGGTACCACACTTGGAATTGCAGATTTTATTATTTTACTCCAGGTTTTATTCTTATAACCCCAGATTTGACTCTCAGACTTTCCAACTCTATCTAGAGGACGTTGAGAAAGATATTGCCAGTTGATTATATACTGTCCTGAATTGTGCTCTTAAGTTCCTGGAACAATAAATCCCTTGATGAGTGGAGTCCCTGGTAATGGCTACAGCTATAGGGAACCAGGGCTGGCCTGGTTACGTTAATGAAACTTCTTACAGTTCCCTTTCTTTTTCCCACCCACCATCTCATCTCTGTGGCTCTTCTTCAGGTCCCTAGTGCCCTTATGCACTCTCACTGTGGTCATCCAACCATTTAGGTCAAGTGGAACTCAAAAATATATTTGAAATGTTTTACACTAAAGTGCAAATGAATTAAAATATCTCATACCTTCCCCTTATGTCCCTCCATTTAAAAATTTAAAGCCCCAGCCAATGATCTGAAGCTCCTAAGGTACCATTTGAGGCATTTTCAAGGAATGGGTTAAGTAATCTGGAAGGAAAATCAAGAGCCTTTATTGGACCCTTGAAATTACCTTACCTAATTGACTGGTATTGTGGTCTGAAAAGATTCTGGGATTTGAAAAAGTTCCCTGATTTCCCTCATCATTTGTAAAATAAGGATAAGAATGCACGTAGATAATATATGTAAAAGAGCTTTTTGAACATTATGCAAAGTTATTGTTATTGTCATTCTCCCTTTTTCAAAGGGCATGTCCCTGGCTGCTTTGACCATGACTACTGTGCCACCTGCTGGACATATGCTTAAATTACACTGTTTTTCTTCACCCAGCAATCACGGGTATACCTGAAGTCTCTTTGGAAGGAAAGCTCTCCTGATTGGTTTCACTGAATTTATAATAAATTGTTTTAAATTAATGATTTCAACAATTATCTAATTCAATATATATTCAACAATATCTATTGAACATTTACCAAGTGAAAAGTGCCAGGAAGACAAACATGGAGAATTCTTAATCTCTGCCCTTGAGAGGGTCAGAAGTATGCCTGTGTGTCAGGGAAGACGTCATAGATCTCTTACCTGAGTCTCGTGAAAGAAGTATAATTTTGAGAAAAAATAAGAGCACTTCAGGCAGAGAAAACAATGTGAACGAAGCCAGAGTGTAAAAGTGCCTTTGGGTTGGTAAATTGCTCCGTCATCAGAACATTGGATCTGAGGAAGGAAGAGACAGTGATTTATAATAACCAGTGTTCACACTTTTGTACAGTGTACAAAGTCCTTTTAACGTATGCCCAGGAGGAAGCTCTATAGCACACTGGTTGACAGCATGGACTCTGATATCAGCTAGACCTGGGTTAAAGACTGTGTTATATTTGATAACTGTGTTATACTTGATAGTTACGTAGCCTAAGTTTCACTTTTTTCATCTGTAAATAAAAGTACCTGCTTCATTGGACTTTTGTCAGGATTAAATGAGATAATGTTTGTTAAATTCTTACACACTAGCCAGCACTTAATAACTGTAATAATTAGTAGCTATCAAAAGCTATTATTTAGTCTGTGAGGTAGATATTATCCTAGCATTACAGAGGAGGAAACAAGTGGCTAAGGTGGGATGACAAATCCTTTGCTTTTCTTTATTACACCAGAGACTTCATGCTGCAAAAGCAGGTTGGGACTAGAATGTTGAGAACCTTCAATGATAGTAGAAAGTTTGGGCTTTCTGATTAGTCCAGAGGACTAACGGACGACAACTACCACAGCCTACAGCAGACTGAGTCCAGCATAACTAGATGGTGCCCGGCTACCACCACCGACTGCTCTGACAGGGATCACAATAGAGGGTCCCGAACAGAGCAGGAGGAAAATGTAGAACAAAATTCTAACTCACAGAAAAAGACCAGACTTACTGGCCTGACAGACTGGAGAAACCCTGAGAAGTATGGCCCCCAGACACATTTTTAGCTCAGTAATGAAGTCACTCCTGAGGTTCACCCTTCAACCAAAGATTAGACAGGACCATAAAACAAAAAGAGACTAAAGGGACACACCAGCCCAGAGGCAAGACTAGAAGGCAGGAGGAGACAGGAAAGCTGGTAATAAGGAACCCAAGGTTGAGACGGGGAGCGTGTTGACAAGTCGTGGGGTAGTTAACCAATGTCACAAAATAATATGTGTACTAATTGTTTAATGAGAAGCTAGTTTGTTCTGTAAACCTTCATCTAAAGTATAATAATAAAAATAAATAAATTGTGAGGGAGAAAATGAAGAAGGAAGGCGGAGGGGAGGAGTGAAGGAAAAAAAAAAGAAAATTTGGGCTTTCTGCTGTATAGGCTGTGGGGAGCCTCTGAAGATTTTTAAGCAGAAGAGAGTTTTAAATCAGATTTCCATTATAGAGAGAAGCTTCTGAGTATGTTCACTGAATTTACAATCAACAATTGTAATTATAATGATAATAAAAAGGTATTGAGCATTCATTATGTATTTGGCACATGGAAGAAAGAAAAGGCTTTGCATTGTATTTTTGTTTTTAGAAAATAAACTGTTAGATGGCATCACCTCATTTTTTTTCTTTTTTCTTTTTTAATTGTACTTTAGATGAAGGTTGAGAGAAAAAACTAGTTTCTCATTAAACAGTTAGTGCACATATTGTTTTATGACACTGGTTAACAACCCCACGACATGTCAGTATTCTCCTTTTTTGAACTTGGGTTCCCTATTTTCAGCTTTCCTGTCCCCTTCTGCCTTCTAGTCCTTGCCCCTGGACTGGTGTGTCCCTTTAGTCTCGGTTTTTTTAATTTTATTTCATTTTATTTTTATTGTACTTCAGGTGAAGGCTTACAGAACAAAGAGTTTCTCATGAAACAGTAGTACACATGTTGTTTTATGACATTGGTTAACAACCCCACAACA
>NW_004443951.1:3562712-3579941 GCF_000243295.1 Trichechus manatus latirostris | reverse complement strand
GGGGTGAAGAAGGGTGGGGGGTGGGAAAGCGTATATCTCCAATTACTGGTTGTTTTGTCTCCCGCTGGAAGCTCTGTGAGGCTGCTTTCTCGTACCCCCTGTTTGCTGGTCTCCGATAGGAGTCCAAGATGGTGGATCCGCGCTGTGTTAGCTGGTAGGGGATCTCTGCATGAATCTCTCCTCGCTCTCCATTCTCTGTCAGTTTTCTCACTCCATTTGGTGCTTGGCTGAGTCCTTTTTCTCTTCATTTGATGTTTTAGGGTTTCAGGATTGTTGTATTCTCTGTTCAGCTTAGTTTTTCGGATCTTTGCCGTGGAGGGATGGCATGGTGCTTCTGCCTAGATCTCCATTTTGCCGGAACGTAGTCTCATTTTGTTTTGTCTAATCTTTGGCTGAAGGGTGAACCTCAGGAGTGACTTCATTACTGAGCTAAAAAGGTATCTGGGGGCCATACTCTCAGGGTTTTCCAGTCTCAGGCCAGTATGTCTGGTCTTCTTTTGTGAATTAGAATTTTTTTCTACATTTTTCTTCAGCTCTGTCCGGGACCTTCTGTTGTGATCCTGGTCAGAGCAGTCAATGGTGGTGGCCGGGCACCATATAGTTGTACTGGACTCAGTCTGGTGGAGGCCGTGGTAGATGTGGTCCATTAGTCCTTTGGACTAATCTTTCCCTTGTATCTTTAGTTTTCTTCATTCTTCCTTGCTTCTGAAGGGGTGAGACCAGTGGAGTATCTTAGATGACTGCTCATAGGCTTTTAAGACCCCAGACACTATGCACCAAAGTAGAATATAGAGCGTTTTCTTTATAAACTATGTCAATTGATCTAGATGTTCCCCAAGACCATGGTCCCCACAGCCCTCAGCCCAGCAATTCGGTCCCTCAGGGAATTTGGATGTGTCTGTGGAGCTTCTGTGACCTTGCCTTGGACAATTGTGCTGGCTTCCCTGGTATTGGGCATCACCTCTTTTTAAAAAATCCTACTATAGTAGGAAGAGAACAGAGGGATGGCTCTTTTAATATTATATTTATAATGTGATTTTTTTTTCCTTAAGTGAAAAGCTCATATGCTTTTCTTCCACAGACACCTTACAGACATTATCTCTAATTCTCACCGCATGCAGTAGGCATTACAGATAGAGGACCCGGGGATCTGAGGGTGGAGGAGTAACCTGCATAAGGTTACAGAGCTGTTGAAACGGCAGGGCCAAGATTCAAACCCAAGCCTGTTTACTCCAAAATCAACACCTCACCTCCTCCCAGAGGGTGGAGGAGATAATTTTAAGGCAGGAAGGTGCCTCCCTCAAATTATACGGTGCAAAGGGTGTGAGTGTGAGCACCAAGGGAGGGGCCCCAGGCTCCTCTCCTGAATACAGTCCTGTGCTAAGTCACACACAGTTCCCTAGTTGACATAATCTCATTTAACCACAGAAGTTCCCTAACTAGGCCAGCCTCTCATCTGGAGAAGGCTAAAGCCTTTCAAACAGGGGCTTTATAGTGCTAATCACCCTGATACCTGTTCTGGGTTCTGGATATCAGTTTCTTCACCTGGCAGATAAAATGATCAGGGCTATACAGAGGGCAACATGATATGGGGATTGAACCTCTCTGAGCCTGAGCTTCCTCATCTATAAAACAGGGGAAAAATATTCACATCACTGGGTTGTTTTGAGGCTTAAATAAGAAAATATATTTGATAGTCAATAGGATAGTATCTGGCACATATTTCAAATTCATCCACTTAAAGTTGTTCACCGCTACTGCTGTTACCCTAGGCCTAGTGCAAGCCACCATCTTGCCTAGACTTCTGAAAGCCTCTTGTTTCCCTGCTTCAAATCTTGCCTCCACAGCATCCAGAGTTTTATTTTAAACATAAATTACAGCATACTCCTCCCCTGATTGAAAACTCTACAAAACCTCCCATCGTCCTTGAGATAAAATCTCCACGGCCTACAAGTCCTTCATGATCTGACCTTTGCCTCTCTCTCTCTGGCCCCATCATCTCTTTTTTTTTTTTTTTTTTCAATTCTGAGATATTCATTTTTATTATCTTTTTTTTTTTTAATATTTTACTGTACTTCAGGTGAAGGCTTACAGAACAGATAGTTTCTCATGTAACAGTAACACACATGCTGTTTTATGACATTGGTTAACAACCCCACAACATTTTAACCCTCTAAATTCTCAACTTTTTTTTTTTTTGGTGAAAATACACATAGCCAAAGATACGCCATTTCAAAATTTTTTTTTTACATAGACATTTAAGTGACATTGACTACGCTCTTCTAATTGTGCTGTTATTCTCACTTAAGATGAAGGCTTACAGGACAAAATAGTCTCCCATTTAACAGTTACTACAAATGTTGCCATATGACAATGCTCACAACACATCAACAATATCCTTACTCTACTTTGTGTTCCCTATCATCAGCTTCCTACTCCCCTTCTGCCTTCTGGGCCTTGTCACTGGACTCCTGTACCTCGTTACTCTCATGGTTTTACTGGGCTGTCCACTCGCAGGCTGATCAGTGAACCTCGAAGGTAACTTTACCACTGAGCTAAAAGGGTGTCTGGGGGCCATACTCTCGGGGTTTCTCCAGTCTCCTTTAGGACAGTAAATCTGGGTTTTTTTTTTGTGAGTTAGAATTATGGTCTACATCCTTCTCCAGCTCTGTCCAGAACCCTCTGTTGTGATCCTGGTCAGAGCAGTCAGTGGTGGTAGCCGGGCACCATCTAGCTGTACTGGACTCAGTCCGGTGAAGGTCTTGGTAGCTGTGGACAATTAGTCCTTTGGACTAATCTTTTCGTTGTATCCTGTTCTCTTCATTCTCCCTTGCTCCCGAAGAGATGAGACCAGTGGAGTATCTTAGATGGCCGCTCACAGGCTTTTAAGACCCCAGACACTACTCACCAAGGTAGAATGTAGAGCATTATGTTTATAAGTAGTGTCACGCCAATTGAGCTAGATGTTCCCCGAGACCATGGTCCCCAGAGCCCTCCGTCCAGCAACTCAGTCCCTCGGGGATGGCCCCATCATCTCTTGCCACTCACCCCAGGTCACACCAACCACAGTGGCTGACTCTCAGTTCCTCAGGCTCTTTCCCACACCAGGCCTTTGCACATGCTGCCCCTCTGGCTAACTGCTACTTGACCCTCAGGACTCAACTTACATGTCACATCCTCAGAAAGACCTTGGAACCTTCTAAGTTATCTCTTAATGATTCCCTTCACCCCCCATTATTCTCTCTATTAATTCTCATAATATTCTAAGACTTAACATAATTTATAATTATATATTCATTTGTGTTTACTTAATGCTTTATATCTATTCCAAGTATTAGCACTTTAAATATAGGGACCAAGTCTGTTTTCTCCATCCCTCTGTCCCTAATGCCTGGGAGCCCTGGTTGCCCAGTGGTTAACAGCTCGGCTGCTAACCAAAAGGTCAGCAATTCGAATCCACAGCCGCTCCTTGGAAACTTTATAGGGCAGTTCTACTCTGTCCTATAGGGTTGCTATGAGTTGGAATTGCCTCGACGATAATGGGTTTTTTGGGTTTTATCCCTAATGCCTAGCACAACCCTGAAGATATAGTTCTCAGAGAATATGTATTAAATGAATGAAAAGTGGATACTCAGTTTCATTTCTTCTCTTTCCCCTTCCTTCATTTATTATTATCATACATACCTAATGAAATATTCTGCAACTAACAAAAATATTGTTTCATGTGTCATGGGCCATTCATTTATCGTAAGAGCTTAAGAATATGATCTTTGGAAACTGAGAGATCTGGGTTCAAATCCTTGCTCTGACACATTTACTGTGTGATCCAGGACAGCTTCCTCAACCTTTCCGAGCCTTGTTAAATGGAGAGTTTAGCATTGTCTGGAAAAGATTGTTATAAGATTAAAGGAGAAAGTATGTGAAGCCCTTAGCATAGTGAGATACACAAGTGCTGATAAATGGTAGCATTTTTGTTATTAATAACTATCACTAATTCTCTGAATACTCCTAGACCTGTGCAAGAATACTTTTGTGTCAGGGAAGAGAACGAAATTTGGTGTCAACATACCTGGGTTCCAGTCCTGAAAGTGGCTTCATGAACTTGGGCACACTGTCTCTTTAAGCTTCATTTTCTTCATTTATAAAATAGGTTTACCACCCCTCCCCCACCCTACTTACCACACAGGACTGTTTTGGGACATGTGCAAATGCCTTATAAAAGTTGTTATGTAAAAGTAAGAGTCTATTATTATTAATCATCCCTGCTTACCTCCCAAGCAGACTCTAGGTGAATGAGCTAAGGTTGAAGTAATGTTTCAAGGGATTGAGGCCAAGGAGAGCTTTCATCTGGAGGTCAAGTTTGAACCTGATACTCTCCCATGGGGCCAGGTCTCTGTTTAATCCCTGAGTGAGGAGAGGAGCCTGAGTATCTCCTCAATCTCTTCAGTGCCTCATAGTGTAAGGAGAGGAAAGAAAAGTCCAAAAATAAGATGTGGCTTTTTTGCATGCCCGGTTGCTGTGTGCCCGGCTAGGGAGAGGGACTTGGCAGGTCTCTTTTGTGTCCTGATTCTCCTGGCTCCTCCTGCCCCCAGGGCGACCTTGTCAGAGCCCTGGCTACAAGGCTTTTTATTAGCTAAACTGATGACAGTTGTTTCATACATCTTCACTGTCCGTCCTCAATCTGGCATGTCATTGAAAACACATTTCCCTGGATACCCAGGAGGCAGTGATAAAACGTAAAAGACAGCTCATGGTTCACCCATTCATTTACTAGTGACCTTGGACAAGACCTGGGCTTCAGGCCCCCAACATGTAAAGTGAGAAGAGATGCTGGATTCTATGATCTTTCATGTTCCTTCCAGCCAGCGGTGCGCTGGTCAATGTTTAACTACTAGTTCTCTGAGCATAGTTCTGACATGAATGTTGGTTAATATTTTATGTTAACAAGTAAGAAAAGAGTGAAACAATGAAGATATCTATTGGAACTTTACACATTTGTCAGTGATGTGAACCACTTTGCTGAATTGAATAATTACCTTCAAATACTGGAAGAATATTTGTTCCATTTTTTTTTTGTACTTTTGCAATGTAACAGCTACAGACACAATACACTGAAGTTTAATCTGTATTATTAACATTTGATCCTTCACTCTCTTAAGTCTAGACAACTAACAAAACAAGCCTTGATATGTGCTGTTGTTGTTAGGCACTTTCAAGTTGGTTCCGACTCATATGTACAACAAAATGAAACACTGCCCAGTCCTGTGCCATCCTCACAATTGTTGCTATGTTTGAGCCCACTGTTGCTCAACCCATCTGTGTCAACCCATCTCATTGAGGGTCTTCCTCTTTTTCGCTGACCCTCTGCTTTACCAGGTGTGATGTCTTTCTCCAGGGACTGGTATCTCCTGATAACATGTCCAAAGTACGTGAGACAAAGTGTCAACATCCTTGCTTCTAAGGAGCATTCTGGCTGTACTTCCAACACAGATTTTGTATGGAGTATTTGGTAATTTCTGTGGTATAAATATTCCTACCATGGCCAGTTTAAAGCTACCAGTGTGATACCATTAAACACAATGGTGGGAAGAGATGCACAAGAGCCCACTATTATGTAGTATTTCCATGTAAGGTTATTTAGGTGTCAATAATCTTAAGAGCAAAGAGCATAGATAATAGTAACATGTAGTAAAGGAAGTGATGAGTATTGAATACAGGGAGTCCTTGCTTTGCATGGTAATGTGGGACAATAAAAATGACCACGCAAAGTGAAACTATGCAAAGTGAAATCTGTGGGAAAATTATGATTGTTCTATGACCTTTAGTAGTTTTTGTCAAAACCTTAAAAACTCTCTTACTGTCAGTTATAAAAGTATGTTGTTGTTATGTGCCATTGAGCTGATTTCGACCCATAGCGACCCCACGTGACAGAGTAGAACTGTCTCATAGGGTTTTCTAGGCTAGCAGTTCAAACCTACCAGCTGCTCCAAGGGAGAAAGATGTGGCAGTCTGCTTCCGTAAAAAGATTACAGCATTGGAAACCCCATGGGGCAGTTTTACTCTGTCCTGTAGTGTCACTATGAGTCAGAACTGACCAGATGGCAATTTTTTTTTTTGTAATCTTTATGGGAGCAGATCGCCAGGTCCTTCTCCCACAGAGCTATAGGGAGACGAAAAAATAGTAAAACGAATATGTATTTAGTACACTATAATTCCTTTTTTAATTTAAAAAACTGAAATACAATTCACGTAACAAAAAAATTCACTGTTTTAAAACGTACAAGTGATTTTTAGTATATTCACAATGCTGTGTAACCATCACCACTATTTAATTCTAGAACATTTCTATCTCTCTCAGAGAGACCCTGTACTTGTTAGCAGTTATACCCATCTCCTTCCTCCCCTGCAACCTAGTAACCACTAATCTACTTTCTGCCTCCATGGATTTGCCTGGATATTTCATATAAATGAAACACATAACATATGGCCTTTTGTGTCTCTGGTTTCTTTTACTTAGCATAATGTTCTGAAGGTTCATTCATGTTGTCGTATGTATCAGTACTTCATTATTTTTATGGCTGAATAATATTCTATTATATTAATATACCACACTTTGTTTATTCATTCATCCATTGATGGACATTTTGGTTGTTTCCACTTTTTTGATATTATGCGTAATGCTGCTATGAATATTCATGTACAAGTTTTTGTATGAACATATGTTTTCAATTCTTGTGTGCATACCAATTCACTTGAGTTTATAGATCTAGGAGTGGCATTGCTGAGTCACGTGCCATTCTATTTTAACTTTCTTTTTCTTAATAATATTTTATTGTGTTTAAGGTGAAAGTTTGCACGGCAAATTAGGTTCCCATTAAACAATTCTACACAAATTATTCAGTGATATTGGTTACGTTTTTCACAATGTGTCATCATTCCCATGCATTCTGTTCTGGTTGTACCATTTCCAATACTCTAGTTTCTCTGCCCCCTTACCTTCTCATCTTTCCTTTAATTTTTGAACATTTGGTCTCCTATAGATGATTTCTTAAACAAGCTCGTTACTCACTGCTGATATCCTTTATTTTATGTGCCAATCTGTTATTTAGCTAAAAGGTGACATCAAGGGATAATTTTGGTCTAAGTTTTAAAGAGTATCTCAAGGCGATAGTCTCAGGGATTCTCTAGACTCAACTGGTCCAGTAAGTCTAGACTTTTTAAACATTTGAGTTTTGTTCTGTATTTTATGTTTAACTTTTTGAGGAATTGTTAAACTGTTTTCCATAGCATCTCCACCACCAGCAATGCATGAGGGTCCCAATTTCTACACATTCTGACCAACACTTATTTCCTTTCTTTCTTTTTTTATAGCCATTCTAGTGGGTGTGAAGTGGTATTTCATACTGTGATTTTAATTTGCATTTCCGTAATGCTAATGATGTTGAGCATGTTTTCATATGCTTATCGTCCATTTGCATATCTTCTTTGGAGAAATGTCTATTCAAGTCTTTTTACCCAATTTTAAATTGAGTTGTCTTTTTGTTGTTGAGTTGTAAGAGTTCTTTATGTATTCTGGATACAAGACTCTTATCAGATACATGATTGCAAATATTTCTCCCCTTCTGCAGGTTGTCTTTTTTCTTTCTTTATAATGTCCTTCGATGCATGAAAGTTCTTAATTTTGATGCAGTCTAATTAATTTTTTTCCTTGGTTGTTTGTGTTTTTGGTGTTATATCTAAGAAACCATTGCCTAATCCAAGGTTACAAGATATACACCTATGTTTCTTTCTAAGAGTTTTATAATTTTATCTCTTGTATGTAGGTCTTTGATCCATTTTGAGTTAATTTTTATATATGGTGTGAGGTAAGCCAAATTCATTCTTTCATATGTAGCTGTCCAGTTGTCCTGCACCATATGTTGAAAAGACTATACTTTCCCCCATTGAATGTTAGTATACTGTAATTTAAAATATTGGAACATTGAGAATTAAAGTGTTTTATTTTATTTTTTGTAAAAAAAAACTTATCAGGAGTAGTTTGAACATGCTTGCTTCTTCTCATTGTATAACTTATGATATAAAGCAAGCAATTTTTCTCTGCTTTGGCACATGATCATACTTCTTTCTAAGTCTGGATCAGCCTTCAACATTTTATCCTTTGTGCTTTCAATGTCATTAAGTATCTCCAATCATTCCTTTAACGTGTGCTTTTTGAGTGTGTGTGTGCTGGCATTACTGGAACATCTTCATCATTTTGGTCACAACCACTGTCCTTATTTATATCAATAAATGTGCCCTCACTAAGTTCCTCTGGCTGCATAGCTAGAGTCTTTCAAAAAGAGGTAATGTCAACATTTCTATGGGCAGCTATTTCTTCTATATCTCCATTTATGTTCAATTCAAACTTCACTCTCAGCATTATTACTTGTTGCTTCTTTGTTCCCTTTGGTCTCTTTTGGACAATTCCTTCTTTCAATTATTCATTTTTGGAAAATGCCATGTAGGTTTATCACTGGGAGACAAAGAGGCAACACAACTATACAACTTTGCTGTCTGTGCATGACCAGAATAACAGATGCACAGTGATCTGATCACTGACAAACTGTGAAAGAAGTAATGTGATCGATCACTGATCATAATGTGTGTATGTTATTTACATAGTGATCTGTACTAGCAGCAAAGTTTGTACTTTATGCAGTTACTTAACAATTAATACACCATGGTAACTGAAATTTGAGTTGTGTTTTTAGGGGACTGATGTTATTTAACTAAACTGTGGTCACTAAAATTTGTGCATATCAGAACTGTGCTAAGTTAAGGCTACCTGTTTTTAATGTAGTTTATTTAACTGTAAGTTTATATAATTAAACTTTAAAAAATGGCCATGTTTTCATAGACACATCCAAACTCCCTGAGGGACTGAATTGCTGGGCGGAGGGCTGTAGGGACCATGGTCTCAGGGAACATCTAGCTCAATTGGCATAACACAGTTTATAAAGACAATGTTCTACATTCTACCTTGGTGAGTAGTGTCTGGGGTTTTAAAAGCCTGTGAGCGGCCATCTAAGATACTCCACTGGTCTCATCTCTTTGGGAGCAAGGGAGAATGAAGAGAACAGGATACAAGGAAAAGATTAGTCCGAAGGACTAATGGTCCACAGCTACTAAGGCCTCCACCGGACTGAGTCCAGGACAGATAGATGGTGCCCGGCTACCACCACTGACTGCTCTGACTGGGATCACAACAGAGGGTTCTGGACAGAGCTGGAGAAGGATGTAGAACATAATTCTAACTCACAAAAAAAAAAAAAAGACCAGATTTACTGTCCTAAAGGAGACTGGAGAAACCCCGACAGTATGGCCCCAGGCACCCTTTAACTCAGTGGTGAAGTTATCTCCGAGGTTCACTGTTCAGGCTGGGAGTGGACAGCCCTGTAAAACCAAATGGGACTAATGAGGTACAGTAGTCCAGTGACAAGGGCCAGAAGGCAGAAGGGGAGTAGGAAGCTGGTGATAGGGAACCCAAGGCTGAGTAAGGATATTGTTGATGGGTTGTGAGATTGTTAACCATTGCCATAGGGCAACATGTGTAGTAACTGTTAAATGAGAAACTATTTTGTTCTGTAAGCCTTCATCTTAAGTGAAAATAGCAGCACAATTGGAAGAGCGTAGTCAATGTCACTGAACTGTGCGTGTAGAAATTTTTGAAATGGTTTATCTTTGGCTATGTGTATTTTCACCAAAAAAAAGTTTGAGAAGTTAGAGGGCTGATATGTTGTGGGGTTGTTAACCAATGTTATAAAACAATATGTGTGCTACTGTTTCACGAGAAACTATTTGTTCTGTAAGCCTTCACCTGAAGTACAGTAAAAAAAGAAAAAAAAAAATGGCCATGTTTCATAACAGGCTCAGAAAGTTTCTTGAAATTTAATAATTAGCCCACCACTGTTTTCAGCTCATTCATTCCTCGATTCTATGAATCCTCTTTTCCCTCAGCCAAAGAACATATACACGTACACATAAATACATTCAAAGCCAAGTAAAAACACTTTTTTTCCCCCCAACTCTGTATTCCTAGAGTGCTTGGATCATAGTTAGAGCTCAGTGAACTGAGGTAAATTCACATTCACTAGAGAACACATGTATGAGTCCACATCATTCGTCCACAAGCACAAACGGGGTGTAGCACACACAAATAAAATAAAACTTATGAGTCATCAATTTGCAATGGATGCTGACTACTTGGCTGGTCTACTGTGTACTCCAAAATATTTTTTGTTTATTTGATTTTCTGATTATGAGAGAATACATGTACATTGGAAAGAATAGAAAAGGGTATAAAGAAGGTGTTATCTCCTCTCTGGAGAGATAGAGATGGGGAAGGAACAGTGTATGAGGTTAAAAGATGAGAAAAGGCAAAGGGAGATAATTAACATTAATTCAATACCTTCCATGCGCCTAGCACTTTCTTGATAACCCTTATAACACTGTAACGAGAAAATGAGAAAAACAAGACTCAGAATAAGTGACTTCCTTAAGCCAAACAGCCTGAAATTGGTGGAGTTGTGAATTGAACCCAGATCTGCTCCCTCCGAAGGCCAAGCTCTTCCCACTACAGCATACTACCTCTGTGCATGGTGGGTAGTATGGAATAGGCTGGTGGGCACTAAGAGCCTGACTGGGCTGGACACCCTGAGGTTAGGCCCAGAGATTCAAAGACCTAAATGAACACCTTCCTTCTCAACCCAGTCCACGTTGACAACATTAGAAGTTTCCAGTCTCCCAGACCAGAGTCTTTCATTGTACCACATGCCTGCTGCCTCACATGTAATCCTTACAAAAAAACACATCATAAACAGTCCCCAGTCCCAAGTGTCTCCTATTACTTCCCTACGGGACCAGAGGATGGCAGTGTGAGTCATCATAGTGTTGATAATATAATTATGCTAATGGATACCCTCTTGTGTTATTATTCAGTTGAATTTGACTTACATGAAGGCATTTTGCTCACATTATAAGTGCTGCCAAGGGTTTACCCCTCCCTGGTGGTCAGTGAAGGGGCCCTGGTGGTGCAGTGGTTAAACACTCGACTGCTAACCAAAAGGTTGGCGGTTTGAACCCACCAGCCCGTCCATGGGAGAAAGATGTGGCAGTCTGCTTCCATAAAAAGATTACAGCCTTGGAAACCCTATGGGGCAGTTCTACTCTGTCCTATAGGGTCACTATGAGTTGGAATCCGCTCAGCGGCAAAGGGTTCGCGTTGGGTGGTTAGTGTACACACCCACCCTGAGTGTGGGAGAGGGTGAGGCAGAGCTGAAGCAGCAAAGAAATTTGTAATCAGGCATACCTGGGTTGGAATCTTAGCTCTGCCACTTACAGTCACCTTGGACAGGTAATTTCACCTCTCTGAACCTCAGTTTCCTAATTTGTCAACATGTTGAAACAACACTCATCACTATTCCCCTCAAGCCTGCTCCTCCTTCCCTGCTTTCTGTCTCCCTGCCTGGCAGCATTAACTACCAAGTTGCCCAAGCCAGAAACCCAAGTGTCATCTTTGACTTCTCCCTCTTCTTCAGACACCAATTCAAATCACTGAGTTTAATGATTTTACCTACTGAAATCTCCATACTGCCTAACCAGTTGCAGTGAGTCAATTCCAATCCATGGCAATTCTTTGTATTTCAGAGTAGAACTGCACTCCATAGGGTTTTCAACGGCTGTGATCTTTTAGAAGTAGATCACCAGGTCTTTCTATCAAGGTGCCTCTGGGTGGACTTGAACTGCTAACCTTTTGGTTAGTAGCTGAGCACTAGCGTTTACCTGTTTGTGTCACCCAGGGACTCCAAAGTTGCCTGACTAGAAGATAACTGGATTCTCTCTGCTTCTGCATTCAATCTGTTGGGATACATTGTTTTGGCTGAAGTATGTGAAGAAAATCTGTCCTCACATGGACAGGGAAAGGGACAGGAGTATTTTAATAGTTGTTTCAGGTAATTGTGGATATTTTCTTTGATACTACATCAAAATTTGACAAGTGGTAATTTCTTAAAGGTTAGTTGTACTGTGGAATCTGAAACAATATTGTGTTAGTCATCTAGAGCTGCTATAACAGAAATACCACAAGTGGATGGTTTTAATGAAGAGATGTTTATTTCCTCACAGTTAAAGTAGGCTAAAAGTCCAAATTCAGGGCGTCAGCTCCAGGGGAAGGCTTTTTCTCTCTGTGGGCTTTCTTCTCTCTGTGGGCTTTCTTCTCTTCAGTGTTCCCCCGGACTAGGAGCTTCTCTGCGCAGGGACCCCGGTCCAAAGGAAGTGCTCTGCTTCCAGCACTGCTTTCTTGATGGTATGAGGTCCCCCATTCTCTGCTTGCTTCTCTTTCCTTTTATCTCTTGAGAGATAGAAGGTGGTGCAGGCCACACCCCAGGGAAACTCCCTTTACTTTGGATCAGGGATGTGACTTGGGTAAAGGTGGTGTTACAATCCCACCCTAATCTTTAACATAAAATTACAATCACAAAATGGAGGCCAACCACACAATTCTGGGAATCATGGCCCAGCAAAATTGATACACACATTTTTTGGGGGACATAATTCAAACCATAACATATATCAATGAACTTTTTGTACCTTGTTACATTAAGATCCATTGGTCTTACACCTAAAATGAATATTTTCCCATATACTTTTTGTAACATCATTCGAAAAATATTGGTTCACTGAGCTCAGCAGATCTTCCAAGTGTCGATATATTCATTACATAATTTAAAAAAAATCACATTTGTTAATATTACCATCCATCTCTTTAGAAATGTATTGGGAAGCTGTCATGTTCATGGTAGTGGATACAAAGTTTTCAAAATTCTAAATTCATGTGAAAGCTCAAATTTTATCATTGGCAACAAATACTGTTAGTTGCTTTCTTTGAAGTGACAGGCTAACTTTGTTCATTTTCTAGAAAATATGTGCCAAATACCCAAGTCTGAATAACCAGTTTGTCTGTTGTTCATCAAGTAAAAATGATGTCTGAGTAAAAATTACGTGTGTGTGTGTGCGCGCGTGTGTGTGTGTGTGTATGTGTGTGTATTTCCTAGCTCTGCTCACTAAAAGCCTAGAAGCAATAACACCGTAGTGGCATTGAGCACACCTAGCACCTAAATCCTGATTTAGAACTACCATTCTTCACTAAATAGAACTAGGGCTCTTTGGGGAAATGAGTGATTCCAGGGCTGGGGCTGGAAAAGTACAAGGTGAGCCCGGGATACAGTGATAGAAACTAAGGGAAATGTTTACAAAATGATGGGAAGATGTTAAAAGGACATAGAAGCCAGCCAAATCTGGAACAATTTGTGCATCAAAATAAACAATGATATATATAATACATAGAATAAAATAAGAATCAATGAGTTCATTCTGATATAAATAAACAAATAAGTTAATAAATGAGGGAGAAGTAAAAAGCTCTTCCAGACAGTAGGAAAACAAATGATAAATGTATAAAGAATGATAATGATAGAATTAGAAAATCACCATTGGGCAACCACTAGAGTAATAACTGGAAACTCTGTTGGCATAGTGGTTAGGTGCTATGGCTGCTAACCAAAAGGTCAGCAGTTCGAACCCACCAGGCACTCCTTGGAAACTCTATGGGGCAGCTCTACTCTGCCATATAGGGTCACTATGAGTCGGAATCGACTCGACGGCAATGGGTTTGTTTTTTGTTTTTTTTTTAATAGTAATAACTGTTTCAAGCAAGAATCATCAATGGATGCTGAAGCTTGTAGGTAGTTTCAAATTATCCCCCTACGAGATACCTATTAATTACTAAGGGAAAAATAGTAGAGAAACCTGGCAGATACCATCAGAGTTGCTATCACCAGTGATGAGAGGGGCATATAGGTATCACATGCCTCTTGATATGATGCACTGAGAAGGACACAGCAATAGTATTCCTGCCAAAAATGCATAACCTGAACCTAATCATGAGGAAGCATCAGGCAAACTCAATTTGAGTGATATGCTACAATATAAATACCCTGTATTCTTAAAAAATGTAGAGTCATGAAAGCAAAGACTGAGAAACTGCTTGAGATTAAAGAAAACTAAAGAGATCTGCACTGGATCGTGGACCAGAAAAAAAATTATTTTTCTATAAAGAGTATTAGTGGGTGTATTAGTCAGAGCTCTCCAGGGAAACAGAACCAATTATGTATATAGACATATATATGAATATGAGAGACAGAATTATTATTTTATTACTATTATTATACTTTAGATGAAGGTTTACAGAACAAATTAGCTTCTCATTAAATAATTAGTACACATATTGTTTTGTGACATTGGTTAACAACCCCATGTCAACATTCTCCCCTTCTCAACCTTGGGTTCCCTGTTACCAGCTTTCCTGTCCCTTCCTGCCTTCTAGTCCTTTCCCCTGGGCTGGTATGCCTCTTTAGTCTTATTTTGTTTTACGGTTCTGTCTAATCTTTGGCTAAAGGGTGAACCTCAGGAGTGACTTCATTCCTGAGCTATAAGCGTGTCTGGGGACCATACTCTCAGGGTTTCTCCAGTCTCTGTCAGGCCAGTAAGTCTGGTCTTTTCTTGTGAGTTAGAATTTTGTTCTACATATTTCTCCAGCTCTGTCCAGGACCCTCTATTGTGATCCCTGTCAGAGCAGTCGATGGTGGTATCTGGGCACCATCTAGTTGTGCTGGACTGAATCCGGTGGAGGCTGTGGTAGTTGTGGTCCATTAGTCGTTTGGACTAATCTTTCCCTTACGTCTTTGGTTTTCATTGAGAGAGAATTATTTTAAGGAATTGGCTCATGTCGGGGCTGGTAAGTAAAAATACTGTAGGTCTGGTGACAGGCTGGAAACTCCTGCAGGATATCTATGTTACAGCTTTGAGACAGAATTCCTTTTCTTCTGGGACACCTCAGTTTTTGCTCTTAAGGCCTTCAGCTGATTGGATGAGGCCCACCTACTTTATTGAGGGTAATCTCCTTAGTAATTAGCGTCAATTGGTTGTAAATATTAATCACATCAACAAAATACCTTCACAGCAACATCTAGATTATTATTTGACTAAACAACAGGGTACCATATCCTGGCCAAGCTGACACATAAAATTAATCATTAAGGTAGGACAATTGGAAAATTTTGAATATGGACTACAGGTTAGACCTCAGTATTGTATTTTTTGTTAAGTTCCTGATTTTGATAATTGTGCTGTGATATCTGTACTGTGCTTTGAGGAAACAGGCTGAAAATATTTAGGGATACATGAATCAGAAAATAATTACAATACACTATATGTATATGTGGAGCCCCGATGGGTAGTGGTTAAAGAGCTCACCTGCTAATCAAAAGATCAGCAGTTTGAATCCACCAGCTGCTCCTTGGAAACCCTATGGGGCAGTTCTACTCAGTCCTTTAGGGTTGTTATGAATTGATGACCACCTTTGTTTTTTAATGTATATGTATCTTTATCTATATCTATCTCTGTATTTAGCTCTCTATCTAGACATCTATCTACACAGAGACAGAGAATGATCGTGGATAAATGTGGATAATGCAAACATGGACAAATGTGGGTAAAGGATACATGGATTATTTAAAAATAAAAGGTAAAAAAAAAAAAAATCCCAAAAACTAGGCATAACTTTTGGACTATTTCCTTCTAAATATCATATACATATATTTAAATATTTTATCAATACATAAAAAACATAATTGGGATTATACAATAGTCATTTGTACTTAACACTTTTTTTTTAACATTGAATCGTAATTAATGGGTGCATAATATTTCTTTGGAACCCTGGTGGTGCAGTGGTTAAGAGCTCTGCTGTCAACCAAAAGGTTGGCAGTTCGAATGCACCAGCCACTCCTTGGAAACCCTATGGGGCAGTTCTACTCTGTCCTATAGAGTTGCTATGGGTTGGAATCAACTCGACAGCAATGAGTTTGGTTTTTTTTTTCTTTTTTAACATTTCTTTGTATGGAGGTACTGTCATTTACTTAATTTATTTAGGGTTTTCCTTATGTTTTTATGTCATAAACATGCAGTAAAACATACAATAAACATCTTTTTTGCATATATTTTTGTCTACATATTTGATAACCTCCTTATGCTTGATTCCTAGAAGGGGAATTGCTTTGCTCTTTTTGGCTCAAGTAACCTAATGAGCTCCCCCATGTCCCCAGTTTCCTTTTTAAGTCTGCACTGCTTTACCGACATCTAGCCTGTTGTAGGGTTCACCTGTTCGTTAACAGACTGTGGATACTGGGTTTCACTCCTGCCTGTAGTAAGCAAGTGCCGAGGGGTGTGGGAGACCATAGGTGGCAGCAACAGGTTGGGCTCAGTTCTGGGTTGCAGGCAAATTACTTGTTGAAGTAAGTCTTAGCTTTTTGGTAGGCTCTGAAAATTAATGGGAAAGGCCCAAAAAGTCACTGAGGGGGTGGGATGCAGGTTAGCCATAGCCTGATGAGGTTCAGTTCAGCTTAAAATTCCTTGAGGTGCACCCTGTGCCAAGTCTGGTTCTGAGGACTCAGAGATGAATTAAACACAACCTGACCCACAAGGCTCACGATCTGGTGAGGGAGACATACAAGTAAACAGATATTGACACTGCAGTGATAAGTAGTCATAAATGGAAGTACAAGGGTTACTGGGAGCATGGAAGAGTTTTGTGCCTTCCTTTAAACACACTTTTATATATAAACTCTCTTACACAAATATGACATTTATTCATTCCCCCTTCCCTCCTTCCTTTCATTCAGTTCAGCTATAATTTATTAAGCATATCCTACCTTTCTTGCAATAAGAGCAAGAAGGTAGAATTTATCATGCTTGGTGACTAATTGTTGGGGAAAAAAACACAGTAGTAAAGATGATTCCCAGATTTTTGGCTTGGGCACCTGGGTGGACAGTGGTACCATTTACAAAGCCAGGAAATGGATATCTTTTTGACCTGAGTTTTAAACGAACAAAGAATATTTTGCTCGGGGTGCTAGACTTTAAACTCACTTGAAGAAATCATTCTTAGAATACTAGCTTTGTGGTGCTTGTACAACAACAGATCCATAGACAAATGGAGCAGAATTGAGAATCCAGACATAAATTCATCCACCTATGAGCAGCTAATATTTGACAAAGGCCCAAAGTCCATTAACTGGGGAAAAGACAGTCTCTTTAACAAATGGTGCTGGTATAACTGGATAGCCATCTGCA
>NW_004443951.1:3548002-3560854 GCF_000243295.1 Trichechus manatus latirostris | reverse complement strand
AGGGAGAGCAGTTAGGGTCACATAACAATGTATGTATAAATTTTTGTATGAGAGACTAACTTGAATTGTAAACTTCCACTTAAAGTACAATAAAATAAAATAAAAAAAAAAAGAATAGTGGCTTTGTAAAGGATGTATATAGTATAAAAACAAAAGTGGGAAGGCCTACCAGGTTGGGAGTGAGAACACATTATCACAGTGGAAAGCAATGCAAAATTGAGAATGGAGTAACCAAATCAATTGGCAGCAGGTCAGGGTAGAATAAAATGGAAAGGAAATTCATAGTAGGTGAGAGGAAAACAGATGAGAGACATTTCAGGGGCAGAGAGCAAACTGAGTAGCAAAAATAAAAATGACTGAATGAAATTGTAGAAGATGAAAGAATTTAAAGTGGACATCTATGATCAGGGAGGTGGTGGTGATGACAAAGATAGCTTCTTACAGCAGCAGAATTTGAATAGAAGGGGAGAAAGTCTGAAGCAAGAGGAAACTAGTCCTGGGAACAAATGAATCATCTTCATGTAGTTGCTACACCCTGGTTATCATGATTATTCATAAACAAACACAGGTTTCCTGCAGTGGTAGTGATCTAGGCTTGGAAAGCACAGTGCTAATGATAGTTTGCCAAACAGATCTAAATTAAAGGGCCCATTTCCTTACATTGAAAATTTTTAGAAACAGTAACTTATCCTTACAGCATTCTCTGAATATTGCAGAAAGGACTGCTAAGGCATCAGATGGGGGAATGAATAAATCTCAGGGTCTACTTCCAGCTCTTCCTTAGGCTGGATGTACCTCATATGCAAAATAGTGGTATAGTATAGTGCTAAATTCATAGGGTTGTTGTAAGGATGAATCATAGTTTTCTTCTCAGCCCGTTTCTCTTGTTATAAAAAGTAGATAGTGGTTTCTTTTTTTTTTTGTAATGTGACTCAGAAGCATGTGGTGAAGGCACACTTAGGATTGTACAGGAACAGCTTTCATTGATTTGGAAGAGAGCTGCTAGGTTATATTTTTTTCTAAGGTGGCTATTTAACTGTTATTTGAAAGTTTCCTGGAGACCTTATATCATTTCACCATTAGGGTTTATTATATTTGGACATGACCTAAGTTGAGATTTGCATTATGATTTTTTTTTAAATACAGAAAAATATACAGGTCTATGCTGATATCTGCTGTGTAACAGAATGTCACAGGATCCAGTGTATTAGCCTCTATTCTTCAGTGGAGGGATGTTATATAAATCTGTTAGTGAAATTCAGGAAAATTTCACTCATACCAGAGATGACGAAGAATGATGCACCCATTTTTTTAAAAATATGAATATACTTACACATATACACATAAAGAGAGAAAAACAAAAACAGATGGGCACAATCTTGAGCCTAAGAAAGACTAGGAGTTAGGGTGCTCTGGAACCAACAATAATTGGAATTTATTGACTATCTTCTATGGGCCAGTTCCTTTACATAAATTATCTCCAATATTCACAACAATCAGCAAGGTAGGCATGAGAAAACGGAGGTTCAGAAATGTTATACAACTTGCCTATGGTCATAAAGCTAATACATGACAGAACTGGAAATAGCAGTATCAGCATTTGCCTGACACCAAATTCGCTGCTCATTCTACAATACCACTCTGTGATAAAATACTGTATTTGGAAAATTTGGGGAGCAGAAGATTTGCAGGGGGTGGGATGTGGGGCTGGTTAAAGATGGATGGTTCTTTTCTTCATTTTACCTCTAAGTTGTTTATGAATTTAGGGACAATACGTTCGTTATTCTCTTGCTTGACATATTTTTTTTCCCGTTTTTTTTCGGGCGATGAGGGCTAAAGGTTTGGCAACTGTAGGAACAGTCCGTAAAGACCTGCACAGTAGATCCAAAAAAAAGTTAAGGTCAAAGGCAATCCCTTCATCTATTTTGGGAAAGAAAAGTGTGTGTGTGTGCGCGCGTGTGTGTGTGTGTGTGTGTGTGTGCGTGCGCGCGCGCGTGCGTGTGCGTGTGTGTGTGTGTGTGTGTTTGAAAAAAGGTTTGTTCTCGGTCACTCTTCTTTCATCCAAACACGGTGATGGGATTAGAACGGATGCCGTGGAATCACGTGAGACGAAAACGAGGAGATCCCCTCACACTCCTGCCCTCCGGAGCGGGTCCGAGTGAGAGGAACATTCACGTACCTTCCAGAGAGAAATAAAAGGTGTCGGGGACTGAGGACTAGGGGTCACCCATCGGGGTCGGTGGGGACCGAGGGGCTTCCGTCTCTCGCGAGGCGTCGGCCGGTCGTCCAGGTCTAGAGGGGGGAGCTGCGCGAGGAGCGCGGGGTTCCAGTCTCGCCCAGGCCGTCCTCCCTCCCGGTCGCGCCCCGCGCGGCCTCCGCAGTCCCGGCGCCGTAGCCCGGCGTGGGGTCCAGGGGGCGCTGTGGCCCAGCGGCGACGGCAGCGCTAGCAGCAGGACCTGCCGCGGCGACGCTGGAGGCTTCGCGGAGGATCCCCGCCTACAGCGCCTCCTCGTTCTTCCCACCGTAGCCTTGCGCCCCCGGCCCGGCTGAGCGACGCTCCTCCGGGATCCGCGTGGCTGCTGCGGCCCGAGAGTCCGATGCGGCTTGGCGGGCGCTGGGCCCCAGCAGCAGCGGCGACCACAGCCCCTTCAGGAGTGGGAGGCTCCGCGGCGGCGCCTGGGGCCGCGCCGGTGCCCTCCGGAGGTGGCTCCCTGCTCAGGGACGACTCCCCCGGCTATGCTGAGACGGCGGCAGCCGCTGCTTGAGGTGAGTGCGGTGCAGCGCGGGCCGGGGCTCGTCAGTCTCCCGCTCCCCGCGGGGGCCCTGGCGACCGCCCTCGGGCCGGGCGGACGGGACGTCCTACCGCTGCGGACGCCTGTCCCATCCCGCGGTTCTGGGGCCTCAGCCCTTCCTCCCCGCGTTCCCTGGGAAGCTAGAGGCGCACGGGGGGGCGACTAGGCCCCGCGCCACCGAGAAGCCCTTGCCCCGGCCTGGGTTCCGGCGCGGCCAGGCGTGTGGGGCTGGGGGCTGGCGGGTGCGCGGGAGCCCTTCGGGTTTGCACGGGCCGGGGCCGAGCGTAGCTTCTTACCCCGGGACCTGCGCGTACATCCCAGAGAGAGGCAGAGGACGGCTGTTTGCAAACACCCTTGACTGCTCGCTCCCCACACCGAGTCCCGCAGAGTCCCCGGGGGGTGGGGGGAAGATGATGAGAATTGGGGTGCGGAGAGTGGGGGGCCCTGAGAGGCCCTGGTACTCCTGGAGTGTCATTTCCGGATCTGACTTGCTTGAGAAAAACCTTTTGCGTCTTATTTGAGGTGAAATTGAATCACCTGCCTGTAGCTCATCCCTGCCTTTTCCTTATATTACATCTTGCCTCTTGTAAGCGTGATCTGCCTTGGAGAAAGCCCTGTCCCAGCTTTTGCGATGTTAAGTTTCCTAGATAAATACTCACAGTTATAAAAATATCTTTTTTTTTTTTTTTACAAAAGTCTGCCCTTCTCCCCCTCCCTAGAATAAAAGAGGAAATTTTTCAATGTTTCAGTCCTCTGTACAAAAATATTCCACCATAATAGTTCCAGAGAATGGTAAACAGGAGGATTTTTCTAAGAATCATACTATTATTAGAAAAGGTACTGATGGAAATGGAATAACATGTTAGAGGTAAAACGATCTGTTCTGGTGTTAATGTAAAAAAAATGTTAATGATTACAATTTGATACCATAAATCAGATACTGGGATGTTTATGGTTTATAATAAATGTGGTTACAGGTTATTCTTGTCTTCCTATTTGTTATGTGTGTGAAGCTTGTAGGATTAAATCAGTGCTTTTAAATCTATGAAAATATATTCATAATATACAGAATTTGCAAAGTACAGAAAGGTCTGTGGGCTTTCAATGAATACCTGTTAATAATGAGGGAGAAATCAGCCATAATCCCTCAGTTTGTACATTTTGATGGTCCTTGAGTGTTTAATGTGGGCTTGTATTGATGGTGATTTTTAATTATGATTTCTGGGTTTATGAGGTTCAAAGTTAACTGAGAGTTCTATTTTACTGTTTAAAACCCAGCCATTTGGTTAACACTTATGAAAATGTTTTACTAAATTGCACTGCAACCATGGTTGAATTCATCAACTAAAACTCAGAATTACATGGGTAACTACCAGAAAGACTCCTCATTTACTTCTGATGCAGCAGGAAGAGCTCCTGAGGTCTAGGAAGGTTTGAGGACCTATTGAGTTAGATACTGTAGCCCTATATTGTTTTTGTAAAATTTTGTTTAAATATTTCTAACTGTAAAAAATTGGTTTGATTAAAATTTATGTTTGCTAGTTGAACTTAGGTTCTAAAAAGTTTAATCCAGTTCTCAAGGTGTCTCTGAAGACCTCCCACGTTAGAATCAGCTGAGAGTGTGTATTAAGATTTGCAGATTCCTGGCCCCTTGAATCAGAATTTCTAGGGATGATGGTGGCCCAAGGATCTTCATTTTATCAAGCTTGCTGGTTCTTAGTTCTACTAACCTTTGAGGATCACTGATAATAAATTTAAAGTTAACTAACCTTGCAGAGCTGAAACAACCATCTCTTTTCTAGCACAGTTATCGATTTTAAATGGCATTACATTCATTTCTCATAACAACAGATAATGGTATTATCATCTTAGAAAGAAAAATTATGATATTTTGAGGGACAGTTGATTCAATCCAAAAACACTTATTGACAGCCTACTGTGGTAATTGTGGTGTTGTAGAAAGACACTTGATCACTTACTTTGGCACTTAATCTCCTTGAACCTCAATGTCATTGTCTGTAAAATGAGGATGGTTATTATTCTTATCTTGCAAGACTTTTAGGGTGAATATATTAAATGGGGTGTCTGAAAAGGTTTGTAAACTGTAAAAAGATTTTTATAAAATTTTATCTATTAATATTAAGT
The DNA here is from genome assembly GCF_000243295.1 of Trichechus manatus latirostris. Taxonomy (NCBI): domain Eukaryota; kingdom Metazoa; phylum Chordata; class Mammalia; order Sirenia; family Trichechidae; genus Trichechus; species Trichechus manatus. The sequence goes on along the minus strand of NW_004443951.1, from coordinate 3,555,917 downwards.
GCCAGGTGCTGTCTTAGGTGTTCTGGGAAACACAAAAATGACCAGGGTCTCTGCTAGCAATTAGCTAATTGTGGAAGCAGCACGTTTAATTAACTGTTACAAGGCAGGGTCAGACAGGTGTTGTTATTGAGTGGAACATGCTAGATCTTTATTTAAGGCTTCTATCCACTGGAACGTTGGTGGTGCAGTGGTTAAGAGCTTGGCGCGCTAACCAAAAGATAGGCAGTTCGAATCCACCAGCTGCTCCTTGGACGCTCTAGGGGGAGGTTCTGCTCTGTCTGTAGGGTTGCTGTGAGTCGGAATTGACTTGACAACCACAGGTTTGTTTGTTTTTTAAATCCCTAATCCAGTATCTTGCACTTTAAGAACTTTAATAATGCTTTTTATATATGGTCTTTCCTTTCTCTTCCAATTCCTGATTCAGTGTTTCATTGTTTAAGGAGATAATTGTATATATTGCTTGGAAAGTGATACTTTTACATTAACTCCTTTAGAAAGACAGAATGAGTGGAGATGATCATATTTCTTCTTCTGTTGCTAGACTACCACTGTTCATTCTATTCAGTAAACTTTTATTTGGGACCTGTGCTGGCCACAGATTGGTTGCAAGGCACAAAGCTTGTTTAAAAGATAATTGCTTAGATTTGAACTTAAATTCTTATGTACCTAAAGGATGTGTGTGTGTCTGTGCGCGCACACGTCTGTTTTATGGTTGTTAACGGCATGATGTGATGCAGAGTATGGAGTCAGATGTGGGCAGGACTCCTTTCTACACTTCTTAGAGCAATGTAATATTTAGATTCTGAGTTTCTTCTTATGTACAAATGGAGTAATAGTACCCCTCACAGGCAAGTAAACAGGCTTCATGAGATAGAGGTAATTAAAGCAATTAGTTGAATGTTTGTCAAATTGAAGGTACTGAATAAATGCTCATTTCCTTTTCTCCTTTTGGGGAAAAACAAAAACCAGTCATTGAAATTTATTGTGACTTAAAACCTGGTAGCTTTAATTTTTTAGAGAAGGAGTCTACTTTTGGAATTCTTTAAAATTTTTGATAGAGAGCAATTTTGATCCTAATTTATCACACATATTTTCAATTTCATTTTTAGCTAGTAATTTAGATGTTTCCTCTGTATAGGGCACACTTATTATTATAAATTATTCATTTTCAGAGTTCTACGTTGATCTTTGATTTTAGTTATGTGTACCTGACCTGCATTATAGAGCAACATTCTTATTGAAAGATACATAGTGGCAGGTAATGAATAGAAATAGTTCATGTATTTAGTTTCTAAAAAACTATGTTAATTTATTAAATTTTCATAATTTAAAAACTGTAGCGTCTTCAAAACTTAGGTTTTTCCTTACAAACTATAATAGTTTATAACTAGAGTTTGTAACCTGTCAGATGTGGGTTCCAGTCTTATAGCCTATATGACTCGGACAGTTTCTTACTCCTTTTAGCCTCAGTTTACTCTTCTATAAAATGAGGCTGCTAATACCCACTTCATAGGATTATTGTGAGGATTAAATGATATAATGTGTGAATCAGAGCTCTAATTCAGTCGAATGAGTCCTGGTAAACCCGGGTTACTCTGGAAGTGGAAAATGTATTTCTTGTTTACTTCTGTTTCAGTTTTGAAAGAGTTTGAAAAATCATTAATTTTTTATACAGTTTACTACTAAAAAATAAAATCAACATGATCAATTTTGAAGTATTAGAGATTGCTAAATTAAAGGAACCAAGGTCTTAGTAGAGTTAGGATTTTAATGGTATAGTTAGTAGAATGTCTTATGCTTTTCTTTTCTTTTTATTGTGCTTTAAATGAAGGTTTACAGAGCAAATTAGTTTCTCATTAAACAATTAATACACATATTTTTTGTGACATTGGTTGCCAACCCTGTGTTGTGTTAACACTCTCCCCTTTTCAACCTTTTTTATGCTTTATAGTATTCAATGAATTCTATTTAATAAGGTAAATAATTAGAAATAAAATACATTGAAAATGCTATTTATATTTCCTGTTTTACAAATTATGTGGAACTTAAAATTTTTTTCTTTTGAATTGTAATTTGTGTTGTAATTGTTAGCTGCCATTGAATCGGCTCCAGACTCATGGTGACTTCATGCACAACTCAACTAAATGCTGCCTGGTCCTGCGCCATCCTCATGATAAGTTGTGGATCGGACCATTGTGATCCATAGGGTTTTCGTTGGCTGAGTTTTGGAAGTAGATCTCCAGGCTTTTCTTCCTGGTCTGTCTTAGTCTGGACACTCCATTGACACTTGTTCAGGATCATAGTGACAGGATCCAGAGCACGTAAGCAAGCTTTGCCAAAATGTCCATACATATTTTGGATGCATGCCACATCCCCGAGGAAACTCTCTTTACAACTGATTGGCTGATCATATCAGATCACATCATGGAGGATTACTACATCATTATGTAACTGCCAAACTACATCGTTATGTAACTGCCAACCACTGAAAATCATGGCCCAGCCAAGCTGACACACAGCCTTAACCGTCACAAAGAGGAAATCTTTATGGATACATTGAAATCAAGAAAAAGTCATTGGATTTATATTGAGCAAGGGAGAAGAAGAAATTAATGCATGTTGATGGGGATCTTGAGACACTTGGGATTTTATATTACAGAACTATTTGCAAAGATCTTAAAATCTTCTCTGTAAATTGTCTTCTAGTTTAAAATCCTTATGTTTATTTACTCAAAAAAAAAACAACAACTTTTTAAATGCTTTTATGGCCTTAGGCCTTTGACTTTAATCATTCCTTTAGTTGGTAATTCCATAGTGATTCACCATATTTTCCTTTTTTCTTATTGTTTATGATAATGTATATCTTTAAGGATATGTTATTTAAGGATATAATGATAGTCTGTTGTATTTTTTAAAATACAGAATTATTAAATCCATGCCCTAGATTTTTGAAATTAATAAAACACAAGTGGAAATTTATTAACTTTCGAGGGAAGGAATCTTAGGAGACAAGACCTAAGCAAATGGTAAAATGAGTATAGAAATTTTCACCTCTTGTCTGTCAGTTTGTTGTACTGTAGTGGCTTGTATGTCGCTGTGATACTGGAAGCTATACTACCAGTATTTCAAATACCAGCAGGGACATCCATGTTGGACAGGTTACAACAGAGCTTCCAGACTAAGACAGACTACGAAGAAGGACCTGACAGTTTACTTCTGAAAAAATTAGACAGTGAAAACCTTATGAATAGCAGTGGAACGTTTTCTGATATAGTGCTGGAAGATGAGCCCCTCAGGTCGAAAGGCACTCAAAATACGAATAGGGAAGAGCTGCCTCGTCAAAGTAGAGTCGACTTTAATGACGTGGATGGAGTCAAGCTTTCGGCACCTTCATTTGCTGATGTGTCACGACTCAAAATGAGAATAAACAGCTGCAAACATCCATTAATAATTGGAATGTAGAATGCATGAAGTATGAATCTAGGAAAATTGGACATCGTCAAAATTGAAGTGGAACACATAAAGATCAATATCCTAGGCATTAGTGTGCTGAAATGGACTGTAGACTGTAATTGGCCATTTTGAATCAGACAGTCATATGGTCGGTCTGTGCCAAAATTACAGACTGAAGAGGAATGAAGTCACATTCATTGTCAAAAAGAACATTTTAAGATCTATCCGGAAGTACAGCGCTGTCAGTGATAGGATAATATCCACACCCCTAGAAGGAAGATCGGTTAATATGATTATTATCACAGTTTACACACCAACCACTAATATCAAATATGAAGAAACTGAAGATTTTTATCAACTTCTGCAGTCTGAAATTGATCAACCATGCAATCAAGATGCATTGATAATTACTGGTGCTTAGAATGCCAAAGTTGGAAATGAAGAAGGATCAGTAGCTGGAAAATGTGGCCTCAGTGATGGAATCAGTGCTGAGATCGAATGATAGAATTTTGCAAGACCAACGACCTCTTCAATGCAAATACCTTTTTTCAACAACATAAGTGGTGACTATACATGTAGACCTCACCAGATGGAAAACACAGGAATCAAATTGACTACATGTGTGGAAAGAGATGATGGAGATACTCAATGTCATCAGTCAGAACAAGGCCAGGGGCCGACTGTGGAACAGACCATCAATTGCTCATGTGCAAGTTCAAGTTGAAGCTGAAGAAAATTAGAGCAAGTCTGTGAGAGCCAAGATACGATGTTGAGTATATCCTACGAGAATTGAGAGACCATCTCAAGAATTGCGCCCTGGTGGCACAGTGGTTAAGAGATATGGCTGCTAACCAAAAAAATTCAGCAGTTCGAATCCACCAGCCACACCTTGGAAACCCTATGAAGCAGTTCTGCTCTGTCCTGTAGGGTCGCTATGAGTCAGATTTGACTGGACAGCAACGGGTTTGGTTTTTTTTTCTCTCAAGAATAGATTTGATGCATTGAACAACCAAAGACCAGAGAGATTGTGGAATGACATCAAGGACATCCTACATAAAAAAAGCAAGAGGTCATTAAAAAGACAGGAAAGAAAGAAAAGACCAAAAAGGGTGTCAGAAGAGACTCTGAAACTCGCTCTTGAAGCTAAAGTGAACGAAAGAAGTGATCACATACAAGTGCTGAACAGAAGATTTCAAAGGGTGACTAGAGAAGACAAAGTAAAGTATTATAATGAAATGTGCAAAGACCTGGAGTTAGAAAAGCAAAAATGAAGAACACGTTCGCCATTTTTTAAGCTGAAAGAACTGAAGAAAAAATTCAGGCCTTGAGTTGCAATATTGAAGGAGTCTACCAGGAAAATATTAAATGATGCAGGAAGCATCAGAAGAAGATGGAAGGAATACAGTCACTACACAGTCACTGTACCAAAAAATTGTTCGACATTCAACCGTTTCAGGAGATAGCATGTGATCAAGAACTGATGGTACTGAAGAAGTCCAAGCTGCACTGAAGGCATTGGTGAAAAACAATGCTCCAGGAATTGACAGAATACCAATTGAGATGTTTCAACAAACAGTTGCAGCATTGGAGGTGCTCACTTATCAGTGCCAAGAAACTTGCAAGACAGCTACCTGGCCAACTGACTGGAAGAGATCCATATTTGTACCCATTCCAAAGAAAAGTGATCCAGCAGAATGCAGAAATTATAGGACAATATCATTAATATCACACACAAGTAAAATTTTGCTGAAGATAATTCAGAAGCAGCTGCAGCAAGCAGTGTATCGATGGGGAACTGTCAGAAATTCAAGCCATATTTAGAAGAGGACGTGGAACCAGGGATATCATTGCTGATGTCAAGTGGATCTTGGCCGAAAGCAGAGAATACCAGAAAGATGTTTACCTGTGTTTAATTGACTATGCAAAGGCATTAGACTGTGGGATCATAACAGATTGTGGATAACATTGTGAAGAATGGGAATTCCAGAACACTAAATTGTGCTCATGCGAAACCTGTGCATAGACCAAGAGACAGTTGTTCGAACAGAACAAATGGATAGTGCATGGTTTAAAATCAGTAAAGGTGTGCGTCCGGGTTGTATCCTTTCAGCATACTTATTCAGTCTGGATGCTGAGCAAGTAATCTGAGAAACTGGACTATATGAAGAATGGGGCATCAGGTTTGGAGGAAGACTCATTAACAAGCTACGTTATGCAGATGACACAACCTTGCTTGCTGAAAGTGAAGAAGACTTGAAGCACTGATGAAGATCAGAAGACTACAGCCTTCAGTATGGATTGCACCTTAACATAAAGAAAACAGAAATCCTCATAACTGGACGAATAGGCATCATCATGATAAACGGAGAAAAGATTGAAGTTGTCAAGGATTTCATTTTACTTGGATCCACAAGCAATGCCCATGGAAGCAGCAGTCAGGAAATCAAATGATGTATTGCATTGGCCAAGTCTTCTGCAAAAGACCTCTTTAAAGTGTTAAAAAAGCAAAGACGTCACTTTAAGGACTAAGGTGTGCCTGTGGTATTTTAGTTGCCTCATATGCATTTGAAACCTGGGCAATGAATAAGGAAGGCTGAAGAAGAATTGATGCCTTTGATTTATGGTGTTGGCGGAGAATACTGAATATCCATGGACTGCCAGAAGAACAAACAAGTCTGTCTTGGAAGAAATAGAGCCAGAGTGCTCCTTAGAAGTGAGGATGGCGAGAGTTCGTCTCACATACTTTGGACATGTTATCGGAGAGACCAGTTCATGGAGAAGAACATCATGCTTGGTAAAGTAGACGGTCCACGAAAAAGAGGAAGACCTTCAATGAGATGGACTGACACAGTGGCTGCAACAGTGGGCTCAAGCATAACAACGATTGTGAGGATGATGCAGGACCGGGCAGTTTTTTGTTTTGTTGTACATAGGGTCGCTGTGAGTCCGAAATGACTCTGTGGCACCTAATAACAAGAACAACAAAGTGTACAATTCCAAGGCTTTTAGTATATTCACAGAGTTGTGCAAACATCACTACCATCTAATTTTAGAACATTTTCATCATTCCAAAAAGTAACCTATACCCATTAGTATTCACTCCTCATTATCTCCCCAATGCCTTGGCTCTAGGCAACCTCTAATCTACTTTCTATCTCTATAGATTTGTCTGTCTGTTCTAGATATTTCATATAAATGGAATCATAACAATATGTGACCATCTTCTTTCGTTTAGCGTGATGTTTTTAAGGTTCATCCATGTTGTAGTATGTAATATACGTCATTCCTTTTTATTGTTGAATAATACTCCATTGTATGGATAGACGACATTTTATGTATCCATTTATCAGTTCATAGAAATTTGGTTTGTTTTCATTTTTTGGCTAGTATGAATAATATTGCACATTTCTGTGCCAGTTATTGTGTGGACATGTGTTTTCATTTCTCTTGGGTATACATATACCTAGGAGTGGAATTGCTGGGTAGTATGGTAACTCTGGAGCCCTGGTGGTGCAGTGGTTAAGAGCTTGGCTGCTAACAAAAAGGTCGACAGTTCGAATCCACCAGCCACTCCTTGGAAGCCCTATGGGGCAGTTCTGCTTTGTTCTGTAGGGTCACTAGGAGTTGGAATCGACTTGACAGCAATGGATTTTTTATGGTAACTCTATGTTTAACTATTTGAGGAACTGCCAGACTTTTTTACAAAGCATCTACACCGTTTTACATTCCTGTCAACACTGTATAAGGATTCCAGTTTCTCCACATCCTCACCAACACTTGTTATTAACTTTTTTTTTTTTTTTTAATTGTAGCCATCCTAGTGGTTTGAAGTGGTAAAGTAAGGCTCTAATTGCGATTTATAACTTTTATTTACAGTTATTAGGTAAATTGTTGAAGCTTTTACGTGCAAATAAATTGCCAGATTCTTTGATGATAAGGAGCCTTTGGCTTGAAGATAAAAACTGTTAACTGTCTAGTTTCCTGTTTAGTAAACAGTGAACTCAGTGGAAATGGTTAACCACTTCGAGTAGTGATGGGGATGGTTGTGGTATGGGGATTTTGAGTGTACGAAAGGCTGTCTTCTAAGAATATATCTTAAAAAGGCTGTCTTCTAAGAATATATCTTAACTAAAGTAAGCCCTAAATTTAGTAGTTTGCCTTTACCTCCGGTAAAACATTTCTAAAAATTAGTAGGAGTCCAGTTGCATATTTAGCCATTAACATTTCTAAGCACTCAGATCTGGCCAATTTTAAGGATTGCCATTACATATCAGTGATAATAATTCTATATAAATACAGATTAGTCATTGTTTTTTATTTATTTTTTTAATATGCAACAATTTTTTTTTTTTATTGTACTTTAGGTGAAGGCTTACAGAACAAATAGTTTCTCATGAAACAGTAGTACACATGTTGTTTTATGACATTGGTTAACAACCCCACAACATATCAACCCTCTAAC
>NW_004443951.1:3543332-3547902 GCF_000243295.1 Trichechus manatus latirostris | reverse complement strand
ATGTCCCCCATTTCATTTCTTATTTGGGTTATTTGTGTTCTCTCCTGTTTTTCTTGTTCTTTATTCTTATAGGTAGAATAAATACTCCCTTATTCTTTGTTCCCGTTTAAAATATTTAGGCTTTTGTGTGAGGTTTTATAGGACTTAGTTCAAAGTCAGCAGTAATGGCTTGTTTCTAAAGTTTTTTCAAACTGCTTAAGAAATACTGCAGGGAACCATTGTTTGCTTAAACTAAGTACAAATTTTGGGCCTTCATCTTCATACAACGGAGTGTCCACAGTATTTTCCTGCTAGATTAAAATCACTTTTAGAACCATTAATGCTGATTTAGAACAGAGCTGAAAGGCTTGCACTAGTTCGTTGTACAATCTTTCAGTTGTTTTGGATGCCGTAATTTCCATGTAATGTTACAAAAACAGCAGCTCTAGAGCCTTTTTGGTAGGGCTAATGAAAAGGTATACATTTCTCTTTGTAGTATGTTTCTTTTCTAATCTCTTATCTTAAGGTTTGGTATTTTAACTGCCAGAATTTGTTTTATTAAAATGAAGAAAGAGTAAATGATTTTTTTTATTATTATTTCATAGCACAACAGAGTATCAGGTGAGCAGTATTAAAATTTTGTCAAAACATTCTTTCAGGGCTTATGTAAACTTTTGTCTCCATTTTTGATTTTAAATTGAACTGGAGAAACAACCCCTAAAAGGTAAGTGAAGTGCCGCCAATTTCAGAAAAACCTTAAAACTTCAAAATGCATCATCTAGGCCTTTTTGTGATTCTGATGATGCAATAACTGTCCATAGATTTTATTAGTAGCTGAGTTAAATTATTTCTGAAGTTATTGTGAGGTCACTCTTGGAAGTTTTTGTTCAATGCCTAAAAAACAAGATTGAGATTCTATAACCTGGCACACAGCTCTTCATGATTTGGTTTCAACCTTATCTTTTCATATTCCTGTTTCTACATGTTCCGCTATTCAATCGTTCTAAGATTTCCAGGTTTATGAAGTTTTCCTTGATTTCTTTTACCTTGTATTACTTATTTGTGTAATATAAAAGCTTTGCCTACAGCATGGCAGGTTCCTGCCTTGTGTTTTATGTATACTATTTCTAATTCTTACAATTACCCTTTAACATCCATAATATTAGGCCTGTTTTACAGCTGAGGCTTGGAGGGTTTTATTGACTTTCCTAAGTGCACATACAAGATTCAAACCCACATTTCTCTGACTACAAGTCCACATTCTTTTTAATTACGTGAACCTCCCCATGTGTCTGTGTCTGTTTTATCTTAGATTTTCCATAGTGCTTTGGAAAGTATTCATACTAGGAGAGCACAGGTTTAGTTGATTGACTTTGGTGGATGTTTGCCTTTGAAGTATACTACTTAATGTAGCAGTTTGTATAAGAAGCCTCGGTGTGTGTGTGTGTGTGTTTATTTTGGGAATTTTAGCTTTCATATACTGGTATTTTTGAATGATAAATGCCTGATTTGCTGTTATTAGAAGACTATGTTGACTGATCTCTGGGCCTCAGTTCTCTGATCAGAGAATGAATGGTGGACTAAATATTAAGATCCTTACACATTAAGTGGAGCCCTGGTGGCTCAGTGGTTGAGAGCTCAGCTGCTAACCAAAAAGGCTGGCAGTGTAAAATCTACCAGCCACTCTTTGGAAACCCTATGGGGCAGTTTTACTCTGTCTCAGGGTCACTATGAGTTGGAATCAAATCGATGGCAGCGGGTTTGATTTTTGTTTTTTCCACATTTAATATTTTGTTTAGTATTTCTAAAGGAGAACTGAATCGGTAGATTGCATGTAGACAACTCCAGGTAATGGTGATGAAATGTCACTGATGAAGTAGATGAATTGGTGGGGAGGAGGACTGAAGAAGCTGTATATTCTGCCTGGGATTGAGTAGGGAACCAAGACCAAGGGATTGTAATTTACATAAAAGTTTTCCCTGTAATAAATGAAGAGAATATATTTCTGAGTAAGAACGCTGAAACTCTTGAAATCAGCTGCATGAATAATTTTGTGTCTGAGGCCACTTCCTCTCTAGCTGTTATTGTTGAGTGCCATTGAATTGATTTTGAGTAAAACTGCCCTATGGGTTTTCTTGATTGTAATCTTTACAGAAGCAGATCGCCAAGTCTTTCTCCCACAGAGCCACTGGGTGGATTTGAATTGCCAGCCTTTTGGTTAGCAGCCAAGTGCTTAACCATTGTGCCCTTTTTTCTGTCCTTTCTTGTGATAGTGTGCGTGTATTTAAGAAAAATGTATCTAGAGCTGTGTTATATGAAAATATCCAGGTCACCAGTAGCATACTTGAAATAATTAAAGCTTTCATAATACTCATAAAGTGAGAACTCAGTAATTAAAATGTGGCCCCATTCTTGTAGATCTGAGAATTTGTTTATAAAACAAAGGAGGGCATGCTTTGCATTCAACAGTATGAAATGCATTTTGGTGACAAAACTTTTGTATCAGTCTATCTATATTTCAATATTAGCATCTATATAAGTTTTGACTAGCTGGAAAATTGTTACCCAGCTAGAAAATTGTTACCTTTTACCTCGTTAGCTTCTTCTAGACTCCTTGGATCAGTCAGTCTTGACTTGGGAAAGAAATCATCTTAGACCAGGGTTTCTAAAGGATAAGGAGGTGTTCTTTAATCATACAAGTTTTGGTTTTTCAGTATGTGATATATCCATTAGATCCATTAGATAGAGATTTCCAAATACAGGCAGCCCCCAGGTTACGAATGTCTGATTTATGTACAACCTGCAGTTACGAACCAACCCCTGTAAAGACTATTATATTAAAAATTCAGGGTACATACAATGGTTCCTAAAAACAGATGCTACTTTGCAACGCACATCAAAACATTATTATTACTGTATTGTTATGTTAAAGATGTTTTAGTATATCTGGAAGTGTTTATTTAATGTTTTTTATGCATAGAAAGTTATGCTATGTACAATATACTAACACAAACATTTGACTAACTGATGTTAGATATGAACCATACCTAACTGTTACATGTACAAATTTGACTTAAAGACAAATTTAGGAACATAAGTCATTCATAATTGGAAACTGTTTGTATACATGAGTATTTTCAACCCCCATTAAAACCCATTTCCATTGAGTTGATTCCGACTCATAGCAACCCTTTAGGACATAGTAGAACTGCCCCATAGGATTTCCAAGGCTTTAGGGAAGCAGGCTGCCACATCTTTCTCTCACGGAGCAGTTGGTGGGTTCAAACTGCTGACCTTTTGGTTAGCAGCTGAGTGCTTAACCACTGTGCCACCAGGGTGCTTGTATTTTCAATACTGAGGAGTAAAAATAAAGGAACTTGTTTAGTTCAGTTGTATATTTCTGAAAGTTATTGGTTGTGGAACCCTTTTTTTCCATATAATACTTATAATGTACATTTTTACTGATCTGTTTTACACTATTCTTGATTATTTGAACACCTCAGGTGATGGAGCCTGATTACTTCCTGAAGGAGCTCATTCTGTTGTTGGTTACTTCGAATATTAGAAAAATGTTTTTAAATTGTGCTTTAAGTGAAAGTTTACAATTCAAGTTAGTTTCTTATACAAAAATTTATATACGCATTGTTATGTGACCCTAGTTGCTCTCCCTATACTGGGAGAGCATACTCCTCCTTTCCACTTCCGATTTCCCGTGTCCATTCAACCAGCTCCTGCCTCTTTCTGCCTTCTCATCTCGCCTCCGGACCGTAGCTGCCGGTTTTAGTCTCCCGTATCTACTTGAGCTAAGAAGCACACTCTTCACGAGTAACATTTTATGTCTTATAGTCCAGTCTAATCTTTGAAGAGTTGGCCTTGGGAATGGTTTTAGTCCGAGGTCCCTACAATCTCCATAAAAAATTAAGTCTGGTCTTCTTACTAGAATTTGAGTTCTGCACCCTACTTTTCTCTTGCTCCATCAGGGATTCTCTGTTGTGTTCCCTGTCAGGGTGGTCATTGGTGGTAGCCAGGCACCATCTAGTTCTTCTGGTCTCAGGCTGATGGAGTCTCTCGTTTATGTGGCCCTTTCTGTCTCTTGGGCTAATATTTTCCTTGTGTCTTTAGTGTTCTTCATTCTTCTTTGCTCCAGGTGGGTTCGGACCAATTGCTGTATCTTAAATGGCCACTCACTAGCTTTTAAGACCCCAGACGCCACTCACCAAAGTAGGATGCAGAACATTTTCTTAATAAACTTTGTTATGCCAGTTATAGAGGAACCCAGGAAAGCTCGGCCCCTGGATTCTCTATCAGCCCAGAACTAAAACGATTTCTGAGGCCAACTCTTCAGACAAAGATTGCACTGAAATGTGGGACATAATATGATACTTGTGAAGAGTGTGCCTCTTAGCTCAAGTAGATACATGAGACTAAACAGGCAGCTTTTGTCCGGAGGTGAGATGAGAAGGCAGAGAGGGTTAGGAGCTGGTTGAATGCACATGGGAAATCAGGTGGAAAGGAGGAGTGTGCTGTCACAGTATAGGGAGAGCAGTTAGGGTCATATAACAACGTATATACAAACTTTTGTATAAGAGAC
>NW_004443951.1:3526848-3528311 GCF_000243295.1 Trichechus manatus latirostris | reverse complement strand
TCTTGTAGGTTTTAGAGATTAGAACTTGATTGGATTTGTTGTAGCCCCCGATTTTTTCCCAGTCTGTAGGTTGTCTTTTTACTCTTTTGGTGAAATCTTTTGATGAGCATTAAGTGTTTGATTTTTAGGAGCTACCAGTTAATCAGTTTCTTTTCTGGTGTTTGTGTTTTGTTAGTAGTGTTTTGTATTTTGTTTATGCCATATATTAGGGCTCCTAGTGTTGTCCCTGTTTTTTCTTCCATGATCTTTATTGTTTTAGATTTTATATTTCGGTCTTTGATCTATTTTGAGTTAGTTTTTGTGCATGGTACGAGGTATGGGTCTTGTTTCAGTTTTTTTGCGGATGGATATCCAGTTATGCCAGCACCATTTGTTAAAGAGAGTGTCTTTTCCCTACTTAATGGACTTGACTTTGGGCCTTTGTCAAATATCAGCTGCTCATAGGTGGATGAATTTACATCTGGATTCTCAATTCTGTTCCATTGGTCTTTGTATTTGTTGTTATACCAGTACCAGGTTGTTTTGACTACTGTGGCAGTATAATAGGTTCTAAAATCAGGTAGTGTGAAACCTCCCGCTTTGTTCTTCTTCAGTAATGCTTTACTTATCCAGGGCCTCTTCCCTTTCCATATGAAGTTGGTAACTTGTTTCTCTGTCTCATTAAAAAATGTCATTGGACTTTGGATCAGGATTGCATTGTATCTGTAGATCACTTTGGGTAGAATAGACATTTTCACAATGTTGAGTTTTCCTGTCCATGAGCAAAGTATGTTTTTCCACTTATGTAGGTCTCTTTTGGTTTCTTGCCGTAGTGTTTTGTGGTTTTCTTTGTATAGGTCTTTTACGTCTCTGGTTAGATTTATTCCTAAGTATTTTGTCTTCTTGGGGACTGTTGTAAGTGGTACTGATTTTGGTGATTTCCTCTTTGAAGTTCTCTTTCCTGGGGTAGAGGAATCCAACTGATTTTTGTACATTTATCTTGTATCCTGAAACTTTGCTGAAATCTTCTGTTAGTTCCCATAGTTTTCTTGTGGATTCTTTATGGTTTTCTGTGTATAAGATCATATCATCTGCAAATAGAGATACTTTTATTTCTTCTTTACCAATTTGGATGCCTTTATTTCTTTTGTAGTCTAATTGCTCTGGCTAGGACCTCCAGCACAGTGTTGAATAAGAGTGGTGATAAACGGCATCCTTATCTGGTTCCCATTCTCAAGGGGAATGCATCCATTTAGGATGATGTTGGCTGTTGGCTTTATATAAATGTCCTTAATTATGTTGAAGAATTTCCCTTCTATTCCTGTTTTGATGAGAGTTTTTATCATGAATGGTTGTTGGACTTTGTCAAATGCCTTTTCTGCATCAGTTGATAAGATCATGTGGTTCTTATCTTTTGTTTTATTTATATGATGGATTACATTGATTGTTTTTCTAATGTTGAACCATCCCTGCATACCTGGTAT
>NW_004443951.1:3512499-3526682 GCF_000243295.1 Trichechus manatus latirostris | reverse complement strand
TGCTGGCTTCATAGAATGGGTTTGGGAGTATTCCATCTTTTTCTATACTCTGAAATACCTTTAGTAGTAGTGGTGTTAACTCTTCTCTGAAAGTTTGATGCAATTCTGCAGTGAAACTGTCAGGGCCAGGGCTTTTTTTTTGTTAGGAGTTTTTTTGATTACCTTTTCAATCTCTTCTTTTGTTACAGGTTTATTTAGTTGTTCTATCTCTGTTTGTGTTAATTTAAGTAGGTAGTGTGTTTCTAGAAATTTGTCTGTTTCCTCTAGGTTTTTAAATTTGTTAAAGTGCAGTTTTTCATAGTATTCTGTTATGATTCTTTTAATTTCAATTGGGTCTGTTGTGATATCACCCATCTCATTTGTTATATGGGTTATCTGCTTCCTCTCCTTTTTTTCTTTTGTCGGTTTGGCCAGTGGTTTATTGATTTTGTTGATCTTTTCAAAGAAGCTGCTTTTGGTCTGTGAGCTCTTTCAATTGTTTTTCTATTTTCTTATTTAATTCTGCTCTAAGTTTTATAATTTCCTTTTTCTGGCACCTAAGGGCTTTTATTGCTGCTCTCTTCCTACTTGTTCGAGTTTTATGGTTAATGTTTTGATTTTGGCCCTTTCTTCTTTTTGGATGCGTGCGTTTATTGCTATAAACTGACGTCTGAGCGTTGCTTTTTCTGTATCCCAAAGGTTCTGGTAGGATGTGTTTTCATTTTCGTTTGACTCTGTGAATTTCTTTATTCCATCCTTAATTTCTTCTGTAACCCAGTAGTTTTTCAGCAAGGTGTTCTGCAGTTTCCATATGTTCGATTTTCTTTCCTTGCCTTTTCTGTTACTGATTTCTACTTTTACGGCTTTCTGGTCAGAAGAGATGCTTTTTAATATTTTGATGCTTTGGATTCTGTTAAGGCTTGCTTTATGGCCTAATATGTGGTCTGTTCTGGAGAATGTTCCATGTGCATTGGAAAAGAAAGTATACTTGGTGCTGTTGGGTGGAGTGTTCTGAATATGTCTATGAGATCAAATTGGTTGATCGTGGCATTTAGATTTTCCGTGTCTTTATTGAACTTCTTTCTGGATATCCTGTCCTTCACCGAAAGTGGTGTGTTGAAGTCTCCAGCTACTATTGTGGAGCTATCTCTCTTTTCAGTGCTGTTGGAATTTGTTTTATGTATTTTTGGAGCCCTGTCATTGGGTGCATAAATATTTATTATGATTATGTCTTCCTGGCATATTGACCCTTTAATCATTATATAGCATCCTTCCTTATCCTTTGTGGTGGATTTTACTTTTTGTCTATTTTCTCAGAGATTAGTATTGCCACTTCTGCTCTTTTTCGGGTGGTGTTTGCTTAATACACTTTTTTGCATCCTTTGGGTTTTAGTTTGTTTGTGCCTTTAAGGTGTGTCTCTTGTAGGCAGTATATAGACAGATAGTGTTTTTTTTTTTTAATCCATTCTGCCACTCTGTCTCTTTATTGGTGCATTTAGTCCGTTTACATTCAGCGTAATTATTGATAGGTATGTTTTAAGTGCCATCATTTTGATGTCTTTTTTTGTGTTGTTGACAGTTTCTTTGTTCCAGTCAGTTTTCTCTGCTGAGTTGGTTTTCTTTATGTATTTCTTTTAAATCTTTTTCATTGTTGTTGATTTTGTATTTACTGAGTCTTTATATTTTTCTAGTTTTTTTTTATTTTGACTTGTAGGATTGCTTGTTTCCTTTGTGGTTACCTTAATGTTTATCCTTGTTTCTCTAAGTTTAAACCACTACTTTATTTCTTTATATTGGCTTGACGTCCTCTCTATATGAAAGATCTATGACTACTTTTTTTAGTCTTTCTTTTTTGTTTTAATTTTGTCATCTTTTGCATATTGACGTCTCTGTTTCCTTTTTTTAAGTGTTTTAGCTTTGATTTATTTTTGTAACTTCCTTATCTGGGTTGATATCTGGTTGCTCTGTCCTGTGTTCTAGCCTTAGGTTGTTATCTGATGTTACTGATTTTGGAACTGAAGGACTTCCTTTAGTATTTCTTTAATTCTGGTTTGGTTTTTGCAAATTCCTTAAACTTCTGTTTATCTGGAAATGCCCTGATTTCACCATCATATTTGAGAGACAGTTTTGCTGGATATATACTTCTTGACTGGCAGTTTTTTCCTTCAAGTCTTTATATATGCCATCTTATTGCCTTCTTGCCTGCTTGGTTTCTGCTGAGTGGTCTGAGCTTTGTCTTATTGAGTCTCATTTGTAGATGACTTTTTGTTTATCTCTAGCTGTTCTTAAAATTTTCTCTTTATCTTTGGTTTTGGCAAGTTTGATTATAATATGTCTTGGTGACTTCTCTTGCGATCTGCTTTGTGTGGGGTTTGATGAGCATCTTGAATAGATATCTTCTCATCTTTCACAATATCAGGGGAGTTTTCTGCCAAGAAATCTTCAACAGTTCTCTCTGTATTTTCTGTTATGCCCCCCTGTTCTGGTACTCCAATCACTCTTAGTAGCCTACAAGTATCAAGAGTAATAACTTCCTTTTGATAGAGTCCCACATAATTCTTAGGGTTTCTTCATTTTTTTGAAATTCTTTATCTGATTTTTGTTCAGTTAAGTTGTTGTCAAGTGTTTTATCTTCAGTCTCACTAATTCTGACTTCTATTGCCTCAGTTCTGCTTCTGTGACTTCCTGTTGAGTTGACTAATTCTGAAATTTTATTGTTAATCTTCTGGATTTCTGATTGTTGTCTGGGTTTTTGCATCCTGTTAAATTTGTCGTTGTGCCCTTCTTTAGTCTTCTTAAGTTCCTCTGTTGCTTTGTCTATGTGTTCCTTGGCTTGTTCTGCGTCTTGCATGATCTTCTTCTTGATATTTTGAAGAGTTCTGCATATTAGTCTTTTGTATTCTACCTCTAGTAATTTCAAGAAGTTCTCTTCCTCTGGAGATTTGTTGATTCTTTGTTTTGGGAGCTTGCTGAAGCCATCATGGTCTGCCTTTTTATGTGATTTGATATTGACTCTTGTCTCTGAGCCATTCAATAAGTTACTGTCTTTGTTTATTTTATGGCTGCTAGTTTTTTCTAGTCTCTTGTTTTGTTTTGATATGCCCAAACAGGCTGCTCGTATGGGCTAGTTTGATTATTGACGCATTTGAAGCTCTAATGTCCTGTCACCAGGTGGTTAGATCTGTTACCTTGTATGTGAACCTAGCAGTCCATTTACTTTTATTGTATCGATTCAGCTCAGGTGTCCAGGTAGTCACCAAGTGTGTGTGGCAGGCTCTCACCTATACTCCTAGACAGGCAGAGGTGATTGGTGTAGGCACAGGTATCTGGCTGCAGTAGGGGATCATGTGCTGAGCAAGGCAGGGGTCTGATGGCTGCCCCTGAGTGTCTAGGAAGAAAGTGTGTCTCTGTTCCCTCAAGTGCGTAGGTGGGTGGATTTTGCAGCCAGACTATGGGTACCCAATGCTTTTGGCTGTAAGGACTGGGAGGCACCACTTATTCTTGGACTCCTGTCGTGGGTGGCTAGGTGGCATGGGTGGAGCAGCCAGTCCTCAGGTCCCTGATGTGGGTAGGTGAGGACCCTGCTTAATGGGCTCAGCAGTGTCAAATGTCACGAACCTGTCATAGGTGATACAGTTGCAGTTAGGCTTCAGGTACATACCCTGATGTACTGTGCTAATGAGGGTCTGTGCTGTTGAAATGGGTCCACACAGGTCTATGCAGGGATGAAAGGCATTCAGTGTTTTTGGACCCCTTATGCCTGTGCCTAGGCAAAGGAACTGTGCCTACCCTGAGTTCCCAGCTTAGGGGAGCTGGCGGATTATTTTTTCCTGTTTGTGAATTTGTTCCCTCTCCAAGTCTGGGATAATGGCTCAGGATGTGTGACCAGTCCCACTTCCGGCCCAGGGGTAGTGGCAGTTGCTGAACCTGGCCCGGGACCCAGTGCAGAGTGGAGAGGGGGCAGGTAAATGGGAGAGAGGTTTTTCCTAAACGGGATGTTTTTTGATCCTTGTGGTAGCTTAGATGCAAATACTTATCTTTTGCTGATTGAGTGCGGCTTTTCACTGGTTCTGAAGGCTCAACTAGACTCTCTGCTTCTCAGTTTCTCCCAATATGGAAAACGTGTCCCAAGAACCAGTGCTTGCCTCACTGCGCACGCCAGTTGATCTGGCCTGTGGGGTGCTGGTTCCCGCTGGGTCAGGTCTAGCAACTCCTCACTGCTTCTGAACCATCTCTCCCTCCCCCTGCTGCTCAATCCGATTCCTCAACTTTGCCTTTCATGTTTCAAGGCTCCTAGATTGTCATATATAATCAATTTGCTTTTTTTTTTTGGGTCTTTGTTGTAAGAGGGACCACAGGAAGTGTCTGACTACTCTGCCATCTTGGCCTCACCCTGGAAAGTTTTGTTTTTAGCTAAAATCTGCCTTTTCTCTTATATCTAGCCTTTTGTTGTTTTGTTTTCTAAAATTTTACAGAATAAATCTCATATTAATATCTGAAGATAACAATGTAGTATCTCCTTTAGCACAGATTAAAAGCACAGGCTCCAGAGTCAAGTCCTGGGTTCAAATTTTAGTTCCATTGCTTTTACTGTGTAATCTTGGGCACGTCATTTAACTTCTCTGTGTCTCAGTTTTCTCATCTGGAAAATAGGAATAATAATAGTGCTTCAGTGGGTTAAATGAAATGAACCATGTAAAGAGCTAATTACATAGCTTTTTGGTTCAGGTCCTCTGGGCAGCAGATGCTGAGTTGGAGTTAGTAGTATAAGAGGTTTTATGGGGATGGGGGTGGAACACCTGTGAAAGGAAATAGGGAGGAAGCAGAATTGGCCTGAGAGAGTCTCAGTTTGTATTGCAGATTTGAAAACATGTGAGCCAACCTAACAGGAAGTTCCAGAGCAAAGATTGCCTGTTGGAGGAGTCTTGCATTGTGCTTGTACACCCACCGTGTTTAGTCACTGGCTAAGTATGGCCTTGGCTAGAAAGTTGAGGTATGGCCTTGGCTGGAAAGCTGAGATGAATTCTGAACAAACTGCAGCTGGAGGCTCTTAGCCAGCTGTGTTCCTTGCAACTGAATGGCAGATTCTTTTTCGAAGGGAGATCCAAGTGACTGCCGTAGTCCCTGTGGCACAGATCTGTGTCTCTAAATGCATTCTGGGAGCAACTTCTTTAGGATTCTATGATCTCTCTGTTTATTTTTTTATAGTGCTTTAGGTGAAAGTTTACAGAGCAAATTAATTTCTCACTAAACAATACACAGATTGTTTTGTGACATTGGTTGCCAGCCCCACGGTGTGTCAACACTCACTCTCCCCTTCTTCTTGCTGGGTTCCCTGTTTCCATTCATGCAGTTTTCCTGTCCTTTCCTGCCTTCTCATCTTTGCCTTTGGGCTAGTGTGCCCATTTAGTCTTGTATACATGATTGAACTATAAAGCATGGTCCTCGCATGTGTTATTGTCTGCCCTATAGCACTGTCTAGTGTTTGGCTGAAGGGTGAACCTTGGAAGTGACTTTAGTGCTGAGTTAAAAGGGTGTCTGGGGGCCATACTCTTGGGATTTCTCCAGTCTGTGACAGACCAGCAAGTCTGGTATTTTTTTGTGAATTTGAATTTTTTTCTACATTTATCTCCCGTTCTCCTGGGACCCTCTATTGTGATCCCTGTCAGAGGAGTTGGTGGTGGTAGCCAGGCACCATCTAGTTGTTCTGGGCTCAGTCTGATGGAGGCTGTGGTAGTTGTGGTCCATGAAGTCCTTTAGACTAATCTTTCCATTGTGTCTTTGGTTTTCTTCCTTCTCCTTTGCTTCAGCCAAAATGACCTCTCTTCTTGATGTGAAACTTAGAAGAAGGAGTTTAGTGAGGCAGTCTTCAGCCCTCATTGCTATAGTTGGTCTCAGGGCCATGTTTTTGTTGTTGTTAGATGCTGTCCAGACAGTTCCGACTCTCAGCGATCCTGCGTACTACAGAATGAAACACTGCCTGATCCTGCACCATCCTCACAGTCGTTGCTATGTTTGAGTCCATTGTTGCAGCCACTGTGTCAGTCCATCTCATTGAGAGTCTTTCTCTTTTTCTCTCACCCTCTACTTTACCAAGCGTGATGTCCTTCTCCAGGGACTGGTCCCTCCTGATAACATGTTCAAAGTACATAACACAAAGTCTTACCGTACTCAGTTCTAAGGAGCATTCTGACTGTACTTCTTCCAAGACAGATTTGTTCGTTCTTCTAGCAGTCCGTGGTATATTCAGTATTCTTCATGAACAGCGTAATTCAAAGGCATCAATTCTTCTTTGGTCTTCCTTATTCATTGTCCAGCTTTTGCATGCATATGAGGTGATTGAAAATACCATGGGTTTGGTCAGGTTCACCTGAGTCCTCAAAGTGGCATCTTTGCCTTTCAGCACTTTAAAGAGATCTTTTGCACCAGATTTGCCCAATGCAATATGGTGTTTCATTTCTTGACTGCTGCTTCCATGAGTGTTGATTCTGGATCCAAGTAAAATGAAATCCTTGACACCTTCAATCTTTTCTCCATTTATCACGATGTTACTTATTGGTCCAGTTGTGAGGATTTTTGTTTTCTTTACATTGAGGTGTAATCCATACTGAAGGCTGTAGTCTTTGATCTTCATTAGTAAGTGCTTCAGGTCCTCTTCACTTCCAGCAAGCAAGATAGTGTCATCTGCATATTGCAGGTTGTTAATGAGTCTTCCACCAATCCTGATGTCCCATTCTTCTTCATATAGTTTCTCAAAGTATTTGCTAGCTTACATGTTGAATAAGTATGGTGAAAGGATACAACCCTGAAACCCACCTTTTCTTAGACCATAATAGTTCTCATGTTCTGCCTTCTCCACTGTCCAGTGTAAATTCCCCTTGCCCTCAGCTGTCATCTCTGCTGGTCTTGTTCATTTACCTGTCAGTCTGACCCAAGCCCTCATTTTTGAGAGGTCTGAGAACCATACCCTACTCAGGCTGGAGTTGTAGCATTTGTCCATTCACAAAGTACAGGGTTGAGCAAGGGAGTACCAGGAGATACCTAAGAGGATCATCTGAGTTCCATACATATTTCTTCTTCCCCCGATTGTGTAACAGTGGCTCTATTTCTTTCTGCTGATCAGGGTTAATTAACCCTGCCAAGATGGTGACTCCTCTTCTTGCCTTCTAGTCCCTGGACACCAGGAGTTTCAAATGCTCAGACTGCAGCTGTAGCTTGTAGTTCAGTGGAACTCTTGATGTGTTCGGCAAGAGTGTGCTGTCTTTGAGCGCTAGGACCTCTAATTCTGAAGAGCCTGTTGTGGGAATGGGAAGCACAAAGTCCTCTAGTGGATCGTTTGGAATGATGATAAGTGGGGGCTATTTCTGCTTCTGCTTCTTGATTCCTGGACCCATATATTCTTCTTACTGGGGACATAGTCTCTGGATCAGTGCATATACTGCATCCCAGTAGATAACACCCTGTTCTTACCTCTAAGCTGGCACGTCAGCTGTGCCTTTAGCAGGCCATTGCAAAATTCTGTAAAGTTGGCTGCTGTTGTATGATGCTCTTATGTGATATGTCCAGTGAACATATCAGATGGGCCCACTACCACAGCTTCTTCACTGTGAAGTGGTTTCCTTGGTTGGATGCTGTTATGTTATTTTGGGATTCCATATCTGTGGATCAGGTACTTTATAAGCCCTTCTTTAGTGGTGCTGACTGTCTCTATGGGCAGGAAAGGCTAACCCATACTGGGAGTAAGTATTTATTTCTATGAGAATCTGCCTCTGGCTTTTCTGAGATAGAAGGACATAATGCAGTTAACTTGCCTCCTAGTGACTGATTGGGCTTCTTCAGGCATGGTGCCATATTAGGGGATTATTGTTGGTGTCTGTTGCTGACAGGTTGGATATTTAGAGGTGGCAGTAGCCTGACTGGGCCTTGGTAAGTGGGAGTCCATTCTGGTGGATCTGTGAATAGTCTCCATTTCTGCCATAGTGACCTCTCCATTCGTGTTCCCATCTTGACAGTTCTGGGTTGGCTAATGTCAATTGCCTGAGTAATTTTGTCTACTTGGTTTTTCAGTGTCTCTTCTGCAGTGCTTTGTGGTGTCCGTTAACATGTGAAACAGAGATTTTCATGCTTCATGCCCGCTCCCATATGTTTGCTTATTTGCCTCCACTCCTACTTCTTTGCCTCCATTTTCCAGTCTTTTTCCTTAAAGGTCCCTGACCAGCCGGCCAGTCCATTTGCAGTTGCCCGTGATCTATATATTCTCATTTCAGGCCTTTTTGCACAAAGTACAGGACCAGATGCACCGCTTGAAGTACCATCCATTAGGAAGATTTTCCCTTTCCACTGTCAAGGTCACCCGAAGTGTGGCTGTATAATGAAGCTGTTGTCTCTTTTCAGCTTGCATCCACACACTGAGCTGACCTATTTATAAGCCAAGGTTTGACTTTTTCCTCCTCAAGTTAGCCATGTAGGATCACCAAAAAACTACAGATGTGAGCTGAGGAAAGGATGCTGGTACAACTGTGATGGGTGTTAAGAAGTCTTGGCCACTTGCTTTTGCAGTTTACTTGTACCTTTGATCGTACTTGGGCTGAATTCTTGATGTACTATTTCCTTCTTACAGTGGATTGTTGCTGAATCCACCTGACTTTGACTTGGAGAATTATGTTGAATCTGGCTCATTATTGGCAGGTCTCGACACCTCGTGCCCCATAGTCAAATGTTCTATCTCTTATCAGGGCCAGTAGTACACCAGCAGCTGTTTTTCTAACAGCACAGCTTTCCTCCAGAACTCCAGGGGCCTGCATTCTAATTCTCCCACTGAGGCTTGCCATAAACTCCAAACTGCATGTTTTCCTCACCATTTATATCTCCAACACCATAGGAACTGCTTGAACTACAACCTGAACCTGATGCAGAGTTATTTCTGCCACTCAAATCTGGCAGCCTTTCATGTTACCCAAGATAGAGACCACAGCAGTATTCCTATATATAGAATTTGTTGCTTCTAGAATCTGAAAAAGTCGACCAGACACTGTGCTTCCTTTTTTGTAGTGGGGGAGGGAGGTGCGGAGAGCGGGCAAGATGCAGCATTTTGCCTTTTGCTTTAGAGGGTATTTGTCGGCATGACCCTGACCACCAGATTCCTAAAACTTCACTGAAGTGGCAGGTCCCTGAATATTTGTAGGGATTTTCCCCCACCCTCTGGAGCACATGTATTTTACCAAGGCCTTCGGCATGCTAATCACCTAATCACTTCTTGCTCATCTTGTATGATCAACATGGTGTTATTGATGTAATGGATCAATGTGCTGTTCTGCATCCAGATCTCTTCAGAGTACAGTATGTATGTTATGATAGAGTAGGAGAGTTAACAACCCTGAGGCAAATCTGTGAATGCAAACTCTTGTTTATTCCACATGAAAGTGATCTGTTCTTGATTCTCTTTTCTGATTGAAATAGAACTCATTTGCAAAATCAGTGGCTGCATGCCATATACCTAAGGCTGCATTTTTCTGCTCTAGCAAACCTACTACGTCCTGCTGGTTGTGGCTACTGCTTGGTTAAACTTTTGTGGTAGTCTTAATTATTTCCCAGGATTCAACTGCAGGGGCCAGACTGGTAAATTAAATAGACATACGGAAAGGGACACTGTACCTGAATCTTTGAGATCCTTACGGGTGACACTATGTAATCTCTGCCATTACCCTCACCCCTTCCCCCATACAGTATTGTTTTTGACTTACTATCTTGGCCATGGGGTGAAGTGACAGTTTCAGAAGCTTTCACTTGGACTTTCTCCCTATGATAACTGTTATTCCATAAGCCAAGGACCCAGGGTAGGGATTACCCCAACTGCCAAGTATGCCAATCCCATTTATACATTCAGAGACTGGGCAAATGACTGCTGGGTGAGTCCATGGACCAGTGGACCCATTGTAAGATGGACTTTGGCCAGGACTCCACTTATTATTTGGCTCCCTTATTCTTCCCCTGTAATAAGGCCATGATCATGCTCCAGGTCTCTGAATATTAATGTCATCCCAGACCTTGTGACCAATAGTCCTTGGAATGTTTGAGTATTTCCCTTTCCCCACTGTACCTGCCAGTAGGATGATAACTGGTTCACTAGCTTCTAGTGTTTAAGTATCACCACCTGGCTGCTACTGCTTCAGGGCGTCATCATCCCTATTTATATCAATGAACCAAACTCTGTGACAGCTTCCCCTTTAGAGGAGAGTCATCACTGTACTTGGTAATGAGGCTAGTGCCCCCCAACTAGCGTATTCCTGAGGGTCTTGATGAATGGTATGTCCCATGGGCCCCATCGTGGAACATAATCCTCTAGTGGGTCTTCTGGTGTCACATAATATATTACTCTGGCATACTCACAGAAACCCTGGTGGTGTAGTAGTTAAGAGCTGCGGCTGCTGACCAAAAGATCAGCAGTTCTAATTCACCGTATGCTACTTGGAAACCTTGTGGGGCAGTTCTGCTCTGCCCTCTAGGGTCTCTATGAGTCAGAATCGACTTGATGGCAACAGGTTTGGTTTTTTTGTTTGTTTGTTTGCATACCCACTTAGCTGAGCCTTTTAATCTCATCCTTCACTCTGTCACTTCAGGCATTTTAGCTTCAGTCAGTATGGGCCATAATTTTTTCCCAGGCTTCTAGGAGCCACTCTGGCAGCGAGTTTGCACCATCCCCCAGGTCCTTATAACGGTGTTAATTTTTATATCCTGAGCTGTTGTCTCCCACGTCAAACTTTACCTTATTCAGTCTAATGTTCCAGCCTCCTTGACTACGCACCATCAAATCTCGGCACCCTGGGTATTCCACCTGCTGGCTAATACATGCTGGCTAATTCTTGCAGCTCCTTTGGGGTATTGTCTCTTTTCTTCCTTACCCGGCCCGAGATGTCCTTGGCAGGGTTATGCTGTGACTTAACATTAGTTGTTATCATGGCAGTGAGGAGCAGAGATGGGGCAGATCCTTGAGGGGAGCTCTTCTTGCCTTGCAGGGGAGAGGCCTCTAAAGTGTCTTTCTGCATGGGGGCAGTGCTGACCTCATCCCTGCAGACACTGAGGGTTCAGAGGAGCCTGGAGAGTCAAAATCTTTGGGAGTAACCACCTGAGATGTCCTTATCTCATTCATCAGGCCCCTGACCTTGGCATAACAAATCTGCCCTTTGAAGCATCGCCTCTCTATCCTGAGTTCGGTCATCATCTTTTTCTGCTCTCCCACTGTAGGTAATAAGGATCTCTTTGTGAGCTACTAAAAATCCTTCACACTTAGTTTTAAAGTTTAAAGGTCTTCACACTTAGTTTTAAGTTTAAAGACCTTCACACTTAGTTTTCAATTGTTTGTTAGCTGCCTTCTCTAGGGAGTCAATGTAGAGTAAGAGCCCACCAATTCCATTGTGTTTGTATGCATTGTTCCCCTGGTAATACTTTTCATACATCTGAATTATTATGTCAGTTAAGGTGTTTCTCTCCAGGAGTATTCTCCCAAGTCACAAGTTTTGAAAGTTTTAGCACTTGAGCCACCAGCTTGTGCCAGGAATTGTCCATGCCTCCCCACCTGGAATGAGATTCTCATTGCCGTTCAGATGGTAAGTGGTCAAGTCTCCAAACCCTGTCTTAGTTCCTGCTTTCTCAATCCATTTCTGGTACCAATTGTGTCAATTTGAGTCCTTTGGGAAGCAGATACCGAGTCAGAGTTAGGAGTGCATAAGGTTTATGGGGAAGGAGGGGAGGAGGCTTCTGTGAAAGGAAACTGGGGAGGAAGCAGAATTGGCAGGGAGAGCCTCCACTGGGTGCCATGCAGATCTCAAGAGTCTCGGCCAACCCAGTGATGACTCCAGGCAAAAATTGTCCATTAGAGGAGTCCTGCATTGGACAGAAAGGGCCAGGCGTTAGTATACATGCTGTGCTCAGTCATTGGCTGGGGCTGCCCAGGAAGAGTGTGGACTCGGTTTGAAAGCTGGAGATCCTGAAGCTAACCGTACCTGGCAGTTGAATGGCAAGTTCTTTCTTGAAGGGAGATAACAATTGACACACCTCTATGGCTGCCACACGTAATAAGTGCTGAGTAAATGTTAGGTATTATCATAATTATTTTTTAATTAAATTTTTCTAAGTTGTTTTTATGCTTTATAAGTAAAAACTTTTCTAAATATTTTTCTTTCCTAGTTATTTCCTCTTGGATATGTTTATTGCTTGTCAATAAGTGACTTGAGTCTTGGGTTTGGAACTAAAAACAGTATTTCAAGTGTGGTCTAGGACACAGGCTCAGTGAATGTTGATTGTACATCCTGGAAGGTGATGATTCCCACTCTTTTTCGGGATATTTCTAATAGTGCAGCTTGAGATTGGGTTACCTTGTTTCCTGATACTTTTTTCTGTAACAGATGATTCAATAGTTTGAGTCTCTTTGAACATGAATGCAGTACTGTGTAGCTCTATAAAGGACCATATGAGATAGTATAGTTTCTTATTTTAATTTGATTAGATCTTTGAATGACCTCAGGAAAGTCCCTTAGCCTTTCAGGATTTGAGATTATTCCTTGCCAATGAAATAGAATCACTGGAGTCCCCAGAATCCCTCAGAATTACTCATTCTCAAAAAGGGTAAAGGGGAGATGGGGCAAGATTGTAAGGTGTGTGTATCTGCCCCTATTTTTTATGCTAATTTCAATCAACATTTTCTTTTCTGTGTGTTGCTGTTGGAGTTCTGCTACTAATGGAAGTTTCAAAGCCATTGGTCTAGAACCCTATGGATTCTTCCAACCGTAAAGTTTACTATTTCTGACTCAGTTCAATACTAGTAGTCAGCGTTGTTCCTAGAACAAAGCAAGATGATTGATTGAGTTTACAAGAAGAATCATTGAAGAGACAGATATATAAATAAATAATAGCTAATTTACTTGTCTTCTAGGCTGTGCTGTCAATTACTGGAGGGTTGGAGGAATAGTTTATATTTTACTTATTCCTTCTTTGAATCCCTTTTTGCTGCTTGTGCTCATTAACTCCCTCTTTTCTTTGAAATAAAAATGTGTTCCATGAAAAAAGTGGCTATTTCAGTTCCCATATCAAACAGTTGTGCTTTCTTGAGACAACCATCACATTTTGGTATGCAGCAGAGTGTTTTATGCATACTTCCCACTTTGTCACACAGAATATTAAAAAGACATTTACTCAA
Organism: Trichechus manatus latirostris; assembly: GCF_000243295.1. NCBI lineage: Eukaryota > Metazoa > Chordata > Mammalia > Sirenia > Trichechidae > Trichechus > Trichechus manatus. The sequence goes on along the minus strand of NW_004443951.1, from coordinate 3,513,508 downwards.
GGTTTGAGATTTAACACAATTAATAATTTTTTTAAATTTTTTCCCATACAAAAATTTATACATACATTGTTATGTGACCCTAATTGCTCTCCCCATACTATGACAGCACATTCCTCCTTTCCACCCGATTCCCTATGTCCATTCAACCAGCTGCTAACCCTCCCTGCCTTCCCATCTCACCTCCAGACAGAAGCTGCCCATTTGGTCTCTTGTATCTACTTGAGCTAGGAGGCACACTCCTCATGAGTATCACTTTATGTCCCACAGTCCAGTCCAATCCCTGTCTGAAGGGTTGGCTTTGGAAATTTTTAGTTCTGGGCTGATAGAGAATCCAGGGGCCATGTTTTCCGGGGTTCCTCCAGTCTCAGACCATTAAGTTGGGTCTTCTTACTAGAATTTGGGTTCTGCACCCCACCTTTCTCCTGCTCCATCCAGGTCTCTCTGTTGTGTTCCCTGTCAGGGTGGTCATTGGTGGTAGCCGGGCATCATCTAGTTCTTCCTGGTCTCAGGCAGATGAAGTCTTTGGTTTCTGTGGCCCTTTCTGTCTCTTCAGCTAATACTTTCCTTGTGTCTTTGGTGTTCTTCGTTGTCCTTTACTCCAGGTGGTTGGGACCAATTGATGTATCTTAGATGGCCGCTTGCTAGCTTTTAAGATCCCAGATGCCACTCACCAAAGTAGGATTCAGAACATTTTCTTAATAAGCTTTGTTATGCCAGTTGACCTAGATGTCGCCTGAAAGCATGGTCCCCAGACCCCTACCTCTGCTACTCTGTCTCTCAAAGTGTTTGATTGTATTCAGGGAACTTCTTAGCTTTGGTTTAGTTTAGTTGTACTGACTTCCCCTGTAGTGTGTGCTGTCCTTCCCTTCACCTAAGATAATTCTTATCTACTATCTAGTTAGTAAATAACCCTCACCCTTCTTCCCCACCCTCGTAACCATCAAAGAATGTTTTCTTCTGTGTTTAAACCTTTTCTTGAGTTCTTATAATAGTGGTCTTATACAATATT
>NW_004443951.1:3495114-3512399 GCF_000243295.1 Trichechus manatus latirostris | reverse complement strand
CTCCTGCTCTTTTTTGAGTGTTGTTTGCTTGATATATTTTTTTCCATCCTTTGAGTTTTAGTTTGTTTGTGTCTTTAAGTCTAATGTGTGTCTCGTGGGCAGCATATAGATGGATTGTGTTTTTCTTTCCAGTCTGCCACTCTCTCTTTATTGGTGCATTTAGTCCATTTACATTCAGTGTAATTATTGGTAGGTATGAGTTTAATGCTGTCATTTTGATGTCTTTTTTTGTGTTGTTGACAGTTTTCTTTGTTCCAGTCAGTTTTCTGTGCTGAGTCATTTTTCTTTATGTATTTTCTATTCATCTTTTTCATTGTTGCTGATTTTGTATTTGCTGAGTCTTTATGTTTTTCTTGTTTTTTATTTTGATGTGTAGGATTGTTAGATTTCTTTGTGGTTACCTTAATATTTGCCCTTATTTTTCTAAACTTGTAGCACTCTTTTATTTCTTTATGTAGTGTTGATTTTCTCTCCATATGAAAAATCTGTGTCTACATTTTTAAGTCCTTCTTTTTTGTTTTAATGTTGTCATCTTTGACATATTGACATCTGTTTCCCTATTTCAGTGTTTTAGCTTTGATTTATTTTTGTGACTTCCTTGTCTGGTTTGATAGCTGGTTGCTCTGTCCTGTGTTCTAGCCTTGGGGTGTTACCTGATGTTACTGATTTTCTGACTGGAGGACTCCCTTTAGTATTTCTTGTAATTTTGGTTTGGTTTTTGCAGATTCCCTAAACTTCTGTTTATCTGGAAATGTCCTAATTTCGCCATTATATTTGGGAGATTGTTTTGCTGGATATATAATTTTTGGCTGGCAGTTTTTTTCCTTCAAGGCTTTATATATGTCATCCCATTGCCTTCTTTCCTGCCTGGTTTCTGCTGAGTAGTCCGAGCTTATTTTTGTTGACTCTCCTTTGTAGATGAGTTTTTGTTTATCCCTAGTCACTCTTAAAATTCTCTCTTTATCTTTGGTTTTGGCAAGTTTGATTATAATATGTCTTACTGACTTTTTTTGGGGATCTACCTTATGTGGAGTTTGATGAGCATCTTGGATACATATCTTGCTATCTTTCACGATATCAGGGAAGTTTTCTGCCAACAAATCTTCAACAATTCTCCCTGTATTTTCTGTTATCCCCTCCTGGTCTGGTACTCCAGTCACTCGTAGGTTATTCCTCTTGATAGACCTCACACAGAATTCTTAGCGTTTCTTCATTTTTTTTTAATCTCTTTATCTGATGTTTCCTCAAATAAGTTGGTGTCAGGTGCTTTATCTCAGTCTCACTAATTCTGACTTTCATTGCCTCAGTTCTGCTCCTGTGACTTTCTATTGAGTTGTCTAATTCTGAAATTTTATTGTTAATCTTCTGGATTTCTGATTGTTGTTTTTCTGTGAATTCTTGCAGCCTGTTAAATTTGTCATTATGCTCTTCTTTAATCTTTTTAATTTTCTCTATTATGTGTTCTGTGTTTTGCTTTATTTTCTTCCTGGTTTCTTGAAGAGTTGTGCATATTAATGTTTTGCATTCTGTCTCTGATAATTTCAAGAAATTTTTCTTCTCTGGAAAATTTCTAGATTCTTTATTTTGGGAGCTTGCTGAAGCCATTGTGGATTACCTCTTTATGTGATTTGATATTGACTATTGTCTGTGAGCCATCAATAAGTTATTATATTTATTTTATGTTTGCTTAGTGTGTTCTAGCTTCTTGTTTTGTTTTGATATGCCCAAATTGGCTGCTTGTATGAGCTAGTTTGATTATTGGCACCTTTGAAACTCTACTGTCCTGTCACCAGGTGGTTAGATCTGTTACCAGGTATGTGAGCTCAGGAGTCCGCCCACTTCTCCTGTACAGATTCAGCTCAGGTGCCAGGTAGATAGCCACCAAGTGTGTGGTGTAGGCTCTCACTTACAGTCCTAGACAGGCATGGGTGATTGGTGTAGGCACATGCATCTGGCTGCAGGAAGGGGACACAGTCTGAGGAAGGCAGGGGGCTGATGGCCACCCCTGAGTATCCAGGAGGAAGGCATGTTCCTGTTCCCTGGAGCACGTAGGTGGGTGGGTTTTGCAGCGTGAGTATGAGCACCTAATGCTGTTGGCTGAAAGGACTTGGAGGTACCTCTTATTCCTGGGCCCTATTGGAGGCAGCTAGGTGGCATGGGTGGAGCCACCAGTCCTCAGGCCGCTGATGTGGGTAGGTGAAAACCCTGCTTAATGGGCAGAGGAGTGGCAAATGCGAAGAACCTGCCAATTCACAGCTGAAACAGTTGAAGTTAGACTTCTGGTATATACCCTGTTGTACTGCGGTAATGAGAGCATATGCTGTTGAGATTGGCCCACACAAGTCTATGCAGGGGGAAAGGCACTCAAAGTCTGTGGATCTCTTATGCATGTGCTGAGGCAAAGGAGCTTTGCCTACCCTGGGTTCCTGGCTTACGGGAGCCCCCAGTTTATTTTTACCCTCTGTTTGTTAATTTGTTTACTCTCCAAGGCAGAGAGAATGGCTCCGGGCGTGTGACGGATCCTACTTCCAGCACAGGGGACTCAGCAATTGTTGAAGCTGGTCTGGGACCCAGTGTGGAGCAGGGAGCGGAGAGGTAGATGGGTCAGGATTTTCCCCTAACAGAGGTGTTTTTGATTTGCATGGTAGGCCTTATGCAATTACTTATCTTTTCACGCTCCAGGGCTGCTGCTCGCTGGTTCTGGCTGGCCATGATGTCTCTCTGGTGCTGGGTGTCTTCTGGTGCGGAAAACACACCTCCTGAGCACCCTCACTGCTTATCTCAGAGCTGATCAGGCCTGAAGGGCTCAGGCTTTCGCCAGGTCAGGTCTGGCAAGTCCTCACTGCTTCCTAACCGTCTCTCCTTCCTCCTGCCACTCAGTCTGATTCAACTCTGTCTTTGATGTTCAGGGCTCCCAGATTGCCATATATAATCAATTCACTTGTTTTTTCGGGTCTTTGTTGTAAGAGGGTCCACCGGAACTGTCTGACTACTCTGCCATCTTGGCCCCGCCTTGACGATTAATAATTTTTATTGCTTCACTGGTCATGTGAAACTGGCATTTTTTTACTGACAGTGCAGAATATGACTACTAGTACAATTTGGTGTTGCTGCCTTGATTTGTGTTAAGGCACCAACATTTCTACCCACCATTGCTTTTGGACCGTCACTACAAATGTCAACATGTTGAAAAAGGCATAGTAAGACGTTACTAAGTACTACAGTATAATGAAGATAGTTTTGATCTCATATACTTCCTGAAAGGGTCTTGGGGCCTATGGACCACACTTTGAGAACCACTGGAGTAATCTGAGTAATCTAAGGTTGTCCCGTTTTGTGCTTGGATGTTTTCAAGCAGCCTGAACTTCACCTCATATGATAGCCTATTTTTAAACATTAGTAAATTCAGCAGCCTGGTTAGGTAAACTCCCTTGAATGTTTAACTGACTTAATCCTTTAAGAATGCTTTAATAATACAGTGTTAATCCGTACCTTTCATTGTTTTTAGTCTGAATATTGCTTGCTCATATGTATTAACTATACCCCAAAGACATTTAAAAAAAATGTTTTTTAAGGTTTTTATACCATATTTTCTTATTGTGAAATCTCTTTCAAAACTGTAGCAGTTGCTTTTCTGATATTTAAATCCTGTGAAATTCTTACAATAAAAAAACTTTTTGCTTCTCTAGCTCCTTTGGGAAAAGGCAGATAGTTTAGGATTGGTGAAATATTTTCAGCAGGCTCTTGGAATAAAAATGATTAGAAGTAGTAGTAGCACTGTAGTATTATGTGCATTTTGTCATCACAAATATCATACAATGGTTTCTGTGTGAAATTTGGGGCTATCTTAGGAGTGGGGAAGGGACTGCTTTCCTTTAGTATAGCTCTTGTTTTAGGAAACTATTAAAATCTCTCATAAATCAAATTTGACAATAAAAACAAATCAAGTTTGTATTACAGATTAGAGTCCTTAATAGTAAATTCTACATGGATTATCAAGATTCTTTTAGTATATTGAAATTTTGTTGTATTGAGTTTTGCTGGAAATAATCGGCAGTTGGCTAGCCCTAATCTGAACTCTCCCTCCCCTGACACATGCCTGTCTTTCCCATCTTTTACTACTCTTCCCCTCACTTAATCTCTTTGTACTTGCTGTTCCCTGTGCTTGGAACTCTTCCTCCAGATAGTCACAGGGTTGTTCCCTGACATTCAAGTCTTGACATAGTCACCTTCTCAGTGAGGCCTTCTGTGGCTGTCCTATCTAAAATTGTGGCACTCAATATTTCCTCTCCCATTCTTTATTTTTCTTCTTGGCATGTATCATCATTTAGCATGCTGTATACTTTATCTATTTAACTTTATTGCCAGTCTCTATTAAAATATAAGCTTCATGAGGGCCACAGTTAGCCTATTTTGCTTGCTACTTTATCCCCAGTGCTTATACTTGTACCTGGAACACAGTAAGTGCTCAACTATTTGTTGTATATTTTATCTTACGTAAATATAAATTTTGTGAAGGTTTTTATTGTAATTATGTTTACTGTGATGGGATTTGTCCAAATACTTGAAAACTTGCTGTTATAAAGTCTTTGTGTTTAGCTACCTGCCATCCTCTTATTCCCAACTTGATCTTGATTCTATATAAAAAGTTCAATTATATACTTATTAAACGGAATTGTCAACTAGGAAAGTTCAATTGTTTTTTTCTGCAGAAACATGTTTTTATAATATGATGTAACAATTGTATACACTGGAACAGCCTAGAATTAGTTTTGCTTTTAAAGGTTTCACTCAGGAAGATAAAAAAAAAAATTTCTTTCTTCTTTTTTTTCTAATTTTCTCATATCCTGCCTGTCTTTTAATACTCAGTTTGAAGTGTTCCCTTGAAGCCTTTGCAGAAGATTCTAAGCTGCAATGATTTTTGTTTCCTCTGGGTTTTTATAGTGTATTAATATCTGCAAATCTATTTTGGAAACCCTGGTGGCGTAGTGGTTAAGCGCTACAGCTGCTTACCAAAAGGTTGACAGTTCTATTCCACCAGGTGCTCCTTGGAAACCGTTTGGGGCAGTTCTACTCTATCCTATAGGGTCGCTATGAGTCAGAATCAACTCTCTGGCAATGGATTTTTTTTTTTTTTTTTTTAATCTATTGTATTTTAATGTGGAATTCTGAGTTGTGACTTATATTTTGTGTTGTTACTTTCATGAGGATATGTCTATAAGCTTTTTGGAACAGGAAAATAATATACTTTTTGGTAGCACCCTGTAAGGTATTTTACATTCATTCATTTATTTATTTGATCATTTAACAATAGTTATTGATCAATTTATTCTAAGGCAGGACTGTGCTTAAGTGCTGGAGATAGAGGAGTAAGACATCTTTGCCATCAAGGAATTAAACGGCTAGCTGGGAAGGCAAATCGGTAAATAAGTAAATGCACCTGGTTCAGTGAGGATGATCATTTTCACCTGGGGAGATCAAGGAAGACTATGGAAGAGGCATTGCTTGTGTTCGGTATTGAAAAATGAGTAGGAGTTTCCCAGGTCGATAAAAAAGAGGAGGACATTTTAACCAGAAGAAAGATTAGGGACAAAGTTGTGCAAGTATATGAAGCAACATGTTGTATTTGAGGAACTGCGTAGTGCAGTATGGCTGTTTTGTAGGTTGAAAGAGGATGGAGTAAGTGGTGAGGTGGAGATCTAGGCATTGGAGCCAGGTAATGAAAGGCTTCGTATACTATTGAAAGGAGTTTTTTTTTTTTTTTTTTTTAAGTAGAATATGAGAAGCCAATGAAGAGTTTAAAAGAGTAGACTATTTGGTCATATTTGGGCTTTTAGAAAAATTATTTTGGTGTCAGTGTAGCAGATGGATTGGAGGAGGACTAGAATGGATACAGGGAAACTAGTTGGGAAACTATTAAAGAAATCTAAGCCCGAGATGATAATATGAATTAAGGTAGTAACATTAGGGATCAAGAGGGAAGGATGGATGCAAGAAATGTTTAAGAGTTATACTTGTTAGTATTGACTGGGTGTAATTGATAAGAAGAATAGTTCCTAGCTTAGGTATCTGGGCATGGATTATTGAGTGTATGGTGAAACTTTTGATTAGGAGGGACTGTAGAAGATATAATAGGTTTTGAGAAGAAGTAGTTAAAACCACAGAGTGGGTGAGACCATTCAGTGAGAGTATATACAGTAAGGAGAAAAGGTATGAGAACATGATGCTGGGTAAAAATCACGTGTAAGGGACACACAGGGGAAAAGCCCACAAAAGGAGACAGAGAAGAAAAAGACAGTAGGAAATCAGTAGAAAAAATCAAGTTTTGAAGAAGCAAGAGAAGAAAATTTTAAAAAGGACTGGTCAGCTGTGTTGGTTCCTCTGCATAGGCTAAATAAAATGAGAATTTAAAGTGCCTGTTGTCTTAGGCTGGGTTCTGTAGAGAAGCAAAACCGGTAAAGCGTATAAATACACATATAGAAAGATTTATATCAAGGAAATAGCTTACGCAGTTGTAGAGGCTAAAACGTCCCAAGTCCACAGATCAGGGTAGAGGCCTCTCCCAGTTCATGTAGCCGCAGAAGCTGGTGAACCCAAGGTCAGCAGGTTGGAGAGGGGCTTCTGCTCACAGGCTGTGGAGGTCAATGAATTCCAAGATCAGCAGACAAGACTGCAAGGTTTCTCCTGGTTCACGTAGCTGCAGGGGCTGGCGAACCCAAGGTCAGAAGGTCGGGGAACCGGACTCTTGCTTGCAGGCTGCGAAGTTGGACGAATTCCAAGATCAGCAGGTAAGCTGCTAGCTCAAGTCCCACGAACCAGAGGTGAGACAACAAGAGGCAGCTGTTGAGTCTGGAACAAGCCAAAAACCTTGGCAAGGCGAGCAGGCAGAAAGTAACCGGCGAAAGGCAGAGAGATGAAACCGAGAGGGCAGTGAGCTGCCACAGGCCCCACCTCCACCAGTACCACTCAGCAGATTCCGTCATGGGGGTGATCACAACATTATACAACTGCCAAAACACTGAGAATAATGGTCTAGCCAAGTTGACATATAATCTTAACTGTCACACCTGTGTTGGAGTTTCTGGGAGGTGCAAAGGGCAAACTAAAAGGTTAGAGGTTTGAGTCTTCCCAGAGGTGCCTCAGAAGAAAGGCCTGGCAATCTACTTCTGAAAATCAGGCATTGAAAACTCAGTGGAGGAAAATCTGGAGGCAGGTCCAAGATGGTGGAGTAGTCACTCGCTTCTGGTGGTCCCTTTTACAACAAAGACCCCCAAAAAACAAGTGAATTGATTATATACCACAGTCTAGGAGCCCTGAACATCAAAGGCAAAATGGAAGAATCGAACTGAGCAGCAAGGGGAGGGAGAGACAGCTCAGAAGCAGCGAGGAGTTGCCAGACCTGACCTGAATGGAGCCGGTGCCCTGTGGGCTGGATGGGCTGACACGGGCAGTGAGGCAAGCAGTGGTGTTTGAGACACATTTTCTACGTTGGGATAGACGGAGCGGCGGAGAGTCTGGAGCTAGTGAAAAGCGGTGCTCAGTCGACAGAAGATAAGTACATACGTTTAATCTACATCATGGATCAAAAACCACCCTGTTTGGGAAGAAGCTCCCTCCCATTTAACTGCCCCCTCCCCACTCTACACCAGATCCCAGGCTGGCTTCGGTGGTTGCTGTGTCTCTTGGGCCAGAAGTAGGATCGATCATGCACCCTGAGCCATTCTCCCAGCCTTGGAGAAGGAACAAATTAACAAACAGGAAAAAATAATCTGCCAGCCCCCCTAAGCCGGGAACTCAGGGCAGGCACAGCTTCTTTGCCTAGGCACAGGCTTAAGGGGTCTGCAGACACTGAATGCCTTTTACCCCTGCATAGACCTTTGTGGGCCCATTTCAGCAGTGTAGGCCCTCATTACCACAGTACAACAGAGTACATACCTGAAGCCTAACTTCAACTGTATCAGCTCTATGGTGGAGTGGCAAGTTTGTGACATTTGACACTCTTCTTCCCACTAAGTAGGGTACTTACCTACCCACATCAGGGGCCTGAGACACGCCACCTGTGACAAGGTTCCAAGAATAAGTGGTGTCTCCTTACAGCCAACAGCATTGAGTGCCCATAGTCCAGTTGCAAAAACCCACTCACATATGCAGTCTAGGGAACTGGGACATACTTTCCTCCCAGACACTCGGGTAGCTGTCAGCCCCCTGCCTTGCTCAGTGTGTGACCCCCTACTGCAATCAGATGCCTGTGTCTACACCAGTCACCCCTACCTGTCTAGGACCATAAGTGAGAGCCTGCATCACACACTTGGTGACAGACTATCTGGATACTTGAGCTGAATCCATACAAGCAAAGTAAATGGTTTCCTGGGCTCACATACAAGGTAACAGATCTAACCACCTGGTGATAGCATGTTAGAGCTTCAAAGGCTCCAATAAAACTAGCTCACACCAGCAGCGTATTTGGGCATAGCAAAACAAGAAGCTAGGAAAAAGTAAGCAAACATAAAATAAATATAAGAACTTATTGATGATACAGAAACAACAGTCAATATCAAATCCCATAAAGAGGTAGACCATGATGGCTTTAGCAAGCACCCAAAACAAAGAATCAAGAAATCTTCTGAAGGAAGAGAACTTCTTGGAATTACTGGAGGTAGAATACAGAAGATTAATATACAGAACTCTTCAAGAGATCAGGAGGGTTATCATGCAAAATGCATAACAAGCCAAGGACAGACAAAGTAATAGAGAAACTTAAGAAGGTTATAGAAGTCCACAATGACAACTATAACAAGCTGCAAGAATCCATAGAGAGACAGCAAACAGAAATTCAGAAGATTAACAGTAAACTTTCAGAATTAGACAAGTGGGGGGCAGGGGGAAGATGGTATTCACAAACTAGATAGTAGACAAGAATTATCTTAGGTGAAGGGAAGGACAACACACGCTACAGGGGAAGTCAGCACAACTGGACTAAACCAAAATCTAAGAAGTTTCCTGAATACAACGAAACACTTAAAGGGACAGAGTAGCAGGGGTGGGGGTCTGGGGACCATGGTTTCAGGGGACATCTAGGTTAGTTGGTATAACAGTTTATTAAGAAAATGTTCTGGATCCCACTTTGGTGAGTGGCATCTGGGGTCTTAAAAGCTAGCAAGTGGCCATCTAAGATGCATCAATTGGTCCCAACCCACCTGGAGCAAAGGAGAATGAAGAATACCAAAGACACAAGGAAAATATTAGCTGAAGAGACAGAAAAGTCCACATAAACCAGAGACTCCATCAACCTGAGACCAGAAGAACTAGATTGTGCCCAACTACCACCAATGACCACCCTGATGGGGAACACAGCAGAGAGTTCCTGATGGAGCAGGAGAAAAGGGGGTGCATAACTCAAATTCTAGTAAAAGACCAGACTTAATGTCTGACTGAGACTGGAGGGACCCCAGAAGACATGGCCCCTGGACTCTCCATTATCCCAGAACTAAACGATTCCCAAAGCCCACTCTTCAGGCAAAGATTAGACTGGACTATGGGACATAAAATGATACTGTGAAGAGAGTTCTTCTTAGGTCAGGTAGACATGAAACTAAATGGGAAGCTCCTGTCCAGAGGTGAGATGATAAGGCTAGAAGGGACAGGAGCTGTTTGAATGGACACGGGAAATCTGGAGTGGAAAGGAGGAGTGTGCTGTCACATTATAGGGAGAGCAGCTAGGGTCATGTAATAATGTGTGTATAAATTTTTGGATTAAAAAACTGACTTTAAACTTTCACTTAAAGCACAATTTAAAAAAAAGTTTTGGGGAAAAAAAAAAAAACCCAATGGAGCATAGTTCTGCTTCTGACACACATGAAATTGCCATGAATTGGAATTGACTTGTTGGTAACTGGTTTTTATTGAATTTGGCAATTACAAAGTCGTTGATGACTTTGACTAGGGCAGTGTCAGTGGATTGAAGATGAGAATGTGGTTCACATACTCAGTAAATTTTTTTAGAAAATACTTGACTGTGAAGGAAAAGTGAAAAGGCAGTAACTAGAGGGGAATGTAGGACTGAAGGAAAGGTTCTTATGTTTCTTTAAAGACTATGGGAGGGAGAGGTTGAAAAGGCAGAGGGCTTAGGCACTCTGTATATCAGAAAGTAGATTGGTTTTAAAATTAATTGATATGTGAATTGGAAGATAAATTACTCTCCAGTTGAATAGACAAATTATGAATATTTGGGATATATTTTTCTTGTTATTTATTAGAACAGCAACCACTAACAAATAGAACATACAAACTCAATTCTGGAAGTCATAGGGAACTTAGAAATATTCTAGACTAGTTACTTCATTGGATAGTTGAGGGAATTGAGACCTAGGTTGGTACTGTTGCCATTTATTAATTTTATGTGTTTAAAATTATTTCAATTATGCTTATATTAATAGATTTTTGGATTTAAATTATGATATTTAAGGATATATGAAGCTTGAATTTCTTTTTTCAGACCAGACTTTCGTTACACATGTTTGTTTACATAAAATAACATTTGATTTTTAATTACATATATGACTTTAAAAAATAGGCCGGGAAACTTAATTTTCTGCATAAACTTTCACTGAAAACACAATAAAATATTATTTAAAAAAATAGGCCAGAAAATCCCCACCATTCTAGAAAGTCAACATGAAAAACTTAAAAATAGTGGCTTATGCAGCTTCCTCAGCCCTCAGTTTCCAAATGCATCTCAAATACCTTTTTTGGTCTTTCTGATTATCTCTCAGCTAAATTAAATGCTGCCTCTCTGAGTATCCCTCTATCGTGGATTATATTGTGGCTGTGAATTTGTTTTCAGAGCTGTTAGTGTAGCTCTTGAGCATACATAGGTGATCAATAGATATATGCTTGAGTGATGGATGAATTCTTTTACTGGACAAAAAGATAAGCTTTCCAAATTCTGCTCATCCATATATTTACCAACGTCTGATGGAAAGAAACTTCTTATACCTACATATATAATATTGTTGCTGTGGATGGTGTCTTAGTTGTCTAGTGCTGCTATAACAGAATTACCACAAGTGGATGGTTTTAACAAAGAAAAATTTATTCTCTCACAGTCTAGGAGGCTAGAAGTCTGAATTCAGGGTGCCAGCTCCGGGGGAAGGCTTTTTCTCTCTGTTGGCTCTGGAGGAGGATCCTTGTCATCAGTCTTGCCCTGGTCTAGGAGCTTCTCAGCGCAGGAACCCCAGATCCAAAGGATGAGCTCTGCTCCTGGCACTGCTTTCTTGGTGGGATGAGGTCCCCCTGTCTCTCTGCTGGCTTCTCACTTTTATATCTCAAAAGAGAATGACCCAAAATACAATCTAATCTTGTAGATTGAGTCCTGAATTATTAACATAACTGCCTCTAATCTTGCCTCATTAACATCATAGAGGTAGGATTTACAACACTTAGGAAAATCACGTCAGATGACAAAATGGTGGATAATCACACAATACTGGGAATCATGGCCTAGCCAAATTGATACACATTTTTTGGGGACACAATTCAATCCATAACAGATGGGTTTCATTAATCTCTGAATTTGTGAGCTGTATTTTATTTTCAGTATTTAGGTGTTGGGTTCTCTCCTCTTCCCCTCCCCTACTTTGAAGCCTTGTAAGCATATGTGTTTATTGAGTGGTTTGCCGTCAGCCTCCAAATTTATTATACTGGATGTTTTGAAGGGATAACTGGTGAACTGCTGAATTATCTTCTTGACCAGTTATGAGTGGTCTTTATATAAAGTATTGTGAGAATTGACCAGAAAATACATTTGCTTTTTTGAAAATTGTGAATATACTTTCAGAATTCCTTTATTGTTAGTTTTCCCTCTTCTATTGTTATTCTTTCCACTATGATTTCAATACAAAGCTTGTTAGAGCATTTCTTTTTTATAAAAATGATTTTTAAAAGAATTAAAATAGGGGTGGAGTAGACCTGTGGAGGACACGATGGAGTTTTATAAACTCATTCAGCTGTCAGGTGATTTTATCCCTGGGAATGATACCTTTCTGGCTGGCAGCTTTAAATTAGGTCATTTCATGGTTCTATTTGTCCTTTATGGTGCCCTGGTGGCACAGTGGTTAAAGTGCCCATCTGCCGGTGTTCCTTTAATAACAAGTGTGGATGCCTCCCTGGTATGTTGTTCTTATTATAGTTTGTTTAGGATAGTGTTGAAGAAAGTGTTACTTTTGCAGGGACAGGAGGAGATGGTTTGAATGGACATGGGAAATCCGAGCTGGAAAGGAGGAGTGTGCTGTCACAGGATGGGGAGATCAACTAGGGTCACATAGTAATGTGTGTATAAACTTTGTATGAGAAACTAGAACTGTAAACTTTCACTTAACGCACAATTAAAAAGCAAACAAGCAAAAATAGCAGCTTAGAAGATATATGGTAAGGGAATGAAAGGAGAAAGAAAGAATTGGGGAATAGGAAAATAGAAGAGAATAATAAAAACATATAATACTAGAAAGTGTTACTTTTTCTCAAATATTATTTGTAGTATTTTAAAAAATAATTTTAAACAGGGAAACATGACATTTTTGTGACTACTTAAAAAGCTTTAAGGCAAATAATTTTGAATTCATTCTTTTCAGTTATTAACCCCCTGTATCATGCATTTAATACATTAGCACAAAAACAGATTCTTCTTTAACTGTTCTAGAAGGTTATTACTAATAATGATCCTTTATGGTGATTAGATTAAAGAGCTGCTAATGCTTAGTATTAAAGAATAGATCAAAAAGCTTTATAAATTGAGTAATAGTGATTGATGTTCAAAGTGACATACAACTTTTTGTTTGGGAGTGGATCCTTTAGATCTGTTTCCCTAGTTAGTACCCCATCCTGTACCTTCCCACCTCCACCCAGGTCTGTGCTCTTTTTAAGAGTGTTTGATAATTTAATTATGTACTTTTTTTTTTCTCCAGTTGCCGTTGAGTTGACTCTGACTTATGGCAGTCCCATGTGTGTCAGAGTAGGACTGTGCTCCATAGTGTTTTTCAGTGGCTGATTTTTCAGAAGTAGATTGCTAGGCCTTTCTTTCTAGGCACCTCTGGGTGGACTCAAAACCTTTCTGTTAGCAGCCACTCATGTTAACCCTTTGCAGCACCAAGGGATTCCAGTCATCTACTAGTCCAGCCTTTTCATTTAGGAGAAGATAATAATTATACCTTACAGAGTGCTTTCTCTTTAGATTTTCATAGCAGTCAAGTAAAGAGTATGGTAGATATTCTTACTATCTCCATGTAGGAGGAGAAAAAAACAGACAAAAAAAAGTTAAGCAACTTTTCTAAGGTCACACCACTCTAAAAGATTGTGAATTCCCACACCTTATTCTGACAAAATTATCAATGTTTAGTGTAGATAATTTTCATGAAATTATAAGCCTGGGGAATGTTCAGGAATATCTAAAATTCTGTTGCTTAGCTCTGGTGGTTATAGGGTATTAGTCCCTGATTAACGAACGAAGCAGACACAATATGCTGTTTATTGAGTTGGAAGTTTTAATACAGAGCTTTGCAAAGCAGTTTTAAATCCTTTGTTAAAAAAATAAAATTGCTTAGTTTCTTCAGCAGTTATCTCTTGGTGTCTGAGAAATGTTTTTAAAGAATATGATTTTGTTAAAAATAATGGTTTGGAAGTTTTCTACAAAAAATAGTTTTATGGCCCTTAAACTAAATTTATGTGTTACGGAGGACTGGTTGCTATTTTTTCCATCTTATGATTGAAGATTAGTTATAGTGATTTATATAGTAGACTGATGGACATGGCAGAATAAGCACTTTAAGGCTGGGCATTTTAGAATTATAATTATTTTTAGCTTTAATTCTTTTTTTAAAAAAACAGCTTTATTGAGATGTAATGTACGTACCATAAAATTTACTCTTTTAAAGTGTACAATAAATTATTTTTAGTGTATTCACAAAGTTGTGCAACCTTCATCATTATCTAATTTTAAAACAGTTTCATCACCCCCAAAAGAAATCCAGTACCCATTGTAGTCATGCCTCATCTCTCCTCAGTCCCTGGCAACCACTAATCTACTTTCTGTCAGTATGGATTTGCCTATTCTGGATATTTCATGTAAATGGAATCTGCATCTGACTGTTTTTAGCATAATGTTTCTAAGATTCATCAGTTTTGTAGCATGAATTAGTGCTTTCTTTTTATCACTGAATAATACTCAATTGTATGGATATACCACATTTTATTTATCCATTCATGAGTTGATAGACATTTGGGTTATTTTCACATTTTGGCTATTAGAAATAATGATCCTGTGAACATTTGTGTACAAGTTTTTATGTGGGCATATGTTTTTATTTCTTTTGAGTATTTTCTTAGGAGTAGATTTGCTAGGTAATACGTTAGTTCGGTGTTAACCTTATTGAGAAACTACCAGACTGTTTTACAAAGTGGCTGCAGCATTTTACATTCCCATCAGGAGTGTATGAAGGTTCCAGTTCCTCCACATTCTCACCAACTCTTGTTATTGTCTCTTGTCTTTTTGATTCTATCCACCCCAGTGAGTGTCAAGTGGGACCTCATAGCTTTGATTTGTATTTCAAATGACAAATGATGTTGAGCATCTTTTCATATTCTTGTTTGCTATTTATATATCTTTTTTAGAGAAATGTCTATTCAAGTCCTTTGCTTGTTTTCTAAATTGGATAGTCTTTTGGCGTTGAGTTCTTTACATATTCTGGATATTAAACCCTTATCAAATATATTATTTGTAAATATTTTCTCCCATTTTGTGGGTTCTTTTAACTTTTTTGATGGTGTCCGCTGATGCACAAGTTTTTAATTTTGATGAAGTTTGATTTATCTATTTTTCTTTTGTCACTTGTGCTTTTGATGTTATATCTAAGGAACCATTGCCCAATCCAAGGTCACAAAGATTTGCTCTTATGTTTTCTCATAAGAGGGCTAGCTCTTACATTTAGGTCTGTGATCTATTTCAAGTTAATTTTTGTATATGGTGTGATAGAGGCCCAATTTTATTCTTTTGCGTGTGAATATCTAGTTGTTCCAACACCATTTGTTGAAAAGGCTATTCTTTCTCCATTGAATTGTCTTGGTACCTTTGTCAAAAATCAGTTGATCATAAATGTGTAAGGGTTTATTTCTGAGCTCTCTATTTTTTCCCATTGTCTGGGCGCCTATCCTTATGCCAGTGCTACACTGTATTGATTACTGTAACTTTGTAGCAAGTTTTGAAATGAGCAAGTGTGAGTCCTTCAGTTTTGTTCTTCTTGTCAAGATTGTTTTGGCTTGCATTCCATGGGAATTTCCCTTGAGTTTCCATGTGTTTTTAGGATCAGCTTGTCACTTTCTGCAAAAGAAGGCATATGGAATTTTGATAGAGGTTGTGTTGAAAGCATAGATCAGTTTGGGGAGTATTGCTACCTTAACAATATCTAGTTTTCCAGTTTATGAACATGAGATGTTTTTCAGTTTATTTAGGTCTTCTTTAAATTCTTTCAGTGATGCTTTGTAGTTTTCTTTGGGCAAATCTTGTACATCTTTTGTTAATTTATTCCTAAGTACTTTTATTCCTTTTGATACTATTCTGAATGGAATTATTTTCTTAATTTCATTTTTGGATTATTTATTGCTTGTGTGTAGAAATGCAACTGATATTTGTATATTGATCTTATATCTTGCAACTTTGCTGAACTTGTTTAGTAGTACTTACGGATTTTTTGTGGATTCCTTAGGATTTTTGATATATAAGATCATGTCTTCTGTAAATAGAGAGAATTTCGCCACTTCCTTTCTAATCTGGATGCTTTTTGTTTCCTATTCTTGTCTAATTATCCTGGCTAAAACCTCTAGTACAGCGTTGAATATAAGTGGTGAGAGTGCACATCCTTGTCTTATTCTGGATCTTAGAGGAAAAGGATTCAGTTTTTCACCCTAAGTATGATGTAAGCTTTGTATTTTTCATAGATGTCCTTTATCAGGTTGAGTAAGTTCCCTTCTATTCCTACTTTGTTGAGTGTTGTTATTGTGAAAGGGTGTTGGATTTTGTCAAATGCTTTTTCTGTGTCTATTGAGGAGATCATGTGGTTTTTGTTCCTTATTCTGTTGATATGGTGTAGTACACTGATAGATTTTTGTATGTTAAATCAATCTTGCTTGCCTGGAATTAATCCCATTTGGTCATAATCCTTTTTATACGTTGCAGGAATTTGATTCACTAATATTTTGTTGAGGATTTTTGCATCTATTTTCATAAGGGACATTGTTCTAGTAGTTTTCTTGTGATGTCCTAGTTTGGTTTTGGTATCAGGGTAATACTGGCATCATAGATTGAGTTTAGTAGTGTTTCCTCCTCTTCTGGTTTTTTTTTTCCCCCTCAGATGAATTTGTGAAAGATTGATATTAATTTGTCTTTAAATATTTGATAGAATTCACCAGTGAAACCATTCAGACTCCAGTCTTTCCTTGTTTGAAGTTAAAAAAGATCATTTCATTGTGGTAAAATACAGGGAACATAACATTTTTTATTTTAACAATTTTTAAGTGTACAATTCAGTGGCATTAATTACATATACGATGTTGTGCAACTGTTACCACTAATCTGTTTGCAAAACTTTCATCATCCCAAACAGAAACTCTGTACCCATTAAGCAATAACTCCCCATTTTCCCTTCCCCAAAACTTCGAGGGCAGTTTTAAAATTAATTATTCTAACTTCTTGTTATAGATTTGTTCAGATTCTCTATTTTTTCTTGAGTCAGTTTAGGTAATTTGTGTTTTTCTAGAGATTTGCCCATTTCATCTAGGTCATCTAATTTGCTGATGTACAATTGTTATAGTATTCTTTTAAATCCTTTTTATTTCTGTAAAGTTGGTAGCAATGTCTCTGCTTTCATTTCTGATTTTAGTAATTTGAGTCTTCTCTCTTTTTTTCTTCGTCTGTCTAGCTAACGGTTTGTCAATTTTGTTTGTTGATATTGTCAAAGAACCAACTTCTGATTTTTTAAAACATTTTTCTTTATTTCCACTCTGATCTTTATTATTTCCTTCCTTCTGTTGGCTTTGCGTTTAGTTTGCTCTTTTTTTCCTAGTTTCTTAAGGTGGAAGGCTAGATTGTTTTGAAATCTTTGTTTTAAAAAAAAGGCATTTACAGCTATAAATAATTTCCTTCTAAACACCACATACACTGCGTGCCGTTTTTTTTTTTTTTTTTTTTTTTAATATTGTACTTCAGGTGAAGGCTTACAGAACAGATAGTTTCTCAT
>NW_004443951.1:3466785-3489567 GCF_000243295.1 Trichechus manatus latirostris | reverse complement strand
GTGGTGCTTCTGCCTAGACCGCCATCTTGCCGGAGTCCCTCGCGTGCCGTAAGTTTTGGTATGTTGTGTTTTTGTTTTTAATCATCTCAAAGTTATTTTCTAATTTTACTTGTGATATATTCTTTGACCCATGGTTATTTAGGAGTGTGTTACTTTTGAATTTTCCCAAATTTCCTTCTGTTACTGATTTCTAATTTCATTCCATTGGGGTTGGAGAACATACTTTGTATGATTTCAGTCCTTTTAAGTTTTTCGAGGCTTGTTTTGTAGCCTAGTCTGTCTTGGTCCATGTGCACGTGAAAAGAATGTACCGTCTGCTGTTATTGGATGGAGTGTTCTGTAGATGTCTGTTAGGTCTAGTTGGTTTATAATGTTCTTCAGGTGTTCTATTTCCTTGTTGATATTCTGCCTAGTTGCTCTATCTGTTATTGAAAGTAGGATACTGAAGTCTCCAACTTCTATTGTTGAATTGTCTATTTCTCACTTCATCTCTGTCAGTTTTTGCTTCATGCATTTTGTGGCTCTATTTTAGGTGCTTCTGCTTTAATTCTGATGCATAATGTGGAATGGATTCTGATAATATTGTTCCCATCTTATAATGCTGTAACCAATAAATGGAACTTGTTTTCTTATAGCTGTGTTTCAGTGGTTTTGAAGTCTATTAGTAAATTGTCATGTCTAGATTATATAAATCATCACATATCTCTGAGAAGGCTCTCAGCTTCAGTGAGGCAGTGGTTCATCATAAGGATCTATGTGCATGTGAGTCACAGTGAACTGTAGCAGTTCACAGGGCTGAGATAAAGTATTTAAATAATAACTTTGTCAAGGTATAATTTTTATTGAGATTAAAGGGCAGATGGTAATGTATCTTTATCCCTAGAAGAATTTTGAGTCAGTACCCATTATTTTTAAGCTATTTACAGTACATAACTAAGTCCTAAACTATATCTGGGTTAGGAGGAAGAAGTAATTAGAGAAGTACCCAGTATGTGCTAGATGTTCTATACATATTATCTCTTTTTAATCCTCATAGCAATTGTTTGAGGTGAATGGTGTTGCTCTCACTTTACAGATGAGGGAATTGAAATGAAGTTTACTAGTTTGGCTATGGTAACTGATGAGTGCTCTTTTCATTTTCTGTTATTCTTTTAGTCATTCAGCAAATATGCCAGGCTTTGGAGATACAGCCATAACACAATTAGACATGGTCCTTGCCGTCACGAAGAGAACTGTCTGGTGGTGTCCTTTCACTGATATTGTCTTTCAGCCATATTTTAAATGATAGTGATGTATTTGTAGAATACTGTATAGTTTATAAAATATTTCTGCATTGTCATCTAATTTTATAGTCCTTATTATAGTCTTGTGACCCAGGTGGATCAGATGTTATCCCCATTTGAAAACAAAGAAACTGAGACTTAGGAATATTAAGGTCACATAGTTAGTAAATGGCTGAGCCAGTACTCAAACCCAGATCATCTGGTTCCAAGGATCCTGCACTTTTTCCATTCACCACATTATCTCATTGTTTCATGTGAACTGCAAGTCTAGATAGCCAAGACTGATATCCTGGAAAGTAACCAGTCTAGCAGCGCTTAGCAAAGCAGAGCTCCACCAGGCAGGGCATGTAGAAAGAGAAAAAAACTGAACACCCAAACAGCTCTGTCTAGTGTCCTTTAATAATGTAGTGAGAAGTACCAGTGCTTTAGAGAGAGACTAAAACATGAGAAATATTGCACAGACATGATGTCAGCTGAACCCAGATGAGCTCAGGGCACAATAATTGCCAGGGGCATTTTTTTCTCAGAATAAAGACTTGAAACAGATAGTGAGCCTAAGAAGAATAGACACAAACAACACCAGACTCTGTACAGAGCTGCCTGCAACTACATATCAGAGTGTAATCTTTATATGAGGAAGGGATTGTTTTGTTTTACGTTGGTTATTGCAGTCACCTTTGTGAATGTACAGTGATCTCTATCCATTTAGCAAAATCATTTGAGTGTATCTTCTGTGTAAAGCACTGTTAGGCATTGTGGGAGACACCATCCTTGCCCACAAGGAGCTTGTAACCTAGTAAGGAGATTCTGCATTCATTCAAACAACACCTGTTCAGAGTCTATTATGTGCCAGGCGTTTAGGAGACAAAAGTAAATAAGATAGAAATTGCCCCTAAGCTTTTAGCTTATGCTTTCCACTGCTTGGAGAGTATTTCTTCACCCTTTCTCCCTGAGTCTAAGCAATTAAAAGCCATTTAAGGTAGAGAGCAAGACTTGAAGTACTCTTAGTCAAAACAGTAGTCAATACTTCTGGCCTTGTGACTTGGTCTTATATAGAACCTGACAGCCTATAGGTCAGAGCTTAGATGTCATACTAGGAAATATTTGCATCATATTTAACAGTCAAAGGATTAATGCCCAGGATATGTAAAGACTCACAGATCATTAAGAGACAAACATCCCAACAGGAAAAAATGGATGAAGAATTTGAACAGGAGATCACAGAATAGAAAATACAAAAGGCTGTAAAGGTGAAAATGTATGTTCTGTCTTACCAGTAATCAGGGAAATGATGATTCAGTAATGACATACTACTTTTACCCCTCTCATGGGCAAAAGTGAAAGGTTGTTAATAGCAAGTTTAAATAATAATAATAAAACTTTATTGAGTACTTTCTACTTACGATTCTCACGGTAGTCTTTCGAGGTGGATACTATTATTATTCCTGTTTTATTGATTGGGAACTGGAGGCACAGGGGTAGAGTTAATTTGCCCAAGGACAGATGTGTAGTACTTGTTGAGCCCAGGTTTGAACCCAGGCATTTTGTCTCTAGGGCTACAGTCTTAATCACCAGAGCAGTGGCCTTGTCTGGGTTGGCTACCATTATACTGTATATCCTGCTTCTAGAACAGTGCCTGGCACAAAGAAAGCATTTAAATATTTCTTGAATGAATGAATACAGGTAATGAATTTTAAAAATGAAAGTATATTAGGTGCATCATTTTGGAGGATAATTTGTCAGTATTAAAAAAGATACAAACTGATGATTCTAATTCTACTTCTTAATGTTTACCTTAAGAAAAAAATATGTGTACGAGGAGCCATGTATGAGGCTGTTCGTGGCAGCTTTCTTGACAGTCATGGAAAAATAGGGGAAAATGTAAATGCTCATCAGTGGGAGAATAATTAAACTATTATTGTTGTTTTTAGTTGCTACGGAGTTGCCTCTGACTCCTAACGACCTTATGTATAACAGAACTAAACATTACCCGGTCTTGCACCATCTTCAACAGGTGTTGCAGCTATTGTCTCAGTCCGTCTCATGGAAGTTTCCCTTGTTTTCGCACTTTACCAAAATGAAGTCTTTTTCTAGTTATTGGTCTTTCCTGATGATGGGTGTAAAGTAAGTCTCATCATCCTCACTTCTAGAGCAGTCTGGCTATACTTCCTCCAAGGCTGATTTGTTCGTGCTTCTGGCAGTCCACAGTATATTCAGTATTCTTCACCAACACCACAATTCAAATGCGTCAATTCTTCAATCTTCCTTTTTCATTGTCCAGCTTTTGCGTGCAGATGAGGCAGTGGAAAAGATCGTGGCTTGCCTCAGGCACACCTTAGTCCTCAAAGTGACATCTTTGCTTTATTACACTTTAAAGAGATCTTTCTTGACTGCTGCTTCCATGGGCATTGATTGTGGATACAAGTAGAATGAAATCCTAGACAACTTCAGTTTCTTTGCCATTTATCATGATGTTATTTATCGGTTCAGTTGTGAGGATTTTTGTTTTCTTTTTGTTCAGGTGTAATCCATATTGAAGGCTGTAATCTTTGACCTTCATCGATAAGTACTTCAAGTCTTCACTTTCAACAAGCAAAGTTGTGTCATCTGCATACTGGATGTTATTAATGGGTCTTTCTCTAATCCTGATCTTTTTCATATAGTTGTGTTCTTTTTCATATAGTCCAGTTTCTCAGATTATTTGTTCAGCATACAGATTGAATAAGGTAAGAGTACAACCCTGCCACACACCTTTTCCGATTTTAAACCATGACATATCCCCTTGTTCTGTTCAAACAATTGCCTTTTGACCTGTGTACAGGTTCTGTATGAACACAGTTAAGTTCTGAAATTTCCATTCTTCGTAATGTTATTCATAATTTGTGTGATTCACATAGTCAGATGCCTTTGTGTAGTTGATCAAACACTGGTAAACATCTTTCTGGTATTCTCTGCTTTCAGCCAGGATCCATCTGACATCAGCAACAATATCCCTTGTTTCACATTCTCTTCTGAATACAGCTTGAACTTCTGGCATTTCCCTGTTGATGTATGACTGCAGCCATTTTTGAATGATCTTCATTAAAATTTTGCTAGCATATGATATTGTTTGATAATTTACACGTTCTGTTTGACTGATTTTCTTTGGAATGGACACGAATATGGTTCTCTTCAGTTGGTTGGCCAGGTAGCTGTCTTCCAAATTTCCTCCAAATAAGCTGTAATATAGATATATTATAGAATTCTATATGCACAGTTAAAATAAATGATGTAGTTGATCTGGAAAGATATTTAGGATATATTATTGAATGAGACAAGCAAGTTACAGAACCTTTCCTACCAAAATAGATTCTAGATGATGAAAGAATGAAACAAGCAAAAATAAAACCATGAAAAAAGCAGAGGAAACATGGACGAATATTTTTATAATAATGGATTGAGGAAGGGTTTTCTAAGCATGATGTGAAACACAGAAGCCATAAAAGGAGAAGATTGATGAATTTGACTCCATAAAAAAGGAAGACTTGCATGGGGTGGGGGAACCCATCATAAAGAGAAAACAAACATAAACTGGGATAAAGATTCTACAGTGATACATATAAAGCTAGGTTCCTTAATATAAGAGAGCTTTTATGAATCAGTGAGACAAATATCCAAAAGAAAATCCAGAAGAGAAATGATCAAACAGTATTTACGGGCAATTTGCAGAAAGGCCAATAAACATATGAAGATATAATAGATGTTCAGTTTTTACTTACAATTAAAAATACAAATTAGAAAATCAGGTCACATTTTATACCTGTGAGATTGGCAAAGACTGATAATACTCAATAATGACAAGAACATGAAGAAAAAATTCTTGTATATCCTTGGAGGAAATATAGGTAAGCTGAGCATTTTTGGTGGAAAATTTGGCAATATTATCAAATTTAAAAATGTATACTATCTTTGTCTCAAACTCCACTCTTAAGAATTTATTGTGCACTAAATTTTAAAGATAAATGTGCAAGGACATTCAGTATAGTATTGTTTATAGGTATAAAAATAGGGAAGCAATCTCTATGTCCATTGATGGGGTGAGAGTTAAATTGTATATCCAAATAATGGTATTCTGTTCAACTGTTTAAAAAGACTGTGGCAAATCTAGATATACATACATGCCTCACTTGACACTGCTCTGTGTGTGATGATTGATTAAATGTTATGTTAAATAACATGCATGAATATATTATAATAATAGATATATATATATATTTTAAAAATTCATTATGGTAACCTGTTAATCTGCATTTCTCCCTCTGCTGTGAGTACTGTCATCTGTAGTGGGAGCATTAATAAATTCAGACATAGCATGTTGTTGTTAGTTGCTGTCAGGTTGGTTCTGACTCATGGTAACCCTGTGTGTGCAGAGTGGAACTGCTCCATAGGGTTGTCAAGGCTGTGACCTTTCAGAAGCAGATCACCAGGACTGTCTTCCAAGGTGCCTCTGGATGGGTTCAGAACTGTCGAGTGCTTAATCTAGTGTCTATATGTATATTAGTTATGAAACTATAGTTTCTTTTTTTTAGCAAAACAACCAGGGCAACTTTTAGCTCATGGAAGCATTTCTAGACTGAAAGCACTTTTGGAGGATGAAGAGGAGAGGTGAAGGAGGAATATTGTTCCCAAATATATACATACCTAGTGGTTAAGAGTCCAGGACATGAAATGAGACTGCCTGGTTCCAAATCCTGGCTCTGCCAGTGTGTGTGACTTTGTGTAAATTACTTTACTTTTTTCCACATTTTTTATTCAACCAACATTTGAGTGCTTACTATGTGCCAGACACTATACAAAATCTCTGCCCACTTGTAATTTACATTCTGGAGGGCTTAATTCTATACCTACTGTTTAGAGTTGTTAAGAGGATGAAATGTAAAGTGCTGTAAAGCACTTGGAGCAATATCTGGTACATAGTAAGTGGTCAGTAAATATTATTATTGTTGTGCCTTCTTTTCTACCCTCCCTTCTTCATAGAGTGCAGCGTGCTGGTTCATTAACTATTTTATGGATGTTTTCAACATAAAAATATATAAAACAATCTATTTCAGTATATTCTCACGTTTGTCCATGTACTGGGTGCTCTCATACATTCTCAGCCATTGAGCTCTAACTTTGTAGATTTTTCTGTACACTACTGCCCATGAACATTTCCATACCATCTTGCAAAAGCTCTTAGCCAGTGAGTGTTCTGCTACCCTATTTGAGTATTCTTGATGTTGAAGTACAAATTTTACAGTGGTTCTTGTAAGGAGTCTTGAAGGAGATTATAGAGAAATTAAGAGAGTCAAGAGCAACAAATTGTTAAAATTGGTAAATTGAAGGCCATCCTAAATATCAGTGATACCTAGGAGGATTGGCTAATAATTGTATAGCATTGAAATTAAATGTTGTAGTGGTATTTATTAATTTGTGTATTTACAAAATCTCTGCTCATTAGCAGATATTTATTTACTGCCTGCCAGGTGCTGTGCTGGCAATACATTGGTAAACAAGACAGTCATGGAACTTATCCTTTCATAGCTAATACTCTATACTGTTACAAAAATAATTACAGAGTTATAAGAGTTATGCAGGAAGCCTAGTCTGAAGGATCAAGAGAGGGCTTCCTTGAGGAATTGAGGTTTAATCTGAGACCCGAAGGATGAGTGAGTTTGTGTTAGCCAGGAGAGGAGAGTAGGAAGAAAAGAGTGGGAAACAGCAATTTGAGGAAGGGGAACAGTGATGGAACCCAGAGCTGGGAAGGGAAATGATACACCTGAGGAACAGGAAGATGTCAGTGTGGATAGAGAGAAGTGAGCAACAGGGAAAGTGGCAAAAAAATAAACTGTAAAGGTAGTCAACAGTTAAATTATGAAAGACTCTTATAATCTCATAGTAAGGAGTTTTGGTATTTTAAGCGCAATGGAAAACAACTGAAGGGTTTCAAGTAGAAAAATTATTTGATTAGATCTTTGTAAAGATCACTTTAGCTGCTGGGTGGAGAATGGATTGGGGAGGATGTGACGAAAGTAAATATGAGAAAATCATTGAAGAGATTATGTAGGAATTCAGGTGAGGGGTAATAGGGGCTTGGACCATGGTCAAGACAGAAGTAAATGGATTTTCATTAATTTTAGGAGATGATTGAATGTAGGTCGTGAGCACCATGGAGAGGGAGGTATAGAAATTGACAATGCATGAGCAACTCAGTAGATGGTGATATAGGGGATAGAGGAGAAACAGCATTGATAGCATGACAGTAGATGTACATGTTGAGCTTGAGATGTCTGTGAGACATGGAGGCATGGATTGTTGTTGTTGTTAGGTACTGTCAAGTTGGTTCCGACTCATAGCTACCCTATGTACAACAGAATGAAACACTGCCCCAGTCCTGAGCCATCCTCATGATTGTTGTTGCAGCCACCGTGTCAGTTCATCTCGTTGAGGGTCTTCCTCTTTTTCGCCAACCCTCTAACTTACTAAGCATGATGTCCTTCTCCAGGGACTGGTCCC
This sequence comes from Trichechus manatus latirostris, assembly GCF_000243295.1. Taxonomy (NCBI): domain Eukaryota; kingdom Metazoa; phylum Chordata; class Mammalia; order Sirenia; family Trichechidae; genus Trichechus; species Trichechus manatus. The sequence continues at coordinate 3,481,750 of NW_004443951.1, read as the reverse complement.
TCCTGATAACATGTCCAAAGTGTGTGAGACGAAGTCTCATCATCCTCGCTTCTAAGGTGCATTCTGGCTGTACTTCCAGTACAGATTTGTTCATTCTTTTGGCAGTCCATGGTATGTTCTGCATTCTTCACCAACATTATAACTCAAAGGTGTCAATTCTTCTTCAGTCTTCCTTATTCCTTGCCCAGTTTTTGTATGCATATGAGGCTATTGAAAACACCATAGCTTGGGTCAGGTGCACCTTAGTCCTTAAAGTGACATCTTTGCTTTTCAACACTTAAAGGAGGTCTTTTGCAGCAGATTGCCCAGTGCAATGTGTCATTTGATTTCTTGACTGCTGCTGCTTCCATAGATGTTGATTGTGGGTCCAAGTAAAATGAAATCCTTGACAACTTCAATCTTTTCTCCGTTTATAATAATGTTGCTTATTGGTCCAGTTGTGAGGATTTTTGTTTTCTTTGAGGTGTAATCCCTACTGAAGGCTGTAGTCTTTGATCTTCATCAGTAAGCCCTTCAAGTTCTCTTGACTTTCAGCAAGCAGGTTGTGTCGTCTGCATAACACAGATTGTTAATGAGTCTTCCTCCTGTCCAGATGCCCCATTCTTATTCATATAGTCCAGCTTCTCAGATTATTTTCTCAGCATACAAATTGAATAAGTATGATGAGAGGATACAATCCTGACACACATCTTTTCTGACTTTAAACCATGCAGTATCCCCTTGTTTGAACAACTGCCTCTTGATCTATGTATAGGTTCCTCATGAGCATAATTAAGTGTTCTGGAATTCCCATTCTTCGTAATGTTATCCATAATTTGTTATGATCTACACAGTTAAATGCCTTTGCATAGTCAATAAAACACAGGTAAACATCTTTCTCATATTCTCTGCCTTCAGCCAGGATCCACCTGACATCAGCAGTGATATCCCTTGTTCCATGTCCTCTTCTGAATCCGGCTTGAATTTTTGACTGCTGCCTGGAGTGAATTTTTGCCAGACGTCTTCAGTGCAGCTTGGACTTCTTCCTTCAGTGCCATCGGTTCTTGATCATATGCTACCTCCTGAAATGAATGTCGATCAGTTCTTTTTGGTACAGTTATTCTGTGTATTCCTTCAATCTTTTTTTTTTTTTTTAATGCTTCTTGAGTCGTTCAGTATTTTGTCCATAAAATCCTTCAGTATTGCAACTTAAGGCTTGAATTTTTTCTTCAGTTCTTTCAGCTTGAGAAATGCAAGCGTGTTCTTCCCTTTTGGTTTTCTATTTCCAGGTCTTTGCACATTGCATTATAATACTTTATCTTTTTGAGCTGCCCTTTGAAATGTTCTGCATTGATTAGGCACTTGAATATATAGGTTTAGAACGGAGATAAGAGATCTGAAGTGGAGAAAAAAATTGGGACTTGTTAACAGATGATGTTTGAGGCAATGGTAGGAGGTAGCATTCCCTTGGAAAATAATATAAATTGACAAAAGAGGAATGAGTATAGAACTCTGAACAATCTCAACATTTAAGATTGGGTAAAAGAGAAGGGGTCAGGGCTATAGATAAGAAGGAAATGTCAAAGAAGTAGGAGAAAATAAGAATTTGTAGTGTTGCAGAAGTCACGAAAGACAAGTTTTATGAAGTAGGAGGGTGTGGTCTGCTAAAATCGAATGTTGCTAAAATGGCATGAAATTAGGAAAAAAATGTCCATTGATTTTAACAATATGGAAGTTTTTATTGACTTGTAGCAAAAGTGGTAGGGGAAGAAGCCAGAAAAGAATGGGGGCATACGTGGGAGGTGAAAAGGAGACACTGAGATTAGACATCTCTTTTGAGAAAATCTTTCTCTTGAATACGAAGTCTTCACTGTTTGAAATTTGAGATGTAGTGGAACATCCAGGTGGAGAACCATATCAGGCAGGTGAAGCTGTGGCATTGGAATTGAAGAGAGGTGAAGGTTAGAGAAACCTGAGAGTCATTCACATGAAGATGCTAGTTGAAGACTTTAAAAAAAGGGGAGCCAAACTTAGAACTAGGAAAACGCCTACAGTTAGAGATTTTCTTGGATTATCATTAAAAAATATTGTAGTTTAGTCATAGTACAAGTAATTTGTGCTTGGACTTGTTTCATCCAAAACAGTTATCTCAGGTTTTGGCTGAGACAATTCAATTTATCCTTTTTTAAATTGACATTGTTAAAAGTAAGATACAGTACCTCACATGCTTACCAAAAAAATGTCGCAGGAATATACCTAATATCTAATTTTACTGCAAATATTAGGATATACAATTTTATAAACCTACCAGTTTGGCTAATTTTCCAATACTTGGTACTTTGTATGTGATAAATCTATCATTGTAGTGACAGCATTAGTAGTTAGTCATACAACACTATTTTATGTATACAGGCAGTCCCCAGGTGATGAAAGAGATCTGTTCCTGTGTCTTTAAGTCAGATTTGTAGGTAAGTCGGAACAGGTGCATGTGGTTCTTTCTTAGTAGCCTTACTTTAGTGCAAGAGAAGGCTTGAAGCTTTTTCAATGATTTAAAAGCTGCACGTGCAGCAAGTGAAGGTGATTGTGATGAAGAATTTGATGCTAGTAGGGTTTGGCTCAGTTGTTTCAAAGTGAGGACAAATATAGATAACATTAAAGGGCAAGTAAGAGTTGTCCCCAAGTGGGACGTTCCCCGGGGATTTCCTGTACTACTGTTGTTACTCTTGATGCACACAATTTATGATATACATATACAAATTCTATCTCCCTGTCAGACTGCTGCCTGGAGTGATCTGAAACATAAAGAACTTCCAAAATGAATTTACCTCTTGTTTATTATCTACTTATGTAAATCATAGGATTTCTGAGTTAATGTCTGATCTTTGAAATTTTAGATGTGCCTTTAAGGTTGAAACTGTGGTTTTGATGTTGCCTTGATTTATATCATGCTGTTGGGATACATTTGTTAAGACTCTTGTTGCAAGTTAAAGCAACCCACTGGAGCTAATTTAAGAAAAACAGGGAAGTTTTATAAGGATACTAGGATGTATCTCAGAATCCAAAGGCAAACATTATAGCTGTATCTCAGGAATAGTGTAGACGCGTCTATGATTCACTCAGCTTGATTAGGATCTCACACCAGACCAATACACTGGTTAGGTGGATAGATTTCCCCTGAACATGGCATTTTATCTTTATTAAAATGTACGTGTATGTGTATGGGGCAGAAGGGTGGGCATTTCTGTAATTCTTTTGGCAAAGATAATAGATATCTGGTATCTAAAAATTAGAGATATAGACTTGGGTTAATATAATTGTTAATGGTTCAGTCATGGACAGACATCTATATGCTACTTCAGAATGACTTCTGGCCCTATACCATGTATATACAAGTTTGTTTATTTGATCTTTAGTCTTTTCTCATATCAGACATGAGAATTATACATGTTCCTTGTTTTAGTGCTAATCTCAAATCATTTACTGTTATAGAGATATCAATACATACCTATACAGTATTTGATAAATCTGTATCACGTTTTCCAATATTTACTAAGCTACTGTGCTTTTTGTATAGTGTGTACCAGGTAAAAAGAACAGCCTTGTTCTTTATAGCTCTTGACTGAGAATTCAGTGTTTGTGAAAAAGATGCTGGATTGATATCCTGGAAATTGAAGCCCTGTGTGAATGTGAGGTAGCAACAATGTCAGCTTCCCAGATCCTGCTTTTTAATGCACTTCGGTCTTGATCTGCAGGATTGTCTCCTTTCTTTCTTCTGCCAGTATGAGTGAGAGTGTTCATGTTCAAAGGGTGTCTTTTAGGATCACATGTACTTAGGCTCTTCAGAAAAGTTGAACAGTCAGGTTACTTCTTTGTTCCTGTTTTTCTGTTTCATTGTTCAACTTGAATTGATCACTTAAGACCAGTGGTCCTGATGAATTATTAATTGTATAAGCAAACCAGTTCAAATCATACTCTGCCTTTCTTTTCTAATTCTTTCATACAACTTGCTTTTTGATGACGGATGATAATAGCTACCATTTATTGAGCACTTATATGTCAGGCAAGGCACTTTACATAAACACATTCTTCTTCATCATTAAAAGTATCCTGCAAAGTATGGTTTTCATAGTAAAGAAACTGAGACTCAAAAATAAGTAACTTGCTTAAAACAGCAACAGCTATTAAATGCTAGAGCATGAATTTAAACCTGGATCTGCCAATTCTTGTGCTTGTACTCCTTCCACCAAGCTCCACTGAAGCTGTGATTATGGATAGAAAGGCTCACTAAAACAGGGTTTAAGTTTGAACTCTTCTTCAGTATGCAAATCAATAATTTTATGTTGTCATTAATAAACCTCAAAATAGTACATGGAAGTTTCAGCTGTCTCAGCACAACTTGTGGGATCCTTTGTATGGGAAGATTTTCTAGATGTAAGTGCTTTGAAAGTAAGCCCTTTAGTTAATTTATTTATATCACAAGTAGTTAGTGAGCACTTATTCTGTGCCATACACTAGAGATAAAATGATAAGACAGATGCAGCCCTTATGTTGAAAACTTTAATAACCTGTAAGGGGAAGACAAATAGTTAAAAAAAAAATTATGATTCACTGTAAGTGCTCATAGGAGAAGAAAAAGGGCAAGGGGCATCTATCCCAGAGCTATATCAGAAGGAGTTTGTGGAAGAAATGGTGTGTAGAGTAGAATGAGAAAGTTAAGTAAGAGTTAATCAGGTAACTGTGGCAGGGAGGAAAGTGTTGGAGAATATTTAAAGCCTAAATAATAACACATGTGAAGGTCTTTTTAAAAAGACAGTTTATTGAGATATAATTCAAATACCATAGAATTCACCCTTTTAAGTGTATGCTCAGTGATTTTTAGTATATTCACAGAATTGTGCAGCCATCGCCACTACCTAATTTTAGAACATTTTCATCACCCTAAAGCAAGGCTTCATACTGGTTCAGAATAGTTCAGTCCTGGTCGATAGAAACATGGGCACCATGCGTGTTGCATCACAACCGAAACTCTTGCCTGTCAGATTTTGATCTGAGTAGGAAACAGGCGGTGGTGCCCTACTCATGGCAGCTGACTGCACCACTTTGAATGTGTTACTCTCCACAGTCCTGCCAATAATCCAGTCTCCCATGTCAGGCTTCTCAAAGTTTCACACTATATCAACTGGGATATAGGTCTGGCCTTTTTAAAGAATTTTAATTTTGTTCTTCATTTTTCTCCCATTCTATTGGCATAATGTTTTCAAGATTCATCCATGTTGTAGCATGTATCACTATGAAGATCTGTTTTGAGGAATGGAGATTGGCAAGATGGAGAATTAAAAATTAGTTGATCAGAATGACTAGTATAGAGTATGAGTTTGAAAATACAAAGTATAATACTAGAGAGATAAACAGGAAATAAATCCAGCAAACCTTGTCAGCTATATTATAGACGTATGGATTTTACCCTAAGGGCGGTAGGATGCCATTGAATGGAGTTAAATAAGAAAGTGATTTAGTCAGGTTTGTGTAGAAAATAGGCAAGATGGGCACAAAGTGGGACAGGGAGACTAGTTAGGATTCTTGCAAAAACCTGGGCAACAGAAAGATGGTGGTATGGGATACGACAGTAAGAATGAAGATGTCTTAGTCATCCAGTGCTGCTATAACAGAAATACCACAAGTGGATGGCTTTAACAAAGAGTTTATTCTCTCATAGTTAAGTAGGCTACAAGTCCAAATACAGGGCGTCAGCTCCAGGAGAAGGCTTTCTTTCTCTGTTGGCTCTGGAGGAAGGTCCTTGTGATGCATCAGTCTTTCCTTGGTCTGGGTGCATCTCGGCGCAGTAACCTCAGGTCCAAAGGACGTGCTCTGCTCCCAGCACTGCTTTCTTGCTGGTATGAGGTTCCAATATGTCTCTGCTCGCTTCTCTCTTTTACATCTAAAAAGAGATTGGATTAAGACACTATCCAATCTTGTTAACTTCATCAGTATAACCTCATCATAGTGATAGAGTTTACAACGCATAAGGAAATCACATATAACTTCATCATAGTGATAGAGTTTACAACACATAAGGAAATCAAATCAGATTACACAATCATACAATACTGGGAATCATGGCCCAGCCAAGTTGACAGATATTTTGGGGGGATACAGTTCAACCCATGACAGAAGAGAATGGTAGGATTTGAGAGATTTAAAAGGCAGGATTGACAAGACTTCGTGTTAGATTGAATATAGAGAGAAAGAGAAGGTAATATATAGTATGGCATTCAGATTTCTGGCTTAGTGAGCCAGGTGAATAATGATGCTTAGAATCAGATTAAGGAGCTGTCTAGCCAGGCAAGCTCTTGGGTGCTAATCTATAAGGAGTACTAAAATATCACTGGAAAGTTAATGAGATGGGAAAAAATGCATCTACCAGAGCTCCTTACTTAGTAGTAGAGTACTGGTATGACTTGAAAACTTTCATAAGCTATTATAGATGGAATGAGATCCCTTCCCTTACCCAGGTACTTGCTTAAATAATGTTTCCTAAACTGTAAGAAGACCAGGGCTGTTGTATTGAGTGGGATATGCAAGTTTGGAGCCAGAGCTAAGTAGCTTAATAAAGGAGATGCTGCTATCAGTGGGCCTTCTTTTTAGTCCGTCCCTTTTATGGTTCTCACCCTTTTCTTTAAAATACTTATATTAGATTGGTTTGAAGAGTATCGAATTATTAACGTGCTGTTCCATTTATCTATTGTTGTTGTTACTAGGTGCTGTCGAGTCGATTTTTATGTTTACCTATTGCTGTGTAACAAATTATACCAAAACGCAGTGGCTTAAAACAACAACAGTTTTTAATTATTATCTGTTACGGTTCTGGGGATTGACTGGGCTTAGTTAGATGGCTTTCACTTAGGGTCTTCATGTAGGTACAGTCAGACAGTGACTGGCTAGCAGTCATCTTGAGGCTTGCTGATTCACATGTGTGGAGGTTCATGTGGCCTGTCCATGTGGTCTCTCATGGTAACTGGATTCTAAGAGTAAGTGTCCCAAGAGAACCAGGCTGAAACTGTATTACCTTTTGTGATTTACCCTTGGAAGTTATGTAATACTCTTTTTTTTATGTTGTATTAGCTAGGCAGTCATGAAGGTCTGCTGAGGTTTAGGGGAAGGGGACATAGACTTCATCACTTGATTGGTGATCGGAATGTCACAGTCACATTGTAAGAAGAGCATGTGTGATGGGAGATGTTGTTGCATCTGTCTTTGGAAATACAATCTACCACATTTACTTTGAGAGCTCTGCCCAGACCAAGATAGGGAACCAAGAAAGTGGACTTGAGATGATTGAATGTAATTTTGTACATATTGAGTTTGAATTCCTTGTCAGACTTCCAGGTGGAAATGTTATTAAGCAGTTTGGTTACCTGGCTATATTGAATTTGTTCTGTGGTGAATAGTATTAATTAAAGTCATATTTAACTGAGATTATTTTCTAGTTTATTCTCCTCTTCCCTCTGCCACCCTTTTTTTTGCCACTTATAGCCAGGATTTTGGAAATTGTTACCTTCATAAATCTTTTCTGTTATAAACATTTCCACATTAGAGAGTCCTATAAATTGCTTGTGTTTTCTTTTTTGAAATATCATCTTTATTCCTGTCTTTTTTCCTTATTAAAAAAACAAACAAACTGAACCTATTGCCATTGAGTTGATTCTGATTCATAGTGACCCTATAGGTTTATTTAAAAAATAAAATCTTCGTTTCTTAATTTTAAATGATTCATCTTTCTCTTTTCCCCATGCTACATACATAAAAATTTTTTATTCCATTATACTTCCCGGAGAGATAATCTTTTAAATCCCTGTCTTTCCTGTTTTTTGTTTTTCAGCTTTTATATTTGAAAGTAAAAATTTAAGTAGGTTGAGTTTTTATTAATTGAAATTCATGTATCCTCAATTTCCTGTCCTTTTATTATACAATCATATATTCATTGTAAGAAAAATTAGGACTATAGAGACTTGAAAAATATATATTACTCAAACATTATCAAGAGATTCCCTATTATATTTTTTAAGACTTTTAAGTTCTTCCCCCAAATATGGCAACTTACCATTTGTACCATTTTGTAAATTGCTTCTTTCACTTGACATTTAGGTTACTCCCAGTTTTTTACTATTTTAAACATCAATCTAACAGTTAACATATTCTGCATCTTTTCTCCTTATTCAATTATTTCCTTAAGATAAATTTCTAGAAGGGAAATTATTATGTAAAAGGGCCTGTATTTACATAATAATGATAAATTTTCCCAATTGATTAAATCTTTCTCACTCTTCTCTCTCCTGCTAGAAAATTTCTGTTTTTTATTTCTCTCTTGCATTTGCTTATTGACCTTCTCCCCTACAACACACGCGCATAGCCATACGATATTTATTTCTTAGGAAGAATTCTTTATCATAAGATTGATTTCTTAAATATGGACCTCATTAACTTCGTTCAGTTTCTTTATGAAACATTTGTTGAGCACTTTGTGCTTTGCCCTGGATTACAGAGAATGAAGAATAGATAACCCTTATCTTTCGTGAACTCATAGTTCAGTGAGGGGAGATAGGCATACTGACTGACAATGTAACTTCCATTTGGTAAGTCCTGCCACTGTAGAGAGATGCATAATATGAACAAAAGGTGACTCTTCTAAAACAGCTTATGGAGAATTGGAAGGCTTCCCGGATTTAGTTGAGAGTGAGTTTGAGTTGAAGCTTTTGTTAGCTAGGCAAAGAAGAGTGGCAAGAATATTCCAACATAGGCACAGCATATGTAACGATTGAGAGGCATGACAGATTCTCACAAGATCTACTGGTATTTTGGTATGATTGGAGCTTAGGGAAGTAGTATCAGACCGTTGGAGAAGAGGCAGATACCAAGTTCTGAAGGGATCTCTATGCCATGCTAAGAAACTATACTTAATTTTTGGGGGAAGCGAAGAAGGAGATCTGCTGCTCAGCTAGAAAAACACCGTCAATCTGGGTAGTAAATGTAGTGACATCACCATGAGATAGATCCAGATATATGTCTATTAATTAAATGAGATGGGGAGCCATTTAAGAATTTTTAAGCAGAGGAATTAAATGATCTGATTTTAGTTTTAGAGAACTGTTTTTAGTAAGATTATGAAGGATGTATTTTATAGAGAAATGTAGGTAATAACACTAGTTCAGAAACTATGTTGAACCAGTCTTGGTGAGAACTGATGAGGGCAGTTGTAGTAGAAACAAGAGGAGAGTGATGAAATTAGTAGCTATTTATTTGAAATCCTTGCCACAGGAGTGTGTTGTATGCTACACTTAATTCACCCCACATTTTTTGAATACCATCTATGTGAGAAGCACTGTGCAGGGGCTTCAGGGCAGAAGGATGAATAAAGAGGGTTTCCGGCCTTGAGTGAGCTTAGGGTTTGTAAAGAGGGAAATTACCACATAATGTGAAAAGTGTTATAGATATAAACTTATTGTGGAAACACAGAGAAATAAGTGATTAATTATGTATTTCACATTGAGGTGACATTTGAGCAGAATATTGATGGAGCTTTTTTTCTTTGTATCTTGAGCTGTATTTAAGGCATTTTATGCTGTGTTGTATACCTATCTTTTACTAAACTTCTTTTGTTCCTTCCGAAAAGCAATCCTGTAATGCCAAAAGACGATGAAAAGACTGTTACCATAAAACATCCATTCTGGGTAAAAAGTGCTAGATTATTAGTCTCTTATCTGAAAAGCATGTTCTGTTTGTGAGGCGATGAGATTTCCGTTTTCACCACCTATTTCTTACCTGTTTATCTTCCTCTCCATCTTCTCTCCCTCCCTTTGTTTTTCTGAACTGTTCCTTAGTTTATTGTAGCATTAGCAACTTTAAGTCTACTTTCAAGAAAGAATGCAGTAATCTAGTTCATTATATGTCACTTCTTAAAGATAAGAATGGAGACATCAGTGAACAGGAAGGATTGAACACACATGCACATACATGCGCGCACGCACGTATTTTCTTTCTTCCCTGAAACTCCACTAAAATGATAAGAAGAAACAACAGGAAAGAAGATAACAAAGGATGAGAGATTTAAAGAAATTTGAAGAGTAAAAGGTAACTGTCTTAGAACTAAAGAAGCAATAAACTACTTGTCTGCCAAGGGAGATAAGATGAAAAGCAGGTTGATATCCCAACAGAACCCTGAAGAGATTGGGATGTGGAGACTAAACCATAAAAAAGAAACAACTCATTGCCATTGAGTTGATTCTGATTCATAGTGACCCTATAGGACAGGGTAAAACTACAGCATAGAGTTTCCAAGGCTGTAATATTTACGGAAGCAGACTGCCACATCTTTCTCCTGCAGAGTGGCTGCGGAGCTTGAACTGCCTACCTTTCAGTTAGCAGCCATGCACTTAACCACTGCGCTACCAAACTCTAGTGATCTCTAAAGGTTTAGGTGAGTTTTGATACTGAAAGCAGAGATTGGTTGGAAGTCTGTACAAGGAGTGGTTAGTTTTGCAGGTATTCAATCCCGTTATGTGTAGTCAAGTGACTTTCCTCCTCCTCTAGCAGGAGACTATAGAGGTTTATTTTCTGGAAGAATTGAATTATGGAGGCTTTGAATTGAAGGATACCAGGCATATCAGAAGGTAGGATGGGATGTAGGGTTGAAAACAAGTACTTAGAGCAAGCCCACAAGCTAAATGGTGAAGACAGCAAGCCCTCTTCTGCTACAAACTCTTAGCCAGGTATCCCTCCTACATCTCCTGCCTGGACAGAGAAAGGAAGATTCTCCAAGGAGACAGTGAATAGATCTAGGAAAAAGACCTGTAGGTATTACTCACATTGAGTTCCTCTAATGAAATGTCTGGGCTTTCCCCCAATCACCCTGAAGTGAAGTCCACCAGGCAGCAGGCATTGCCTACACACAATTGGCTTTTTAGAATCTCACTGTTAATTACAAATGGATAGCTAGGGATTACTAGACATTTGATGAAAGCCTTCAAAATGAAACATAAAGACAAAACACTCAAACAGAAAACAGATATTTGGAGGAAACAGGAGGCATTCCAGGGAGGAAGAGAAAACATCAAAACAAAACAATAGTCTTAGAGAAATAAAAGGGTATAAAAAATGTGAAACAAGACTAAGATATCATTAAAAAGGAAGTAATCAGAAAATAATAAAGAGCTCTTTGAAATTAAAAGGTGATAGCCTAAATAAAAATCAGTAGAAGGAGTGGAAGATGAAGTTGACATCTCCCTCAGATTGAAATGCAAAGATAAAGAGATGGAATATAGGAGATGTGGTTAGATACTAGGCAGCCTAAGGAACTCAACTGAAAATTATTATAAAAATTAAAATAATTCAGAAAGGAATATTCAAAAATTGATTGACTTTGTGTATGAGAAAGCAGTGGAAGAAAAGAGTCCACACATAATAGCACACAAAAGAACCTGTGTAGGAATATATTTAACAAGAACTGTGAATGAATTATCTCTGTGAAGAAAACTTTAACATACTATTGAAGGACATGCAGAAGAGAAGACAAACATTGGAAAGGCCTGCAATATTCTTGGATAGGATGATGCAATATCATGAAAATGTCAGCTCTCTCTAAATTAATCTCTATACCAAATAAAACTACCTTAAGATTTTTTGATAATAAATGAACATTCTAAAGTTTTTATGGAAAAATAAGTAAGTGTGGTCTTAAAAAATCTGAAAAAGAATGTAGAGGGAGGAGCTAGAAGTTAAATACATACACAAACACATATATTATATAGCTACAGTAATTGAAACTGTATGAAACAAATATTTGTGATGCAGACAGTCACAGAACAATAGAACAAAATAGAAAGTCGAGAAATACCGATTCAAATACGTACAGAAATTTAGTATATGATAAAGGAAGCATTTATATTAGTGAGAAAATTCTGGTCTTTTTAATAGTATTGGACAGTTGGGTAGCCATCTAGGAGACAGTGAAGTTCAATCTATACCTCACACTTTACATCACAGTAAATTTAAGTGGGTCATAGATTTAAATGTAAAAAAGTACATTATTTCATCAGTTCTGTGATGCACATTTTTTTACATTTTAACATCTTTGAAATTGGGATGTATTTTTTAAATTTAGATGAAGGTTTACAGAACAAATTGGTTTCTCAATAAACACTTAGTACACATATTGTTTTATGACATTTGTTAACAACTCCACGACATGTCAACACTCTCCCTTCTCGATCTTGGGTTCCCTATTACCAGCTTACCTGTCCCCTTCTTCCCTCTAGTCCTTTTCCCTGGGCTGTTGTGCCCCTTTAGTCTCGTTTTGTTTTATGGGCCTGTCTAATCTTTGGCTGAAGGGTGAACCTCGGGAGTGGCTTCATTACTGAGCTAAAAGGGTGTCTAGGGGCCATACTCTTGGGGTTTCTCCAGTCTCTGTCATGCCGTTAAGTCTAGTCTTTTTTTCTGAGTTAGAATTTTGTTCCACATTTTTCTCCAGCCCTGGCCAGGACCCTCTATTGTGATCCCTGTCAGAGCAGTCAGTGGTGGTAGCTGGGCACCATCTAGTTGTACTGGACTCAGTCTTGTGGAGGCTGTGGTAGATGTGGTCCATTAGTCCTTTGGACTAATCTTTCCCTTGTATCCTTAGTTTTCTTCATCTTCCTTGCTTCCGAAGGGGTAAGACCAGTGGAATATCTTACATGGCCACTCACAGGCTTTTAAGATCCCAGACACTGCTCACTAAAGTAGAATGTAGAACATTTTCTTTATAAACTATGTCATGCCAGTTGAGCTAGATGTTCCCCAAGACCATGGTCCCTACAGCCCTCAGCCCAGCAATTCGGTGCTCACGGAATTTGGATGTGTCTCTGGAGCTTCCATGACTTTGTCTTGTACAAGTTGTGTTGGTTTCCCCAGTACTGTGTACTGTCTTACCCTTCACCAAAGTTTCCACTTACATATTTATTGTCTGTTTACTGTTTTTCCATCTCCACCCCTCCCCTCCCTCATAACTGTCAAAGAATGTTTCCTTTTGTGTGTAAACCTTTTCATGAGTTTTTACAATAGAGGTCTGATACAATATTTATCCTTTTGTGATTGACTTATTTCACTTAGCATAATGTACTCCAGATTTATCCATGTTATGCGATGCTTCACAGATTCATCATTGTTCTTTGCCTGTTGTGTAATACTCCGTTGTGTATATGTACCTTAGTTTGTTTATCCATTCATCTGTTGATGGGCATCTAGGTTGTTTCTATCTTTTTGCTGTTGTGAATAGTGCTGCAGTGAACATGGATTTGTATATGTCTATTCGTGTGATGACTCTTATTTCTCTAGGATATATTTCTAGGAGTGGAATTGCTAGATCATATGGTATTTCTAGCTTTCTAAGTAAGCGCTGTATTGTTTTCCAAAATGGTTATATCATTTTTGCATTCCCACCAGCAGTGCATAAGAGTTCGATCTCCCCGCAGCCTCTCCAACATTTGTTATTTCCTGTTTTTTTTGATTCATGCCAGTAATGCCGGGGTGAGATGGTATCTCATTGTGGTTTTAATTTGTGTTTCTCTAATGGCTAGTGATCACGATCATTTCCTCATGTATCTGTTGACTGCTTGAATGTCTTCTTTGGTGAAGTGTCTGTTCATTTCCTTTGCCCATTTTTTAATTAGATTATTTCCCTTCTTGTTGTAGAGGTGTTGGATTTTCTTGTAGATTTTAGAGATTAGACCTTTGTCTGATTTGTAATAGCCAAAAATTTTTCCCCAGTCTGTAGGTTCTCTTTTTACTCTTTTGGTGAAGTCTTTTGATGAGCATAAGTATTTAATTTTTAGAAGATCCCAGTTATCTGGCTTATCTTATGGAGTTTGTGTGTTAGTTATGGTTTGTATCTTGTTAATGCCATGTATTAGGGCCTCTAGCATTGATCCTATTTTTTCTTCTGTGAACTTTATAGTTTTTGACTGTATATTTAGGTCTTTTATCCATTTTGAATTAGTTTTTGTATATGGTGTGAGGTATGGGTCTTGCTTCATTTTTTTTGCAGATGGACATCCAGTTTTGCCAGCACCATTTGTTAAAAAGCTGTCTTTTCCCCATCTGATGGCCTTTGGGCCCTTGTCGAAGATCAGGTGACTGTAGGTGGATGGATTTACATCTGGGTTCTCAATTCTGTTCCATTGGTCTATGTATTTGTCATTGTATCAGTACCAGGCTGTTTTGACTACTGTAGCTGTATAGTAGGTTCTGAGGTCAGATAGTGCAGGTCCTCCTACTTTCGTCTTTTTCTTCAATAGTGCTTTACTTATCCGGGGCTTCTTCCCTTTCCATGTAAAGTTAATGATTAGTTTTTCCATCTCTTTGAAGAATGCTGTTGGTATTTTGACTGGGATTGCATTGTATTTGTAGATTACTTTGGGTAGAATTGTCATTTTCACAATGATGACTCTACCTATCCATGAGCATGGTATATTTTTCCATTTATGTAGATCTCTTTTGGTTTCTTGCAGTAGTGTTTTATAGCTTTCTTTGTATAGGTCTTCTACATTCCTGGTTAGATTTATTCCTAAGCATTTTATTTTTTTAGGGGCTATTATAAATGGTATAGTTTTCCTGATTTCCTTTTCATCCATCTCTTTATTGGTGTATAGGAATCCAACTGATTTTTGAATGTTTATCTTGTATCTGATACTCTGCCAAATATTTCTATTCATTCCAGTAGTTTTCTTATGGAGTCTTTTGGGTTTTCTGTGTATAGTATCATATCATTCGCATATAGGGACAGTTTAACGTCCTCATTACCAATTTGGATGCTGTTTATTTCTTTTTCTTGCCTTATTGCTCTAACTAGGACTTCCAACACAGTGTTAAATACGAGTGGAGATAAAGGGCATCCTTGTCTTGTTCCTGTTCTCAAGGGGAATGTTTTCAGCCTCTCTCCATTAAGAATGATGTTGGC
>NW_004443951.1:3457152-3465048 GCF_000243295.1 Trichechus manatus latirostris | reverse complement strand
TTTACATTCAGTGTAATTATTGATAGGTGTGAGTTTATTGTCATTTTGTAGTGCTTTTTTTTGTGGTGCTGATGTTTTCTTTGTTCCTCTTACTCTCCTGTGCTGAATTCCTTTTGTAGATGGATCCTTTTTTTTAATCCGTTCTGTCACTCTCTGCCTCTCTATGGGTGCATTTAGGCCATTTACATTCAGTGTAATTATTGATAGGTGTGAGTTAATTGTCATTTTATAGTGCTTTTTTTTGTGGTGCTGATGTTTTCTTTGTTCCTCTTACTTTCGTGTGCTGAATTCCTTTTGTTTGTGGATTTTTTTTCATTTCTTTTGTTTTTGAAGATTTTGTTTTTATTAACTTTCTTTGTGGTTACTTTGACATTTACCCTTATCTTTCTAGGTTTGAACCAGTCTATTATTATTTGATATTGCCTTGCGTTCCTCTCCATTAGAAAGTTCCATACCTGCACCGTTTATTCTCTCTTTTATTGTTCTGATGTTGTTGTCATTTACGGATTAACCTCTCTGGTTCCCCGTTGTAATTCTTTTGGTTTTGGATAGTCCTTGAGAGTTCATTTCCTAGGTTGGTATCTGGCTGGTGCGATCTTGTGTCCTAGATTCAGGCTGTCATCTGATGTTGTTTGTTCTCAGACCGAAGGACTCCCTTTAATAATTCTTATAAGTTTGGCTTGGTTTTTACATATTCCCTTAATTCCTGTTTATCTGGAATTGTCCTGATTTCACCATCATACTTGAACGAGATTTTTGCGGGATATAGTAGTCTTGGTTGGCAGTTTTTTTTTCAAGGTTTTATATATGTCATCCCATTGCCTTCTTGCCTGCATAGTTTCTGCCGAATAATCTGAGCTTAGTCTTATTGTTTTTCCTTTGTATGTGACTTTTCGTTTTTCTCGAGCTGCTCTCAGGATTCTTTTCGTCTTTGGTTTTAGCAAGTGTGATTATGATATGCTTTGGTGATTTTCTTTTGAGGTCTGTCCCATGTGGGGTTCATTGAGCTTCTTGGATGGTCAGCTTTTCATCTTTCATGACATTGGGGAAGTTTTTGTCAGCAATTCTTCAGTGATCCTCTCTGTGTTTTCTGTTTTCTCCCCATTCTGGAACTCCAATCACTCGTAGATTTTTGCTTTTGATTGTATCCAACATGATTCTCAGAGTTTCTTTATTTTCCTTTGTTCTTTTTTCTGATTTTCCTCAAACTGAGTTGTATCCAAGTGTTTGTCTTCAGTTTCACTGATTTTGTCTTCATCGTTGCAAACCTGCTCAGCCCGTCTATGACATTGTCCATTTCTGAAATCATGTTTATCTTTTGGATTTCTAGTTGCTGTTTTTGTATGATTTCTAGTTGTGAATTTATTGTGGCATTTTGTTCCTGTATTATTTACCTGAATTCTCCCTTTTTTTTGTCTGTATTTTCGATGAATTTGCCTGCCTTTTCCATGGATTTGTCTGTTTTTTCCTCATTTTTGCTTTCTTTTTGCTTCAACGCTTGGGTAATCCTGAATATTAGAGGTTTGAATTCCCTATCAGGTAGTTCTAGTGCCTTTTGTTCCACTGGAAAGTCATCTGGTGTTTTATTTTGGACACCTACTGGGACCGTCCTGTCCTGTTTTTTTATATGTTTTGATATTGTCTGCTGTCTTCGGGACATTCAGTGGTTATTTTCTTCATTCATTGATTGTAGATTTATTTGTTTCGTCCTGCTTTTTTGTTTTATTTGGTTATGTGTAAGCAGGTAGGCTGTGCATTCTTTGTTGTTTGTTCGTCTGTGGACTCAATACTCTTCAACTTTTTTCCAATGGACAGGGCCAGTCACTCAGTTATTATGCAGAAGGGCAGGTCCAGCTGATGGAGAGGGGCTGGAATCGGTTGTTTGTTGCACATACTAGGGCTGACAGGATGGGCCTGGAGTCAATATAGGGCAGATTCTGGTAGGCCATGCCTGTGCTTTTCAGGGGTGTGATGTTCAGTGCACAGTGCAGGTAGGCAGGAAGGAGGGGGTAGTTTGTGATGTTTGAGCTAAGATCGGTACAGGAAAGAAGAGAGAAATAGGAACCATAAACAAACAAACAAAAGAGTGCTAAGGGAGCTTGCCGTTAGAGTGGAGAGATGAGAAACCAAGAAATGGAGAAAAACAAAAAGGAAAAAGAATAGAAAGGGAAATAAATAAATAGAAATTAGGGGAAAAAAAAAGAAAATCAAAGCCCCCAGGGTCCCACTGCTGCGGCTACGAAGACCAGGGAAGTGGCTCCCATGCTGCGAAGTACAGCCTGGCTAGAAGGGTAGCGAAGTCACATGGCGCCAGGTATTCAGGAGACTGGAAAAGAAAGTGAGTATAGAGAGATAAGAAATTGAGAAGAGAAGAAAGACAAAAAGAAACAAAGAGGAAAAAAAAAGAAAGAAAAATGCCCCAGGGATCCCACCAGTGTGGCTGCACAGAACGAGGAGGTGGCTTTCAAGCTGCTCGGTACAGCCTGGCTAGACAGGGCTCCCAAGCCACAAAAAGAAAAAGAAAACAAACAGAAAAAAAACAAACAAACAAAACCAGAAAAAGCCCCAGGGATCCCACCATTGTGGCAGCGCACGCCAGAGAAAAACAGAAAAAGCCCAGGGATCCCACCATTGTGGCAGTGCGTGCCAGGGTAGCTGTTCCGTAGTCGAGTGGTGCTTTACAGCTTTTCAAGAAGAAGCAAAGATGGAACATGGAGCCAGGTGTTTGAGAGAAAGGAGAGGAAGTGGTGAGAGGAACGGAAAAAACCAATAGAAGTGGAAAAAAGCTACACCAGCAACAAACAAATGGCATTCATGAAGCTGACTAGTGTGGGTGGGGTGAATCAGGCAGCACGGGGCTGAAGCCTCTGCCTCCTAGGCAGGAGACTGCGGCTGGCAAGAAGCAGAGGAGGCCAGGTGTGGGGAGAAGAAGGCTGAGGGGTGGGAAAGCATATATCACTGGTTACTGGGTGCTCTGTCTCCTGCTGGGAGTTCCAAGAAGCTGCTTTCCTGTACTCCTTGTCTGCCGATCTCTGACAGGAGTCCAGGATGGTGAATCCATGCTGATAGGGGACCTCCGCACGTATCTCTCCTCGCTCTCTGTTCTCTGTCAGTTTCTTACTCCATTCAGTGCTTGGCTGAGTTCTTTATCTTTTCATTTGTTGCTTAGGGTTCCAGGATTGACGTTTGTCTCTGTTTTACTTAGTTTTTCAGGTCTTTGCTGTGAAGGGATGGCCTTGTGCTTCTGTCTATAGTGCCATGTTGGCTTCACCTCCAGGATGCATTTTTTAATTTATAGCATTTCACAATTGTTATTGACCAGGTGACAGTCCTGATGCCTAAATTTGGTTAAAGTTGTAGTGTTAGTTACTGGTACATTTTTTGGTAATATTTGTGTTGTTTCAATGCCGTTTAAAATGTCTTAAAAAAATTACACTGTGATTTGGCATTGAAACGAATAGTTATTTTATACACAGAAGGGCACAGAAGTAGAGCAGTAGGCTTACGTTTTGTATTAGTGAAGCAGATATCTATCATTAGAGAATTAATCACAATGCACTATTTTTTTCACAAAGGAACAACCAAATACTTTACAGGACCCTAGGAAAAAAATGACTGTATGTAGAGATAGTTGTGTTAACCTTGTTACTGAGTTACAAAAGTGTTCCCAAGTATAAGCCAAATCACATAACTGAAGGCAGGAGAGTTAATCTCAGATAGAATAAACTTCAAAGCTGTGAGAAGTTGATGTTATAGTTTTAGTTTAGTTTTTTTATATTGAATGCAAAAAAGTAAAATAAGAAGTAAGATTATCATCTGATAGTAAAGCAGGGAAGTACTTGTTGAAAGTTGGATGAGAGGGAAATGGGTAACAAATAGTCATCTTTGAGAGACAAAGGAGATTGACTGAGGAAAAAGTAGTGTGAGGTCATAAATGTGTGATTTTATTCAGCCATATTTCAGCTACTTGGAAAGGATGAAGTAGGTGGACAGTATTTAACCAGGGTTGAGCCTTTGCCAGCTGAGGCTAGAGGGTCAAAAGAATATAACTCCAGAAGAAAAATCTTCAAAGTTTGGGAATGAATGTTATGTAACATTATTGGACCTACCTTACACATTTAAAAAAAAAAATTTTACAGCATTTGACTTTGAATCTATAGAGAATTTTATTTGTTTAAAAAAAAAATCTTCAAGTAGCTGAGCATTAGAGGGAAGAACCTTACTCTTACCTCATTCTCATTTTGACCTTGGTTGTACTACTTTGTACAGCTGTTTCTACTCCGTACAGCTGCTTCATAATTCTTATGATTTAGTCCTTTATTTCGTGGAAGTAAGGTTTTTTTTCTAAGCATTAACAGCACTTCTGATTTAGAGTATTTTTATAGCATATACATATTTTTAAGCTTTCAAGACAAAAATCTTTCACCAGTGATTTTCATTCCATATTCTTTATTGGTCTCTGGAAACTTGAATTTTAGACCTTTTTCTTAATCACTTATTTTTTAGTAAGCCTATCATTTTCACATCAGATTGTTGCTGTTGTTGTTAGGTGCCGTCAAGTTGATTCCGACTCATAGCGACCCTGTGTACAACAGAAAGAAACACTGCCTGGTCCTGCGCCATCCTCACAATCGTGATGTTTGAGCCCATTGTTGAAGCCACTGTGTGAGTCCATCTCATTGAAGGTCTTCCTCTTTTTCGCTGACCGTCTACTTTACCAAGCATGATGTTCTTCTCCATGAACTGGTCCCCCCTGATAACATGTCCAAAGTATGTGAGACGAAGTCTCACCATCCTCACTTCAAAGGAGCACTCTGGCTGTATTTCTTCCAAGACAGACTTGTTTGTTCTGGTAGTCCATGGTATATTTAATATTCTTTGCCAACACCATAATTCAAAGGCAACAGTTCTTCTTTGGTCTTCCTTATGCATTGTCCAGCTTTTGCATGCATATGATGCGATTGAAAATATCATGGCTTGGGTCAGGGACACCTTAGTGCTCAAGGTAACATTTTTGCTTTTTAACACTTTAAAGCGATCTTTTGCAGTGCAATGATTTGCCCAATGCAATGCGTCGTTTGAGTACCTGACTGCTCCTTCAATGCGTGTTGATTGTGGTTCCAAGTAAAATGAAATCCTTGACAACTTCAGTCTTTTCTCCATTTATCATGATGTTGCTTATTGGTCTAGCTGTGAGGATTTTTAGTTTTCTTTATGTTGAGGTATAATCCATACTGAGGGCTGTAGTTGCTCATCTTCATCAGTAAATGCTTCAAGTCCTCTTCACTTTCAGCAAGCAAGGTTGTGTCATCTGCATATCCCAGGTTGTTAATGAGTCTTCCCACCAATCCTCATGCCACATTCTTTTTCATATAGTTCAGCTTCTCGGATTATTTGCTCAGCATACAGATTGAGTAAGTATGGTGAAAAGATGCAACCCTGATAGACACCTTTCTTGATTTTGAACCATGCAGTATCCCCTTGCTCTGTTCAAAGGACTACCTCTTGATCTATGTACAGGTTCCACATGAGCACAATTAAGTGTTGTGGAATTGCCATTCTTTGCAGTGGTATCCATAATTTATTATGATCCGCACAGTCAAATGCCTTTGCGTAGTCAATAAAACACAGGTAAACATCTTTCTAGTATTCTCTGCTTTCAGCCAAGATCCATCTGACACATCAGCAGTGATATCCCTTATTCCATGTCCTCTTCTGAATCTGGTTTGAATTTCTGGAAGTTCTCTGTCAATGTACTGCTGCAACCATTTTTAAATTATCTTCAGCAAAATTTTACTTGCGTGTGATTTAAAATATTCTATCAGATAATGGTAATATAATTGTAATAATGTGAGGAAAAATTTTTGGCACCTTAGTTTATCTTTAGGTAGTGTTCATTTGATCATCTCTAAGACACCATCTTGCTATGAAAATGCTATGATTATGTGGTTGATATTTTATACAAACAATGTAAGATTCCTAGTTTTATTGTGATTAGTTTCAACTACTGATCTTGTTTAAGAGTAAATTAGGCCCTTAAAGAATTCCAGATTATCTCAGCAATTATAGAGGCATTTAAGTTGGACTATTCTAACTTTATAAATATTGTCATATAATCAGAAGAAAGAAATAACATTACAGAAAGTTTTATCTTTTGTATACCCCTGATAGTAAAGGTTAATATTGGGTTAATAGATCATTGCTTCTAAGCAGTGGAGGAGGAGTAGAAGGTAAAAGAGTTGTTTGGCAATAAAAATCTTGGCAGGAAGCTTTTGAAACTTAAGAATTCTGTGTGTATAGAAAAAAAATCACACTAACAGAGGACATTTTTGTAAAGCAGCAGTTTTGTTAGCTTTGGAAGGCCTACGGTAATATAAAATAAGTGGTGTTTTTATGAATTAACATAGTTAAAGTCACTGAGAAAAAAGCGCTGGCTGTTGATGTTTTACTTTGTATCATCCATTGGAAATAAGTATGTAAATATTCTTAACTGTTCATTGAAGCATTTAACTTTTGACCTTCTTAGAGAATAACATATGTCTGCTATTTGGTACTATGCTGGCCAGGTCTTTGAATCTGAAGGTGTAATTGTAATTTATTGTTTAAGCCCCACAGCTTTTATTTGTCTGGGTATGGTAGGTTTATATTAAGAAAATTAGGACTTACTGCTCTAGCCGATATAATGGACAATGTGTTTTTTTTCTTTAGGATTGAACAGAACATACTGAATTAGCAGGACTGGCTGGTGGTACAGCAAGCATCATGAGTAAGCTCAGAGAAGTCTGTTTCTTATCACGGGTGTAAGGGGAGAAAGGTAAGAAAAAAATGTTCTTATTTCTCTTAGAGGTTGATCTTGAGAAAACTAGATCCATAGAAAGTAATGCTGATGCATATATGCCGTTTGCTTCATTTATAGCATTGCCTCTTGTTAAATCATGAGTGTAGTTTTTCAAAAAGATTTGGTTTAAACCTAGAACAAAAGAATATTCTAAAATGATTGTGAATTATGTCAAAAAGCTAATTTCCAGTGCTTGGCTCCTCCCTTCTAGAGTCAAGTTACTGCGACTTTGAGTAGTAATTTGAAGGTAATTGCAGCATAAAAAACAACTTGGATTTGAGCAATATTGTTAGGAGAAAAGAGCGGTGTATCTGCCTAATTAAAGTCATTTATGTTTCTTAGTCATTATGCAAGATCTAAATAATTGAAGTTAATTTTAGGATGGGGAATTGGATAGAAATATGTATTTAATTACCTTATTTTATTTTGTGTTTTTAGACTAGTTATGAAAAGCCTTAATTTGAAGTAGAAAACTGAAAGTATTTTATTCATCCTTGTAGAGCAAGAATCCTTGACTCTTTCCTGACTAGGATTTATGTTTGATTTTTTTCAAATCTTATAATTACTTAAAGGGTACAAAATGACAAAGGTGTGGGGAGGGTAGATTTCATGTGCATTGGAAAAGAAACTACACTTGACTGCTGTTGGGTGGAGTGTTCTGTATATGTCTATGAGATCAAGTTAGTTGATTGTGGCATTTAGATCTTCTGTGTCTTTATTGAGCTTCTTTCTGGATATTCTGTCCTTCGCCTAAAGTGGTGTGTTGAAGTCTCCTACTATTGTTGTAGAGCTGTCTATCTCTCTTTTCAATGCTGTTAAGAGTTTTTTTAAATGTATTTTGGAGCCCTATGATTAGGTGAGTAAATATTTATTATGGTTATGTCCTCCTGGTGTATTGACCCTTTAATCATTGTACAGTGTCCTTCGTTATCCTTTGTGGTGGATTTTACTTTAAAGTCTGTTTTATCAGAGATTAATATTGCCATTCCTGCTGTTTTTTTTTTTTTTTTTATATTTTATTGTACTTCAGGTGAAGGCTTGCAGAACAGATAGTTTCT